>NC_133573.1:23885431-24186379 GCF_048773025.1 Camelus bactrianus
ACCGTGTGCCTGCAGAAAACAGTCATGGTGGTAAAGCCTGCTGGCCCGTCTGGGATTGCTCCGCGCCGGAGATGAGTAGCCTCGGCCTGTGAGAGACCCCCCCATCCGCACCACAGCCCTCAGGGGTCCACCTGGCTCCCCTAGACTCTGTCTTCACATATGTTGTATTCTTACATTCTTGTGAGTCTGTGGAGTGTTTTTTAAAAATCTTGGTGCTTGCTTTTGCTTCAGAATTGTGTTTCCTTCCCTGCCTAGTACAAAAGCGGACACAGAGTGGAGTGCTAGGCTAGGCTCTTTTTCAGTCTGGAGAATAGACTTGAAAAGGAGCATTCTCACCGACTCCCCTCTTCCCTTTGTGAAGGACTCCCCAGCCTTCCGTTGCACCAACAGCGAAGTCACAGTGCAGCCGAGTCCCTACCTGAGCTATCGGCTGCCCAAGGACTTCGTGGACCTCTCGACCGGTGAAGACGCTCACAAACTCATAGATTTCCTGAAACTGGTAAAGTTCACGTATGCTTAGTGTGCTGGTTCGTCTCTGCTTTCAAATAGACTTTTTGCTGTTTCATTTCAGCCCTATACCACGTAGACTTTTATTTGATTGGGGACTAAAGGGACGGAATTACTGAGTCAGGTCATTTTTAATGAAAAATGCAAAGTTAGCTGAAGGAATCATTTATTGATTGACAGAAAACCTTTTTATGGTGTGATGCTTTTGAATAATTTTCATAATACTTCTAATTTTGAATAAAGTGTATACAGTTGACCCTTAAATAAGCAGAGGAAAATCAGCATATAACTTAGAGCCAGCCCTCCACACACCCACGGAGTCAACCAGTGGGGTCTTGTAGTAACTGTAGAATTTACTCTGGGAAAAAAACCCGCACGTAAGTGGACCCGTGTGGTTCAGACCCGTGTTGTTCAAGGGTCAGCTGTGTACACTGTTACAGGGCTGAGAGAGCAGGGCTCCCCTGGGCTCCTCCAGGGGGAACGCGAGCATCTATGTCTGCGTGGGTCTCTGTGTGGGAATATTTGTACACAAAGAAGAAAGAGAAGGAAACGTTCACACAGTGAGGGTAACATGCCCAGGAGCCAGAGTGATAAACCAGCCTAGGGAGCTACGGAAGGCATGCTTCTCCATGCTGGTTTTCAACCACATCTTTTGCCAAGGCCTCTGGAAGGTCATAACTCGCCGACAGAAAAAGGGATCTCGGTCGAACAGATGTCCAGCGAGAAGGTGCTGTTTTAATGTCTCGTGGTTTCCTTTGACAGAAGAGAAATCAGCAAGAGGATGCCTGATGACGTGCCAGAGCTGAAGGCCAAGTCACAGCGGAAGCAGCGCTGCTGCTGGGGGCCGGACGCCGTTCACAGCCTCCTATTAACCCGGGGCGGGGGGGCTGGGGGGCAGGATGGAAATCAGCAGCTTTTTATATTCATGTATAAAGCTGAGGGGAAATGGAGGGGCTTTGCTACGTGTAGAAATCACATAATAAAATAGATCTTAAACACAGGAGACCGACCTCTTCTGATGATGAAGTACGTTCTGTGAAATGCCTTCTTCTTTTCTGTTTCGATTCATCTCTGTTTCTTGTGCTGTCGTTGTTTTGTTTTTTATACCTGTCAGGTAGCTGGGCATGTTCATATGTGTTATACAGAAACGGGTTCTTTCTTAATATTATTTTTCCATTGGAAAAATAGAACCTTATATCCCTAGAGAAAATATTTTTTCCTACTTTGAGGATTTTCTTGTAATTTTTCTGTCAATTTAGCTTCGGTTTGGGTGTAGTTAAAATAATACAGACTTCTCAGACTATCCACCATGAAAATTTCAGTACCTTAACTAACCACCTTCATATATACTAGTGAAACCGTCACAGAGTTAATTATAATTCGGCCTTTTTAACAGTTATTGGAATTTTGGGGAGGTAGGTTGAATTTTTTAGGCTACCATCTTAGCAATTATTCTTCAGGGTCCTACTTGATGACGATACATCCGTGATACCTGACTTACTCAGCACCTCCAACATGCCACGACCCTCTGCTAAGTGTTCTTTATGGGTTATTTTACTTCACGGAACAAGCAGTTTGAAGGAAGCAGACGTTAGTTTCCCACAGTATCTGTCTCATGTGGTTTCAAAGGATATTTTACTAATCAGAGGTACGTTTCTCAGCATCATCAGAGAACGCGTGAGGCTCCCACAGATACAGAGGGGAGTAGCACAGTGTCTCCCCTTCCATGTAGTTAGGGAAGATCCTGTCTGGTGGTGTGGCAGCGAAAATAATCAGTAAACCATCTATAACAGAAATAGAACAGAGTTTTATTTGAGCCAAACTGAGAACTACAGCCCAGAAGACAGCCTCTCAGATAACTGAGGAATTGCTCTGGAGAAGCATGGTTTTCAGCAGTTTTATGTCTTGTCAGAACAGCCTACTAACCAAGTCAGGGATACTTTCTGTCAAAGTTTCAAAAAGACCCAAATCAGCACATACACAGCGAGGCAGTGTGGCCTTGGCACCTGGGAAGGGAGTCTTATTGTTGAAGGAGGACCAGCGTTGGCGTCCCAGGGAGGGAGGCATTTAATCTTTATTTTTGACATGGACATTTACTTCTGGTCAGCGTGCCTTTTCTTTAATAATTAAAGCAGATGTACCATGTATGTTTGATGGGCCACAAACAAGACAGGTTTAGTTAGCATCAAATTCAACTCATGTATAAGCTAGAATGACTTCCCTGTCCCTCAGTGCGTGAAAATGTTTTTCATCAGATGAGATACCATTTCTTTTTAGGTTATCTCAAACTCTGGCTTTCTGTGTGGTTTCTCAATTACAATCACATGATACTAGTGTTTTAAATACAAAATACGGAGATCGTGTATATCAAATGTCATTTCTGACGCCAGCTGTTTATGGTATAAGTGCTTCAAAAATACTTTGGTTTTTTAAACTGCACATGGGTCTCTGTTAACTCATAATGGAGGGATTATCTCGAGGTGATTGAAGCTCAGCTCTGGAAGCTGGCTGTGCCAAGATGGCACTCTACCATTCAAAAAAGGGAACTGTATTTGATAACCAACTGAAGAAATTCGGACTAGGTATAATAAAAAGGCTCAAGCAAAATTGAGTGAGCAGTTGATAAACAATACAATTCTCAGTGTAAAACTCAATTTTTGCATTAATTTTCCTGAGTATATATGATTGAGTTCATCTCTCACTTTGCTCTTAAAAATGTGATTTTGGTACGTTGTTTCCTTGGGGTATTTAATTTTAGTGGATCATCCTGATAACATTAAATACAGGATAATAGGTTGGAAATAGTCTAAATTCAGATGTCGTTCATGCTGGCCCAAAGACTGGTTTTGAATTAGCCTTTTCTTATGTTGGCATTAGCTGTTCTTTGAGGTCCCTCAGGCTTGTGCTTGAATTTAGAGAGTGAGGACAGGCGAGGTTCCTCGGCCTGGTCCTGAAGCCCCACCTCCTGAAGACACGGCATTACCGCTGTTGATTTTCATGAGTCGGGGTAAGCCGTTTACTTACTTTGTCCTGCAGGCCGTGGAAACTGTCAGCCAAAGAATTGGTCAAGTTAACAAACAAATAGGGTTTAGAAGAATTTCTATGAAATCATGGATGACCTTTTTTAAAAAATTAGAGCTAATTCTCTACCTGTTTCCAAAAATGACTTGAGGTGACTTACAAGGCATGTTTGATGACAATTAAAAAGACACATAGAAAATAACAAACCACAGGGGATGAGAAATAAGCAGTACCAAAACTCCTGGCAAAGTATCACAAGGATTTTAGCTGTGAATTTCTCAGAACTCAAGATATTTTTTTTTAAAGGGTGAAGTGATAAACTCTAGCGAGGATTCTTAGGTCTTGGTGTAAAATTAAAATCACTGAGAGACTGACTTTCCCCTTGCCTTCCCTTCCCTTCTCTTCCCCTCCCCACCGCCTTCCTTCATTGAAGTTCAGTCAGTTACAATGTGTCGATTTCTGGGGTACAACACAATGTCCCAGTCATGCATATACACACATATATTCATTTTCATATTTTTCCATTGTAGATTATCAAAAGATACTGAACATTGTTCCCTGTGCTACACAAAAGAATTTTTTTAAAATCTATTTTTACATACAGTGGCTAACATCTGTAAATCTCAGACTCATCTGGCTACTAAAAACCATCGATGCGGGGGAGGGTATAGCTCAAGTGATAGAGGGCATACTTAGCATACACAAGGTGCTGGGTTCAATCCCCTGGTACTGGCTCCAAAAATAAATAAATAAACCTAATTGCCTCCCTTCTCAAAAAAAAAAAGCTAAAAAAAAAAATTTATTTAAAAAACCCCATCAATGCCTGAGTCCCATTCCCCAGGATTCTGACTTAATTGGTACAAGGTAAAGCCTGAGCCCAAAGAGGTTTTAAAACCTGCCCCAGGTGATTCTAGTGTGCAATCTAGGTGGCAAACTACTGAACACAATTTTTATTATCAAACGAAAGCACTCATACTGCTTTCTCGGAGACACGTTATCTTTGGGGATTTATATTGTGAAATTTGTATAATGGAGACTGTCTTCATACTTAGCAATTGTTTAGCAAATGCAACGATATTCTTTGTATTTCTATTTGTCATACTGACCTTTGACAAAAAAAAAATCAAAGACATACCAAAATAAAATTTTGAAGAGATTTTTATGGGAGGCTTAAGTAGATAAGTTTCTGATGATATAACTTGACAGAGAAACTGGAGTTTGTATTTCTTAGAAAATGTGAATGGACACATCTGTCTTTGCAAATCTACTTCAGATATCAACCATCTTGGGAAAGTTCGTGATAAGGACTGGTAACAAAAAGTTGAACTCTCCAGTGAGAAGCTGTGATAAAAATACTCTTGTCGAATGAAGGGACAGGATTAAGCTTCATGTATCAGAGTTGATATTATTCATTTGCAAAAACCTACATGTCTACTGTTTTACACCATTTACAGTGGAGATTTGATGTCTCAAGGGAGCATTCTTGACCACTTTGATTTTTAAAATTTTTTTTAAATTGAAGTATAGTTGATTTACAATGCTGTGTTGGTTTCTGGTGTACAGCAGAGTGATTCAGTTATATATATGTATATATATATTTATATATTCTTCATTATAGGTTATTACAAGCTATTGAATATAGTTTCCTGTGCTCTACAGTAGGACCCTGCTGTTCATCTATTTCTGCTAATCTCAAACTCCTAATTTATCCCTCCCTCTCCTTTCCCCTTTGGTAACCATAAGTCTGTTTTCTGATTTTCAAAATGTTTTGATATAGATTCTACAAAAATACAAGCAGCACAGGGTTTATTATGAGATCAGCTTAGTCCTTAGATAATTGCGTTTAAAAGCAAAGGCTGATGATACGTCAGCTCACGCAAGGGGGAAAATGACCCAGCAATGTTCCAGCACTTACAACAGTGGTTTCCACACAGCACTTACTGTGTGCCTAGCCCTGTTCTAATCACGCTTTCTCTCTGTCAACTAATTTAACCTTCATGGTAACGTGTAAGGGAAACACTTTATCATACTATTTTAAAGACAAGAACACTGAGGCACAAAGAGGTTAAGGCTGGCTCGAGGGCACCGTATTAGTAAGTGGAAAGTTAACAGTCCTTGAATGCAGACATTATGGCTTCTAAGCCTTTGAGCCAATTTCCTACATCACACACCCAGGAGAGTGGAAGCCATTGTAGGTGACTATGAGGATAGTCATAAAACATTTGCCGACCTTGGAGAAGCACATTCCAGTGAAGAAATAGATGTGCACATACAACTAAACTTGGGAGAAAGGGAAGGCTTGTGTGGATTGCAGAGGGAGGTCACCAACCCGGCTGTGTGACCCAGAGTCCAGACATTTCTGTAGCTCTTCTGTTCCTGAAGGTGCAAGCTTCCTTCTCTTATAATTTCCCTTCAGTTTGAAGAACTTCCTTCAGCAGTGCTTTTAGGTTTTCTTCATCTTAGAATGCCTTTATTATTTTTAAAATTTATTATCTTTTTTTTTAAATGGAGGTACTAAGGATCGAACCTAGGACCTCATGCATGCTAAGCATGCACTCTACCCCTGAGCTATACCCTCCCCTCCTTAAGAATGTCTTCATTTTGGCTTCATTCCTGAGGAATATTTCCAATCGTTGTTCTGTGATAAGTAAGGTGTTTTTCACTAGCTGCTTTTGAAATTTTTTTTCTTCCTTTTCTTTTCTTTTTTTTTTTTTTTTTTTCAGTTTCAACAGTAAATTTCAGTGTCTGTGCTTGGTTTTCTTTGAATTTATTCTGTTTGGGGTTTACTGAGCTTCTTGAATCTGCAAGTTTATACCTTTCACCAAATCTGGGAAATTTGGGGGTCATTTTTTTTTCAAAGATATTTCTGTATCAACCTCCCCTCTTCCTCTGGGACTCCTATGACACGATGTCAAGCCTTCGGTTATTATTCTATGGCTTGTGGGGTTCTCCTTCAGATCAGATATTTTTATCCTGAAGTTCGTTGACTCTTTACTCTCCACAATCTTTCCTGAACATTATTTGTTCATATCTATGGACATTTGCATGGGAAGCATCTGTAGACACACTACTTTTATTACCTGTGCTCTCTGTATTCCTTGATGTGTGTTTCCATCAGGGTGGAGTTGGAGGGTTGGGTGGAGGAAGTGGGGAAGCCACAGAGAAACACCTTCTGAAAGGATGCTCAGACTCAGTGGCCTTGACCTTAACAGACCACAGAAGGCCAGCCTTCCAACCCAAGAGTCTTCCCTGCCACCAGACCAGCAGGAAATGTGTTATACATGGTGGGCTGTGACAGCAGAAAAAGGAATAACTGTCAGCCCAAGGAAATTCACTTCCTGGAGGAACATTTGCATTCCTATTTTCTTCCCTTTCTCTTTCCCCAGAGTCTGTTACTGAAGATGGCCCCACGATAATGGATGTTCTCTCTGGGGAATGGAGGTGGGAGAGCAGGGAGACCAGGCCTGTATTTTTCCTCTTATGGGGTGTCCTGTTCTAGCTGCTACTTCATCTAAAACTGAGTTTGTGACTTAATCCTTGACCCGATGATGACGGTGGCTGCAGGGCCCTGCCTGAGTTAAAGGAGGGGCATCGGAGGTGGGGGCAGCTGGAAGGGGTCCCCTCAGGGATGCAAGGGTGTCTTCAGGGGTGCGAGGGTGCCCTCCCACCATAAGTTCCGTGCCTGCCGGTCCTCCCCGATGCATCCTGCCTTCTCCCCTTCCTCCCACACGCTGTCTGCCCCTCTCCCTGAATGACTTCCTAAGTGCCACTTCCAGCTCCTCTCTGGGGCCTTGCAGCTTTTTCCACTGCTTCTCCCAGTTCTTGTTTTCCCTTCTCCAGCTTCCCTCGTGCTGCCTAATGATGCCCTCAGTGTTTCTCTTTGCGTCTGTGTCTGTGTCTTCCCGGGCCTCTCCCCTTCCTTCCAGGTTAGTGCATCACAAACAGGTCCAGGAGTATTTTGGTAACAGAACAAGAAGGAAATGGACCCCCGCCATCCACTCTTTGTCACTATCGTCCCCCCCGCCCCGAGCCACTTGAGCTGATTTTCTTTTCCTTCTAACGTGTTATGTTGGCTGCTAAGACCAACAAAAATGAACATTTCTTGTTTCAGATCCTCAGTCTCTCCTGTCCATGAGCAAGCAGTGAAATGTGGGAGGGAGGGCAGGCGGGAGCTACAGAATCCTCAGATTCGTCCATGTCCCTGACCTCGCAATACAACTTTCTCCTTTGTTCCGCTTTAAGGCAGCAAAATGACTTTTGCTCCCGGGCTCTCTGCGGCTTCCTTTGATGGTCCTCCCTTCCTGGAATCTGAGGGCCAACTTCCAACGTCTTTCTTTTGATCTCTCCTTTTACCCCACCACATCCTCCTGCCAGCTCTCACCTGAGAGATGGCCTTGTGTGCGGTTTTCTCTGTCCCGCCTTTCAAGCTATGCCCAGCACCTGGCTTCCAGAGAGCCGAACTTAGATGCCCTCCCGACCCCCGACATCATTTTCGGGCACCCCACCCCCCAATTTCCTGAAAGCTAATAGTGATCATTCTCACCCATCACTGCATCTTTCTTCCAGCAGAGTGACTTTCCACCCCAACAATCCATGTTTACCAATTCACGTGGCCTCCGTCAGCCAGGCTGGCTGTGCAGATTTAGCCACAGTGGGAATACACGTGATCATGCCTGGACCACACCAATGGGCATTCAGCAAATGTTTGTTTAATTTTAATCTGAATAGAAGAACTCAGAGTTTGGGCAAGAGAGAATTCTGATTAAAAAAATTTTTTTAATGCCGTCAGCCTTTTGTTTATTTCATGGCCAGTATATTTCAGGCATGGGGCCTTCTGATATTCAGCCAGTCTAGCGCATTCATTGAGCGCCTTCTGTGAACTTGGCATTATGGTATCTCCATGAAATAAGTGCAGGACTTAAGAAGCTTTTAGGGGTGGGGGTGTCTTACAGGCTGGTGGATTTGGGGGTGTGTTTACTGTCAGGCTGGGCTGGCAACACAAAGAATTTTGATTGTGGCCTGGAGTTTTTGTGGCCCAACTTGACAGGCTGGCCATCTTGCTCAGGTGTCTTGCATGACTGCCCAGCCACAGATCCGCAGCTCTGATTTCATAACCACACAAAATACAGAACTTCACACCCACTCTTAACCACTGTGAGTTCACAATCTAAGTGGAGCACTGAGGCCCACAGCAAAGGCGTGAGATTAGAAATTAGGAAACCTTGGCTCCAATTCTGGTTCTACAGGTGCATGCTCAACTGTGTGAAGTTCTCCTAAGTGAACAGGCTGCCCTTCATCCTTTACATGTAAATTTTAGGGAGACACCGCTGGCTAACCCTTCCTCAAGATGAAAAAAGGAAATAGAAAGATACAGGGTCCATGTGCTCAGGCCATGAGCTTCCTTTCAAGTTATTTAAAACTAATCCATCCATGACCATTTCTGGAAAAATTCCCTTATCTTTGAAATAGTTTGGAAATGAGACAATACAGTTTAATCTAGAGCCTGAACCTCTGGGTGAAGTTTTTTCTCAAATAAAGAAAGGTAATTTTCAGTAAAAAAAAAAATTAATTTTCTAGTGAAACAGTCAAATTTCTTCCTCAACATTCTTCCTGGATTTTATTTATTTAATTTATTTACTTTTTTTTTTCATTGAAGTAGAGTTGATTTACAGTGTTGTGTTAGTTTCTGGTGTGCAGCAAAGTGATTCAGTTATACATGTATGTATATATTCTTTTTCAGATTCTTGTCCATTATAGGCTATTACAAGGCACTGAATATAGTTCCCTGTGCTCTATAGTAGGTCCTTGTTGTTTGTCTGTTTTATATATAGTAGTGTGTGCCTGCTTCCTGGATTTTATAATTGCTGACTTTGGGGTGGGGAAATCTCAATCAGTATTTATTAACTCTTGGATCCAACAGAAAATGTATCATGAACACTTTTTCATTATTAGGGACTCGAAGCTGTTCTTAGACTAGTAAAACCAGTCTAAACACTGCGCTTCACAAAATTAACAACGTGGGGAAAACGGACGTCCTGTTTCTTTCAAGTCGCTAAAGGGATTCACCACAAGGTGGCACCACGCAAATGGTGGTCAATAAGCTGCTTTCCCCTGCGTGTGCTGTTCTTACAGCAGGCCCTCCTAGTACTTAAGAGGGTGGCGTACTGCACATCTGATAACGCTCTTCTACAGAGGCAAGTGCCTGTCTTGCTTTGCGAGTTTTCAGTGACTAAGGCCTTCCTCTTGTGCTTTTCAC
Organism: Camelus bactrianus; assembly: GCF_048773025.1. Taxonomy (NCBI): domain Eukaryota; kingdom Metazoa; phylum Chordata; class Mammalia; order Artiodactyla; family Camelidae; genus Camelus; species Camelus bactrianus. The sequence goes on from NC_133573.1 coordinate 23,895,216, forward strand.
ATGAGCTCTCCCTTGCAACGAGCCCTCCTGGTAACAGGCCATCGCCACGACAACCAGCCCACAGTTACTCACAGATTTTGAGGAGAAGGTGGCTGAGGTAGGTGGGACTCCGAAGGCAGTGAAGTTTCCCCCTCAGCTCCTGATGGAAAGTGCGAGAAGGCTGTATTCTGGTTCCTCTCTCTACCACGTTCTGTTGTTGCGGATTTCCTTAAGCACCAAACGCTTGGTGTGCTTCATTTATCTGTAGAAGATCAGCAGCAGGTCTAGGAAAGTCCGCAGTGCCTGAAATTCTCATTTCTGAGAAAGCGAGGATGGGTCTGAACTCCAAGGCTGAGTGACAGCCAGTCCCTTCATGCGTGAGAGCAAACCTCGTATCATCTCCATGGGATGTTCAAATCTGGGATAACTGGATGATCTGGAAATGAAAGGGGGTCCAATCTTCACATGGTTTTTACAAAGGATGTAGCCTTTTTTATGTGCGTGGAGAGGATGAAGTGTCGGGCGTGTGTCCTTGAAGTTAAATAGAATTTTACTAGTCCTGCCCTGTTGCCATGCAGCTAGGTAAATATTTGCAAAGCACCTACTGCCTCTCTGGATTTGGGGCATGTGTCTGCTGCCCGTGAAGCAGGCGCTGCGGGCAAGTGAGCCTACCCAGGCTTTATCTTTCTCTTGCGGCAGAGTTCACTGATATGACACAACCTCCAGAGGGAAGGGAGGCCTCCCAGCTCTTATCTCATCTAGCAACTGGCACCGGGACATTCTGGTGGCCAAGACCAGTGGGTCCTTTGCAGGGGCCTTGAAGACAGGAGGTTGGCCCAGAGGTTCCTCTTCTGAATAAGAGACACATTCCTGGAATGGGAGTATTTCCTCAGGGCTCGTGTTCACAAGAATTGAGCAGTAGACCAGTTAGGTCACAGGTTCTTTGGGGCCATCCATTGACAAGAAACACTAACATAGTGTGGAAAATAAACAAGATGGGAAGTCATATTTTTCAGAACTCTTCTGAGGGGTAGGAAGAAACACTTTGGTAAAGGGTTTAAGGTGAAGTTAAGATCCCCAACCTCGACCCTACCCCACTCCAGAGGTCATGCCTGAGCAGCAACATTAGCTGCCACCCACCTTCCAAGTGAAGGACCGGTTTGCTAAGTAGGACACACAGTGTGGGGCCTGAGCTAAATTTTTAGGGACAAAAGAGGAAAAACTGAGTTACCAGACATTTGTCCTTCTCTGTCTCCCCTGCTACCTCCCAACCAATAGGCTTTCATAATCATCGAACAAATCCCTAAAGACCGTGGACTTAAAGGGGTGCCCAGGTATAAGCCGGTTAGGGCTCCGAATGTCTTTACCCTGCCCGGGTGGGGGAGGGCCGCTGAGGGGACTCCTCAAAAAATAAGCACCAGAAGAGGTCCCCGTGAGCGGATTATTATCCCAGCGCCCACTGGGCAAGGACCTTGGCTTTTCACACCTGCCTTGTCTCTTCCCCAAGCATCTCAGGACAATAATGATAGTTATATATCCCGAATTTCCAAGAATGGTCTGGTTTTAAATAGTCTGTCCATGCTGTTCAAGTAAGACTATTTTAACTTGACACTCAAGTCTTATGTTCTGACTTTGGGCTCAGAAAATTAGCCACCACAGACAGACTCAAGAACTTTGAAATCAGCAGGTGTTCCTTCCTTGCAGTGGGAAATGCCCTACGAGATGAGCAGAGGGGGGCCACTGGGAAAACTGCCAGGCCAGGGGCAGGACGTGTCTCATGTCACCCCCAGTGGAACACGCTTGTGGATGCTTAAGTGAATGAGTCACTGGAGAGGAGGATGAGACAGATCAGAGACCAGGCTCAATGGAGATAAATATTTTTAGAGAGCTTTGAGTTTTTCAAGAAGGGCCCTCTCTGAGTGCGAATGGACCTACAGAAACAGAAATCCCATCTTTTGGTTCTAGAATTTCACTGTTTGACAGAAGGCTCTCTGAATCGTCCAGATGAATGGCACATATTCCGGGCCATGGTTGGCAGTCCCTCTTTCTTCCATTCCATTTCTTTCCCTTTCTTAAATTCCTCTTCTCTTTTGCCAAAGTAGTGATCTTTCTGTGGGCAGAACCTTCTGAGTTCTTGCATGCACATCTGAGAGTCGTGCATTAGATTGATAATTTGAGCAGTATGGAACTCTAAATTCAAAGCCATTTCCCATGTTTTTGAAACATTGCTTCATTGTCTCCCAGCCTAATTATTTTAAGTTTCAAACATTTAAATAAGAGTTTTCTTTCAGGCCATTTCCTTGGGCTATCAAGTCTCTCCACCCCTATTAACTTCTGCTTCTTAGGCAAAGTGTTTCCTCATAACTAGGGTGGGGTCAGAACTCCCTCTGAGACTGTACGTCTCTCAAGAGGATCAAATGCTTACACTCAGGGTGAAAAGCTATTCATTGTTAGTGCCAGGGGCTGGAAGTGGGCCTTTTATGGAATTTGTGACTCATCATCCGAGAGCCCAGAAAATGGATTCGTTCCTGTTGGGCCCTAACTGTGTGGGCTGAACCTCAGCTAGGTGTCTAAAATCCGGCACCTAGACACCATTTTAACTCACCTCGGGGATTCGTATTTATGATTCGTATTTGTGATTTATGATTATGTCAGGATTCAGAACACCTGCTTCATGAGTTGTCAACTTCCAGGTCTAAAAAGCCATCTGCCACGTTTGCTGAGTCACAAGGTAAGAGACAGTGAGGATACCTGGATGCCAGCACAAGGGATGGAATAATGCATGCTCTTAGCCAGAGGTGGCAGCTGGCGATAGCTCTCTCCGCATCATTGATGAGTCTGAATTCGGAGTTAACCCAAGGGAGGGGGGTTGGGTACAGCTCAGTGGTAGAGCACATGCATGCACGAGGTCCTAGGTTGAATCCCCAATACCTCTATTTAAAAAAAAAAAAGAACTTATTAAAATACAGTAAAAGTTGGAACTGAATTAGCCGCAGGGAGAACACCTCAGCCAGAGCTGACTGGAAGTGGGATGCGCTGCTTGGGAATCTGTGAGTGCCTCCTGAGAGTTATTCTGGGTGGAGATCTTGTACTTCAGAGCCAAGAACCTACTGAATGGTTGGAATGCTTGACCTTTAAGTTCTTTTCCACTGTGAGAACTTCTCTGCCATGCTCAGTGTAGTGCCTGGCACAGAGTATATGCTCAATAAATCTAAATAAAATGTTTGTGGACCACAATATGCCTCTGCTGCCAAGACGAATGGCATCCCTGTTTCCATTTGCCATAATTCGTCTATCCTCAGCAAGTTATATGGCAACTACCATGAGCTGCATATATTGAAACATTCATTGAATAGAATCTTCCACAGACAGTGGCTGAGTTTGACCTGGGGACTCAGTTTTGGTGCCAAGCACCCGACTGCTTGAAGTCACTGGAAAAAGACTTGGTATTGCGTAGATGGAAGCAAGGCCCAGGGCATGAAGCAGTTAAACAGCAAAGCCCTGCTTAGCCGTCGGGATTAGGGCTTGTGAATGCTAGGAAAGAGGCTTCCAGGCGGCACTTGGCCTGGAAAACACAGCTTTTCTCGTCTGCGAGGGTGGAAGAAGATACGCCGCTCTTTTGTCTCCCTGCCTGTGTGGTGGGGTTGGGGGTGGACTCTGCAAGGGTGGGGACAGTAGGGACACAGGTGACGGTGCCCGTCAGGCAATGAGAAAGCTGGAAAAGATAGAGCCTTTCAGATAGGAGTGAGGGAGGCCGCCATGTGAGCTTAACAAAGTCCACACCAGGAGGAGACTGGCCTGCGGGTCTGCTGACCGCCGAGGGCAACAGGCCAGGAGCGGACCCAGCAGCCCGGGCCCACTGCCCTCGCCTCTCCACATTTCTCAACCAAAAATTGGTCTGATAGAGGATGTTTCCTGCTTTGTGAAATTATTTGTATGTACAAAAATAATATTACAGGTTTATAGGAAGATGTAAAAGAAAATAATTTATCTATAATCTTATCATGACTTTTTCAAGCCCATTTAATACTCCCCGGGCTCCCCGCCGGCCCACGACGTTTATTAGAGACGGATGGTAATGCCAATACCATGTTTGTTATTGGATTATTTTCCCTACTTTATGTATCCCGTGCATTTTGCTGAATATTTTCTCCCAAATTTTATTTCACACTTTCAGTTTCTTGGGGCTAGCTGGTGTTTCGTCAAGTGGAAGGAATAATAATATTGAACATGTGTTGTGTTGATCACATGCTGAGCTGAGTGCCCTGGGCTTTCAGTGTTTATCTCATTTTTTCCCCACAACTCTGGGATGGTAGCGGGTATCATTTACCTCTTTTTTTTTTTTTTTTTTGCAGAGGAGGAATTTTGCAGAGAATTTGGTAGCACAGACCTGAGGTTCTGCCCAGATCTGACTCCAGAGCAGTTCCCTTCCTAGCTGGACATTTAAATTGCTTCCTCTCATTTTCTTTTGTTATTAGAACCCACTCTGCAACTAAACACCTTTATCCACAGGCCATCCCCAGTATGTTGTCAACTCTAAACAACAAGAGTCAAAGAGTGGGGACGTTTTGATGACAGGTGACGCCTGGTGCCAAAATGACTTTGAAAAAATTATGCCACTTTATAATATATAAATTATCCATGATCCTTGCCCACATTAGTTATGTTAATTTAAAATGTTGTTTCACGAATTTAGTAGCAAAGTGATAATTGATAATTTAGTATTTTAACTTCGTTTGTTATTTGAACAATTAAACATTGTTTCATGTGTTTGTCCACTGGCTTTAGTTCTTTGAACCACAGGTTTATGTACTTTCCCCATTTATCCATTGGAGATGTTTTTAAAAAATCAATTAATAATGACTTTTCTCAGAGGAATAAAGCTATTAACCCTTTGTCAGATTTGGTACAAAAATTGTTTCCTGGTCTGTTTGCATTTTTTAATTTTTTTTTCATTTTGACATGTTTTCTTTTTTTTTTAATTGAAGTACAGTTGATTGACAATGCTGAGTTACAGCGTTGTGTTAGTTTCAGGCATACAGCGCAGTGATTCAGTTACATATACATATATATTCCTTTTCATATTCTTATTCATTATAGGTTATTACAAGATATTGAATACAGTTCTCTGTGCTATACAGTAGGACCTTGTGTTTATTTGATAGTAGTGTACCTCTGTTAATCCCAAACTCCTAATTTATCCTCCCCTCCTCCTTTCCTCTTTGGTAACCCTAAGTTTGTTTTCTATATCTGTGAGTCTGTTTCTATTTTGTAAATAAGTTCATTTGTGTCATTTTTTTTAGATTCCACATATAAGTGACATGTGATATTTGTCTTCCTCTGTCTGACTTACTTCATTTAATAGGATAATCTCTGGGTCCGTCTATGTTGCTGCAAATGGCCTTATTTCACTCTTATTTATGGCTGTGTAATATTCCATTATATATATATACCACGTCTTTATCTATTCATCTGTCGATAGACACTTAGGTTGCTCGCATGTCTTGACTAATTGTAAAGATTGCTGCTATGAACACTGGGATGCATATATCTTTTTGAGTTACATTCAGAGTCATTTCTAACTTTTTAATTAAATATACTGCTTCTAGACAAAGTTATCTCTTCAAACTCTTCTCTAGATATTTCAAAAATAGTTTAATTTATTTTCCCATTGTCTTTCTATTTAGTTAAACGCTATTTGGGATGTATATTGACTTTTGTGCATATAAGCGTGATGGAGACTGTCACATGGCAGAGAAAATTGGTAGCACTGGAAAGGCATCACCAATGCAAAGTTTTGGCTCCACCTCTGAGCTACTGAATCAGAAACGCTGGGGGTGAGGCCCAGCACTGTGTGTTTAACAAGCCGGGCAGGTCCAGGTGGTTACAATGTACACTCAGGACTGAGCACCGCTGGTGGGGGAGGGGGGGAACAGAGCAGGAAGACAGGGGCTTGGGGGAGGGGGAGGGGGAGGGGCCCCTACAGACAAACCACTTAGGGGGATGTTTTGCTCTGACTCCTGAAAACAGAAACTGGAGGCTATTTTGGTCTTTGGAAAGTGGTCACTCCAAAGAGTGGGTGGCGTTGCTTCGGGCGATGTTTGGGCTGCGGAGCACTGAGAGAAGGCCCGTTTGGCCTGGGAGGCTGAGAAGGACTTTCTCCAGGTCATTTCACTCCAAAGCAGGCTGCTTCCACGTTCCTCTGAGGGCAGAGGGGCCGCAGAAGGGCTGCCTCGCGCTCCCTGGGGCTTCTGGATGGATGGAGGTTCGATGTTGGCTGTTCCCATCAGGAGCTCAAATTTATCTCCCAGCCTCTCGGGAGCGCCCTGCTTCCGTTCCTGTGGTGGCCTGAGTGTGGTCACCCAGCCTCTGGGAGGGGCTGGCTTAGTGGTCCTGGGAGCAGTCTGGAAGGTTCTGCTGACCTGGCTGGGAGCACATAAGCCTGTGTTATCCTGGGACTCCCTGAGGACCAACCATTTTGTTTCCTAAGCGGAAAAGAACAGAGGGACAAGCCAGAGGGACGCTGGAGCCCACTTCTGTCAAGTCATGGCAAACATATGTGCATTGAAGGGGAAAAAAAAAAAAAAAAGGAAAGGTAAGAAAGAGTCTTTGTTTTAGATAGTTTAAAACCACAATAGATTTGGTACAACAAAGAACGTGGGCTTGTCCAGGAAAGGGAGAACATACTCCCAGGTGCTTACTGGTTTCCTAGGGATTACCGTGCTTAAAATCTTGTTGAGACATTTTTGCTACCTGGTAGAACGTTGCTTTCACTGCATCACTCTCTTGCTCAAGACCTCACCCCTGCCTGCCAGTTGAGGGCTGCCTTTTGCTGTAGACTAAAGCCTGGGCTCTTTCCCAGACTTTTAATCCACTTCCTTAATTTGCTCGAATCCCACCTTTCTACACTCATCTCTGAATTCCTACCAACACCCAAGGCTGCCTCCTCCAGGCAGTCTCCCAGCTCACCCCACCCTCCTGCTCACCGCCACGCCCCTGCTTTCCTAAAGCACCTCTCTCTTCCCAGAGCCAAACTGCCCCTCCTTCATGATCTGCAACCCCCTCCCTGATCATGCCAGTTCACACTAGACTCTTATTTCCCCAACTCCGACATGTGTAGGCTTTACCACCAAGTTACTGGCTAAATATATACTGTCTTGTGTTTTTTACTAATTAGCTCTCTAGCTGGTTTGTTCTATGGAAGAGGAAGCTTGAAGTCAACTTCCTTTGGATTCTCCAGGAGAGCTGGCTTTGGGTGGTCTCAGGGAAAACAGATATCCTGCACCATTGTTTGCTAGAGTAGAGGTTTGGTGTGTTGGGTATTGATGTACTGAATCATGGGGTTTGCAACTGTGCCCCAGGGACCACCAGCTGGGTGTGATGTTAATCATTCTGTCTGCCATATCCATGCCTCTTACCATCTTAGACTGGGGACACCCATCCCAGGGGCAGCAGTTTCTTCCTGTGACCAGTGTTGTTCTGAGTTAAAGACAACTGGCTAAAGTCCAGATAGGACCGGAGAATCAAAGTGGGGTGCGGGGAGGGGGCGTACTATCCTTGCTCTTGATATTTCAATGCTTTGTCTAATGAGGGGAGTATGTAAAGATACATGAGGGACAAGTGAATTAAAATATGCTGAAAGGGGAGGAAAGCAGATGCCCGAAGAGAAGGGAGTTAGAGTTTGACTTTCTGAGGGGGCCCGGCTTTTCTCACTTGGCCATTTCTGGTTAGTTCGTTTGGACCACAGCGGTTGTCCATTATTGCTCTGTATGTTTAGCTGATCGCTCAGATAACAGCGCCTCTCAGACCTGAATGAAGTTGGAATGCCCTCACCAGTAGAGAAGGCTTGTGGGCAGATAGATGAGACACAGGTAGAAAGTTAAAAATCTAGGTACTCCAGAAATTGCTACCCTTTCTCTACCAGCTTTGGTGTGTGCACATCCACACACACCTTTGTTTGACATGGACGAAACTGACAATCAGTCATATACAAAGACTAGTCTTGCCCCTTATTTTCTTTTGCATTGGTGAAGAACCCTTTTAAAAACTGTCTTACTTTTGCTATGCAAATAACATGATCAATTTGCGTACATTCAACATGTGGATAACAAAAAGAACACATTCACCTGAAATCACATCATCCATTCATAACAATTCCTACTATTTTGCCAAATGCATTTCAGTTTTTTTGGTTCCATGAATGTATATATACAAACATGGAAACTTTTTTGTTTCCTTTTTTTTTCATTAAACTATATATAGTCAGTTTACAATGTTGTGTCAGTTTCTGGTGTACAGCATAATAGTTCAGTCATATATATACATACATATATTCATTTTCATATTCTTTTTCACCATAAGTTACAAGATACTGAATATAGGTCCCTGAGCTGTACAGTATAAACTTGTTGTTTATCTATTTTATATATAGTAGTTAGTATGTGCAAATCTCAAACTCCCACTTTATCCCTTCTTGCCCCCTTCCCACCCTGGTAACCATAAGTTTGTTTTCTATGTCTGTGAATCTGTTTGTTTTGTAAATAAGTTCATTTGTCTCTTTTTAGATTCCACATGTAAGTGATATCATATGGTATTTTTCTTTCTCTTTCTGGCTTAGTTCACTTAGGATGATGAGCTTCAGGTCCATCCATGTTGCTGCAAATGGCATTATTTTATTCTTTTTTATGGCTAAGTAGTATTCCATTGTATAAATATACCACAACTTCTTTATCCAGTCATCTGTTGATGGACATTTAGGTTGTTTCTATGTCTTGGCTATTGTAAATAGTGCTGCTATGAACATTGGGGTGCTTGTATCTTTTTGAATTAAAGTTCCCTCTGGATATATGCCCAGGAGTGGATTGCTGGATCATATGATAAGTCTATTTTTATTTTTTTTTGAGGACTCTCCGTACTGTTTTCCATGATGGCTGCACCAAACTACATTTCCAAAAACAGTGTAGGAGGGTTCCCTTTTCTCCACACCCTCTCCAGCATTTATTGTTTGTGGACTTTTGAATGATGGCCATTCTGATTGCTGAGGTGATACCTCATTATAGTTTTGATTTGCATTTCTCTGATAATTAGTAATATTGAGCATTTTTCATATGCCTATTGGCCATCTGTATGAAACTTCATTGGAGAATTCCTTGTTTAGGTCTTTTGCCCATTTTTGGATTGGGTTATTTGTTTTTTTCTTATTGAGTTGTATGAGCTATTTATATATTTGGGAGATTAAGCCCTTGTCAGTCTCATCTTTTGCAAATATTTTCTCCCATTTCATAGGTTATCTTTTTGTTTTGCTTATGGTTTCCTTTGCTGTGCAAAAGCTTATAAGTTTAATTAGGTCCTATTTGTTTATTTTGCTTTTATTTCTGTTGCCTGGGTAGATTGCCCTGGGAGAACATTGCTAAGATTTGTGTCAGAGAATGTTTTGCCTATGTTTTCTTCTAAGAGCTATAGTGTCTTGTCTTATTTTTAAGTCTTTAAGCCATTTGGAGTTTATTTGTGTGTATGGTGTGAGGGAGTGTTCTAACTTCATTGATCTATATGCAGCTGTCCAGTTTTCCCAACACCATTTACTGAAGAGACTGCCTTTACTCCATTATTCTTGCCTCCTTTGTCAAAGATTAATAGAGTAAAATTGTCACTATATGCGGATGACATAATACTATATATAGAAAACCTTAAAGGCTCCACACAAAATCTACTAGAGCTGATAAAAGAATTTGGCAATATAGCAAGATACAAGATTAACATACAAAAATCAGTAGCATTTCTTTACACTAAAAGAAAATGAGTACAATTAAATATCAGAAAAGGAAAGTAAAGAAACAATCCCTTTTAAAATTGCATCCAAAAAAATAAAATACTTAGGAATAATCCTGACCAAGGAAGTGAAAGACTTACACGCGGAGAACTACAAAGCACTGAGGAAATTAAAGATGACTTAAAGCCATGGGAAGGTATCCCATGTTCTTGGGTTGGAAGAATTAATATTGTTTAAATGGCCATACTACCCAAAGCCATCTACAGATTTAATGCTATCCCTATCAAATTACGAATGGCATTTTTTTCACAGAACTGGAACAAAATTTTTTTAAATTTGTTCGGGAACACATAAGACCCTGAATAGCCAAAACAATCTTGAGAAAGAACAGACCGGGAGGAATTACACTCCCTGCCTTCCAACTATACTACAAAGAGCATCGTTCTTAATGAAATAAGTATATCCACTAGAAGGCTGATTTCTTTTCTTTTCTTTTTTTGTTTGTTTTTAGCAACCCTTACAAATCAACTACATTGAGCCTGTCTAAGTAAAATTCAGATGCACCTGACTGCTTGGGGAACTGCAGCCTTGGACACAGACCATTACCTGAGGGAATGCTGGATAAAGGACAAAAGAGAGTGTCCATGTGGGAAGGACGAGTGAGTGTCCTTGTCACAGGTTTCAGGAAAGTGACATGACTGCTCTGTGTAGTTCCCATCCATTCCTCCGTCCGCATTGGTGGTACCCTGGTAAACCAGCTCTCCAAGGGGGAAAAATTGAGCCTGATTTACAGCATTTGCTGATTTCCCTGGCCGATTTTAAGCTACCAACATTTTACCAACTGGCTCACCACGTTCCTGACTATTTAACAATCAGCTCCTTCCTCAAGAACATCTCAGTGGTTGCTTTTACAATCTGTTATTAAAGCTGGTATTCAGGGGCCACCCCATCTCACCTGTTTATTGTGATGGGCACACAGGAAAAACTGCTTCTCACTATTACGTATACGTTAGGCACCCCCTGAAATCATTTTACGATCATGGCAGTGGACTGCTAACAACTTGAAGGGCAGGCTAAGTTGTCTTTTCTGCGCTTGCTGGTGCAGACGCTGGGCTGTACCTAGATACTCGCGAGAGGTTTTAGGCAGGCTCATTCCTTTGTTGAGAAAAATTGGGGTCCTGCTGCTTTGGGAACAGTGGCTTTTCTTTGAGAAAGAGAATATTTGTCAGATCCCTTAATTTTCACAACAGTGTGTCCGTTCTGGGAGCTGGCATCAGGTAACTAAGGAATAGAAAGAAAACATTTATGGGCTGTACACACAGTTCCTTTTCCAGATCAGTGTCTCAAACTTCATGGGCATCACCACCACTGAGGCAGTTTCCAAAATGTTGATTTTGAGCCCTTGCCTCCCAGTAGTCTGATTCGGTAGGCTTGGGTCCATCCAAGAATCTACATTTTATCAGGAGTTCAGCTGAATGTGATGCAAGTTCAGGGGGGTGGGATGGGGGGGACACACTCAGAGGCCCTGGTCTTGCCTCCTCCGACTCTCACCCTTGTACTAAGGTTGGTAATCAGACGGGAATACGTGCAGACCTGTGGAGTCCTCCTTACTTAGCTGCAAGTCAGTATTCCATGCCCTTGGCTTTTTATCAAGGGCCCATACAAGAGCCAGCCACGTGAATAAATGTATGTTTTTGCTCTTGCTTGGATTTAATAACACATTCCTTTTAGAGTTTAATTTTAGTGAGGGAAAACTCTTCTTTATTATCTGAAGACAAAGCCACATTTTTTTAGCCCCCCAAGATGCTCAGAATGAACTAAATTTGGTGTTTAATCACAATACTTGCCCACCCCTGGTTCCTGGTATAATTACGACCATCTTTTTCTCCACAGTTTCTGGTGTCTAAGCTTTTATTTTAAGAAGATGCCTCAAATCCTTTTGGAAGTACAAAATGTGTAACAAAGCAAAATATAGATGAAACAGAGGGAGACTTATTAGATATCATTATACCAACAAGGGACATAATTTATCTCTTGGTACACCCATAGCTGTAGACCAGTAAAGGACTTCGTAACAGTTTTCCCTACCACGTCTTCTGTCTTTTAACGTCCAATTCCCTTCTCTCCTACCTTCATTAGAATAGGGCTGACCGTTCCTCCAACAAAACTGTCAGCACAGCCGTGGACTGAGTGTTCGTGCTTCTCCCCTTTCATAGGTTACAGTCCTAACTCCCAGTGTGACAGTGTTTGGAGGTGGGACCTTTGGGAGGTGATTAGGTCCTCAAGGCGGGTTAGGCCTGGTAAGAAGGGGAGTTAGATGAGGTCGTAAAGGTGAGATTCTCGTGGTGACAGTTAGTGGCCTTACAAAAAGAGGAAGGGACGGAGGCACTGGCCGCCCAGTCAGTGGTATTTTGTGATGGCGGCCTGAACTAAAACCAACAGCATCTGTGAGCACCTGCTGTATACCCGGGAGTCTGTTTGGGCTGCCCTTTGTCTGGCAAGGGGAAAGATTGGGCAGATCTCTAAGACTGGACAAGTTAACTTTTACACCCCCTGTGCCCAGAAGGAGTGGTCTTTGTGGCTTTTTCTGACAAACACAGTTTCCTAAGTGTGAAAACGTCCCAGGAGAAAGTGCGACCCTTCCTCCCACAGAGAAGAACCCCCCCCAGTCCCGCCCAGCTCACGGGCTCTGCCCCCACCACCTGGCTCTCACACAGTGGTGGGCGAGCGCCTTGAAGGCCCCTCGCCTGAGCCTGAGCTTCTGTGAAACGCTGCCCTCCTCATCGGCATGGCCGAGGCTCCGAGCCACCGGCAGGGCCTTTACTTTTTAACTTTGAGTCACCCAAGTTTTCTCAGCCAATTTGGCCAGTGGATCCCTCCCTTTTAATTTTTACTTTCTGAATAATGCCTCAGACAGTCGGAGTCACAGGGCTGGCTCAAGACCTGGCTTCTCTGAGTGCTCTCCTCCCAGAGGGGGCTCCGTTTCCCACGCCCACATGGACCTCAGCTGCCCCTCTGAAAGCTTCCCCACTGAAAGAAATGCTTGTTTTTGTTTTTAAGTCCAACAGAGATGATTGTAGAACTCTAAGGCAGTTATAATGAGGCCAGTCATTAGATCTTAGAAAAGGCCAGGGCAGTCTATAGGTGGGAGGTATCTTGAAAAACAAAATGGTTGGAAGGAAATATTAGAGATTTAAAAGTCTGGGGGTGGGGTGTGGTATAGCTCAGTGGTAGAGTGCATGCCTAGCATGCACAAGGTCCAGGGTTCAATCCCCAGTACCTCCATTAAAAATAAATACATAAATAAACCTGATTATCTCCTCCCCTCAAAAAATGTTAAAAAATAAAATAAGTCTGTGAAAGGGGGGATGGGAAGTGGGGAGCTGTTTAATGGGTACAGAGCTTCAGTCCTGCATGATGAAAAAATTCTGGAGATCGGTTGCACGACAATGTGCACCTGTCTCATGCCGCTGAACTGGACAGGACACGTGAAAATGATTAAGATGGTGCATGTCATGTGCTGTGTTTTTTTAGTTTTTTTTTTTTAAACACAATTACGAAAGGAAAAAGTCTAAGAAAGGTTGGGGGGAAGGATGAGTGGGGGCGGGGAGCACACATATCTGGAAAGCTAATGCTTAAACTTGAGTGTTGTAATAAAATTACCTGCATCCAGTATATAATGACACCAAGAGCATCTGTCTCTCTCATTTTTGTTTTCTCTCTTGTTTCCCAGTTTTCTCTCATCATGTTGATATGTAGAACCTGCTGGGAGACTAGACAAAAACTAAGGTGTCCAGACAGCCGACAGTCACGGTCATTTTGGCCACTCTTTTTTCAGGAGACCCAGGGCTGCTAGCCTTTTTTTTTTTCCTTCCGCTAGTCCTCTAGGCATCTCCAGTAGCTAGAGAATTCTTGAATCCCGCCAATGCTAAGTCACTGCTTCAGGCCCAAGGTTAATGGATGGGGGAAGCATTAATTCGTTGATTCACTGCTGGGTCAGAGCCAGGTCTTTGTTTATGCTGAATTGCGCTTTGGACTCAAAAGTTCTGCCAGAAAAACCTGTGACAAGGCCATCCGATGTGAGATTGGGGTAATCAATGGAAAACAGGCTTTCCTATATTGTTTCTAGACTCCACCTGGACAGAGCATGGGTCCTTTCCTTCATATGAAACTGAAAACGCTCAGTGTCTGATGAGACTTGAGCTGTAGGCAATAGTAATTAATCTTACGGTAACTAACATTTTATATCCTATTTGACATTTTACAATCCCTTCTACCTGAATCATCTCACGTGGTCCTGGCAAAAACCACTGGAGGCGGGTCCTAGAATCTCCCTTGCATCAGCAAGGGTCCTTGCCTGCCTGAGTAGTGTAGTGATTTGTCTGAGTTACAGAAGCAGGGATGGAGTTAGGGCTTGAGCACTGTGATTTCAGCAATCCGGGCAGGAGGCGGCTTGGTGGTCACAGATACTGTAGACCTAAGAAGAATTTTGCTTATGGAAGGGACCCACATACAAACCCTGCGTGAGTTCTGACTTCCTGTTTGACCGCACAAATCCATCAGGCTGGACTGTTCTCAAGGATCTCCCGAGGCCACGTGGGCTACTCGCCGCAGCTCGCCTGTGAATGTGGTTGAGATCTTGGAGGGCAATTTCTGTAGTTCTGGTGAGCCTTCATGTTCCCAGAGTGAGGGCCAGCACAGAGAGCATGCTTCTTTTTGGTCCGGAAGCGCACGCTGCCAGCTCTCCCCTAGGAGGGCCTCCCAGGGCCCAAGGCCAGTGACGTAGGTGATGCAGACGCTGCAGGCGGGCTTTTGCCCTGTGAACCCGCTTAGCTCCACGGCGTCCATGGTGAGAAGCGGCTGGGTTTGCCGGCCGGTCTGGCGGTGGAGCCGGGCTGTGTGTGAACAAGGACCGCCCAGAATCGGTCCTGCTCTCACCGCGGGGCAGGGGGTGGGCAAGGTGCAGGCTGCAGGGACAGAGAGAAACCACACAGCCCATCACCAAAGACTTCAGTCTTTTCCATCCGCCTCTGGGTGCTTCCTCTTTCCTCATTCCTGCCCTAGCAGGAAGGAGAAGGATAGATTTCCTCCCCAAGTCCTATTCTTGTGAGAGTGACCTTAGGTGCTAAATGTAATGACTACAAACCTCAACTTCCCCGTGTTGTTTAAATGGAGGTACTGGGGATTGAGCCCAGGACCTGGTGCGTGCTAAGCGTGCACCCTGCCACTGAGCTACACCTGCCCCCCTCAGTATCCCCATTTCTGATCCTTCCTTAACATGACATACTTGGAACCTTTTAATTTGTCACCATCTTCTTTTTTACTCTTAAAACATCCCCCCCAGTGCACATTACACATGGACACAGTAAACTACAGATGGAATGCCTGTGTCCCCCCCAAAATTCATATGTTGAGACCTAACCTGCAATGGGATGGTGTTAGAAGATGAGGCGCTTTGTGAGGAATGAGGTCGTGAGGGTGGAGCCTTCATAATGGGATCAGTGCCCTTATAAGAGGCCCCAGAGAGCCCCCTGCCCCTCCACCATGTGAAGACACGAAGAAGATGGCCATCTGTGGACCAGGAAGCAGGCCCGCCCCCCACCAGGCACAGAATCTGCTGGAGCCCTGGCCTTGGACTTCTAGCCTCCAGAGTTGTGAGAAGTAAATTCCTGTTGTTAGGCTGTCCAGTCCATGGTATTTTCCTGTAACAGCCTGAATGAACTAAGACACGGCAGACATTTGAGGTCCCCCCACCCCCAACGTCGTGTTTGTTCTCATCTTTATTCTTTGCTCTTGGTAATCTTTGCTCTGCCTGGAATGTTGCCACCCCAACCCCGACCTGCCGAATTCTCACTTCCCTTTTAAGATCTGTTCAAAAGACCCCTCACTCTTCTGCACTCCCACAGAACTCGGCATATACTCGTGTTACAGCATCTACCAGATTTCACCAGATTATTTCCCCCACTCCCAATCAGGGCTCTGTATCTGTCAGCCTCTTCCTGGATACAGTAGGTACTCAATACTATCAGATGCAAGGAACTGATAGTATGCAGCTTGGGCTTCTGTTGGAAGCTCCAGTGGGATGACAGTGTCAGAGATGTATTCTAAGGGAAGTACCGTCATTTACCTCTACAGTCCCCCTTTCACTGCCCTTGGAGAAGAGTAAGTAGTCAATTTACTCTTAGAGCCAGGGTCCCCATAAATACCATGTGTTCTAGAATGTTCCTGTGCTATCAGGCTTAGTGACTAAGAGGACCACAGCTGTGGGCCCCAGGAAGCAGAAAGCACAGGGCTGAACCAGGGCAATCTGCCATCTCCATGGACAGCCCCTTCAAAAGATTTCTGCCCTCCCAAAGCAACAGTACTCCCTTTGGAAGACTCCAAATCTCAAAACCTTAAACTTGGTCTGCATCAGACTTCATCAAGTGGTGTTTGGTCTTCAGAGAGGGATTTCACTGAGTGGAGATGCTGGGAGGAAATGAGGAGCTTTAAAGAGCAGCGGTACAACCAGCTCCTTTCAGTGCTCAAAGGTTCTGTCAAAGAAGGCTGGGGAAAAGCTGGTAAGAAAGGGAATGGTCTCATTTCTGTCTCATCTCAGACACCTGGGCATCTGCCAGACCCATGGCTGACTCTCAGGTGAGGAGGAGAGAAATTATCCTAACACTGTTCTCTTTTTCACTCTCCTTGTTAATGCCCCCAACCCCATTATCAAGAAGGCTGGCACAACCCACTGCTGGAACAAGCCATAGGGCGACTTGTTTGCAGCTAAATCTTCCACACTTAGCTTGGTCCCTGGCCCATGATAAAGACTCAATAAATGTTGAGTAGAGAAATGGATGAGTTATCTACTCGACAATTCCACCAAACAACATGCCCAGTGGATCCATTTGGACAACTGCTTGAAGGACCAAAACAAATATAATTTTAAGCCAAGTAAGCCTCCTGTTTGTTTTATTAATAAGACTAATCCTAGGAAATTTACAAAAATTAAGATACATATTGTTTTGCTGTATTCATTAGAATAGTTTGGGTCCCAAGTACAGAATTTAGATCCTTGAGGGCAAATATTACACCTTTGCCCCTTCCTCACCCAAATGCTAGCTGATGATGTATAAAGTGATTAGATAAAGTAATCTTGAGATGTCAAATATTTAAATACAAATTTTCTTTAATAAAATATTTTTCTTTGTTAATTATATTACAATTAATCTAGAGTGTTTTGCCAATATAAATGATCCTAAATGAACTTGGTACATTTTTGTTATGCTTTTTTTACTGGAAAAAAAACTTTCATTAGTATTATACATAAGGCTTTTGGTGCACATATGCCTGCAAAACTAATTGCAGTTTTTGTAAAGTGCACCTAAGAACGGAGAATTTCTTATTAAGAAAAAGAAACAGCCTGCAAGAGGTAGAGATTTTATTGTCCAGCATATGGTAATCTGCCTCGAGAAAATTCTCCAATTTATGAGGGGGGGTTCTGACTGAGTGCCAGAGCACTTCCCTGACAAATGTTCCTGTAATATTAAGTAGGAAAAAGTTTCCTGACTTGAATTTGATTCTCAAGGATTTAAAGATGTTTTCTTTGCAACCATGGCAATGGACAAAACTGGAAACTATTAAAAGGCAAATTAAACCTTAAGAAGAGGAATAATATATTCATTAGGAGCAAAACATATCCATTTGTCAACATTTGAATTCCCTCAGAATCTGTGGTTTTAAGAAGGCAACCCCTACGGCCAAGTCTTTGACTTTGGAGTAAATTTGGCTGGAGAGGACACCTCTCTGTTTCTAAGCAGAACTTGACTTTGAGGTGAGTTGTTCTAGTCAGAGAAGAAGATTCTGTCTCTGTTCCCAGGGTGAAGATGTCTCAATGAATCACAATGTTTACAGCCAACAAACTCTTCCCAACACTCCAAGTGCTGGGCACTTGGTCGGTGTTCAAGAAATATTTGCTAACTTAGGTAAACCAGATGTCCTGTGGGACATTAAAAACACTAAAACTGTTACTTTCTTAACTTTGTGAATTTCAACCAGCTATTGATGCATTTTGGTCTACATGGATCTGCTGCTCCTTTGCCTTTGTTCTCTCTCTCTTTTTTGATCAGTGGGATTCTTGCTAACACTAAACCCCAAAAAGAAGGCTGAGCCTGGTTCTCCTACCTCTCCTATGAGCGATGGAACATCTTCACATGCCAGGGCTCTTGCCCTTCTCTCCACCCCAACTCCATTCACCTTTTCTTGGCTGAACTTTCCAGCCTTAATTGCTAAAAAAAATCATGGTGAACACCCATAGGCGCCCCTTTCTACCTCTCTCCCTGCAGAGGTTTGGCAGTTACCAGGTTAAGATCTTGCCTCTTAATATAGCAATAATTGATGTCTATTCCCCTGAAAACTGTGAAGAGGAAATCTGCTTCTTTTCTGAATTGTCATCATAAGCACAAGTAGACCCAATTTTCACAAGCACAAGAAATTTCAGTGCCCATTTCCCACCTGACACCTCACAGTTTACCCGACCCATGGCCTCAGCATAGTTCCCACTGCTTTTGGTCCTGGAAGTGGCTCTAGGGATTAATGAGACAGAGTGGCAGTGTGCAGAGAATGTTCTAGTAAAGAAGAGGGTCAAAACCCCTTCCCAGGAGATGTAGCCTGTATCCTCTAGGGAATAAATGTTTCTTGGAGGGTGAGAAGAGGATGATCATTGAAGCTCATGTCTTCAGCCTTTTTCTCTTATGATGTGGGAAGGTTGTTGGTGGTTTTCTTGACATGAAATGAGTGGCTGAGACATTCTTCTTATAAAGGCCACTTGTATTTTCTGGGCACGGCACCTGAAGGGAGGCCATTGAAGAGATGTGTTGGTGCCTTTATCTTTCTGAGTCACAGTTTCATGAACAAACTGGAGGTGACAGTGATCACACTAATAATTTGCTTAAAGCTCTGTTGGGAGCTGTAAGAGATGATGCAGGAAAGCTCTTTGCTCCTGCCTGGAACACACCAAGTGCTCAATGAATGGCCACTTTGGAAGGCTGGTTCTCCCAAGTCCTTCCTCTTTGTCACAGGCTTCTTGTGCGATTCCTCACTCTCCTTCAAGGCTGAAACTCCCTGTTGTGGCCCACCTGGGGAGCCTACTCTGTGACCTCATGGCCTTCATGGTAATAATAATGACCGCTAATGTTAATTCAACACCTGTTCTGTACCAGGTATGATCGAAATGCTTAATAAGCATCCACTCACTTAATCCTTGTCACTCTGCAGCAAGACGGAAGTACAATTATTTCTGACTCACATATGAGAAACTGAGGCATGGGGGTGCTTTATCTTGCTGCCTAGCTGTTGCAACCCAGAAAGCAAGCCGCTGGGCTCGGAGGTCAGGCTTTGGGGTGACACCTTTAACTGTGAAGTCTTTCATGGAGCTGATTGGAAAAAAAAAATCCAACAACTATTTGTAACACCTTTTTGAGGAAAGTGCATGTGATTTCCAAAAGCCAATAAACCCACGAACTTTTGGAATGATGTTCTTCTCTCCGGGCTGGGCTGCTGATAAGTCGGTGGGGAATGGGGCCCCTGGCTGGCTGTTTGGGGTGAGCTCTGTTGATATGTCGTCCTCTCCACCCTCACCCAGAGCTGGAACTAAAGTGCTCATTTTCCACATGTCTGGGGTGTCATTCTTCTAAGTCAGTGGGTCTGGCAGGCTCCCAGCAATTACTTTATGCTTTTGGACAATCCACTCAGACTGGCCTCGTTTCCAGTGGCTTCCTACACATCACTCTCCAGAGGCAGTCATGCTGTTTCCAGTGCCGGCTCCCAGATGGGAGGTCCACTTACAGACTGGATCTTTGGGTTATCAACTATTTTAACTGTTACTTGTCACTTGTGTGAATACATTTTCCATGTTCTTTTCACATGTTAGCAGCAGGGAGATGGAATAGCAATTTCCTCTTTTCTGTTTCTTTTCTGTTAAGTGCCTGCTTATAAGGAATTTTTTTTTTAAATTGGAGTATAGTCGGTGTACGATGATGTTAATTTCTGGTGCACGGCACAGTGATTCAGTTATTTATATGTATATATTCCTTTTCATATTCTTTTTTATTACAGGCTATTATAAGATATTGAATATAGGTCCCTGTGCTATAGAAGAAATTCTTTATTGCTCATGATCATAATTGCTCTTACTTCATGAGTCTGTGTCCTGGGAACTGGGCCCAGCTTTTTGAATATGTTCTCCCCAATTTCACCAGTTTTACAGAGGAGGAAACTGAGGCTCAGAGGAGTTAAGCCATAGGCAGAGCTGAGGTTGAAACCTGGTTCTGTCTAGTAACAAAGCATGCTTCCCTAACCACTAGGCTTTCCTGCTTGTGGCTGCCTTGTGGTCCTTTCCAGGGGATAAAGGTGGGGGCCTATCAGGCTAATCCAAACAACAGGAAACTTTAAAAAAAAATTCTTGTTTCCTTCTGGAATCCATTATTCATGGCATTTGCTTGTCTTCTTTAGGCTAATATTGAAATTAGTTTGCATTTTGTGAGTGTACAGTAGACCAGGGTTTGGAGGGATAAGATTGCAGCTTGGGAGTCTGGGGAATCAATGGTTAAAAAAAACCAGATTGAGCTTGAAAATTAGCCTCCTGGTACCAACAAACAGTGGCTGCAGAAGTAGGTAACCAAGGGTGTGCTGGCTACGTGCCCGAGTTTTCTGGTACATTATCAAATGATGAATTTCAAACTGTAATGCAGTTTCATTAAGTTCAGACACTGCTAATTTGGAATTCACGGCAACTGGGCAGCAGCTGAGTTGAAGCTTTCCTGTGTTTCTGGAGCCAAACAATTTCTTTAAAGATCACGCACATGAATAAGACAATGACCTGGGCTGTTCAAGGTAACTTGGTTTGGTGAGTTTTCAGCGTCTTAGATGCATTTCTTTCTAGCTGACAATAAATTAAGTACATGTCTTATTCCTAGTTTATTAAAGTGGCCCCAGAGAGACCTCTGTTAAGGAATATTATTCTATCAGGCAGTCTTCTGTTAGCTGAAGTTGTCATTCTTTTCTAGAAAATTCTGGGATTAAGAAGGTCTCAAGTTGTGAATAGACTTCCTTCGGATTTAATGAGGTTCAACTTGTCTCTGAAAATTTCCATTTCTGAACCCCCAATTCTTGAGTTGCAGTCAATGTCTGGTGTGTGGTGCCATCACGTACCTTGTTGTGAAGAAATCGCTGTGCATGAAGGAAAACCAATTAATTACAGTGGAAAGGGGTCGGTCTCCCCACTCAGGACTCTTTTTTTTTCTCATGGCCATTTCCGGAAAAGACAAGCTGTCCTAGATTCATATAATTTTAGGGCTGGAAGGGAGCTTAAATATGACCAATTCCCTTATTTTCAGACATTTCTCAGGAACAACCATTTCCTTGAAAAGAGCCCTAGAAAATGCAAAGAAAATCAGATGCTGCGTTGAGTCTGTCTTCCCAGACCCATGAGGTGTCTGTTGGCTTCTTTGTGTTTTATTGAAGTATAGTCAGTTTGCAGTGTTGTGTTAGTCTCTGGTGTACAGCATGGTGATTCAGTTATACACACACACATATATTCTTTTTTATTCGATATCTTGTAGTAACCTATGATGAGGCGTTTGTTTTAATGGTGCATCTGCGTATCTGCTCCCACACTCAGCCCTCTCTCTCTCCATAATCTCACTCTTATTTATTCATCTACAGAGGAAAAAAATGCAAGGCTGCCTCTCTAGCTCCCAGAAGAGGAGGATATGATGCTGCTAATCACACATACCTTTTCTTGACATTCTTTTTAGGTCGTTCGAGATGATAGATTAACAGGGGAATCACATACATATTCAGGGCACCTATAAATTTCCAAATTGCTAAGGTCATGAGTTTAACTGATACTGACTACTATTTAGCCCAGTTCACTGGTAAAAAGATGGCATTTTGAATGTCAAAATGTATTCATTTATCCATCCATTTGAGAAGCATGTACTGATCGACTGTCAGGTACCATCCACTGAAAGCAGAGCAATAAATAAATCACAGACCTTGCCCTGCAGGAGCTCACAGCGCAGAAGGTGGGGGTGAGGACTTACCTCTATCTGAGAGCCTGAGCACCTTGACTGTTTTCTAGGGACTGTGATGGGTTGTACTGACTCACAGGTTACCCAGAGTTTGCTTGTGAACAGGGGCACTCGTTTCCCAGGCTGCTTGAGTTGGGGGTGCAAGGAAGACTCGGAGTGCGGGGAGAATCAGAGACTGGGGCCTCACTGGCAGCATGTTCTGGTCAGGTAGGCTGGCCGGACTCAGCTGTGATGTGATTCATGATGATGGCAGAGGCCACAAGGCAAGCTGATTTGCAATGTTTACACCTGGATGAAGCATGTGTCCCTGAATCCTTAACAGTTGACCCCACACTGAGGGTGCTGTGTAAGTCAGTGGTAGGTACCTATTATCACAAACCCTCTTTAGAGAAGAATTTGAGCCCCAGTAGACAAAGTTCAGTGTAAAGCCAACGAGTCATGTGCCACTCTTTAAAGAGTAGAATAAATGAATTCAATTCTATCTCTGTTCATCCCAAAAGATTTCTATTTAGGAAAGTAAAGCTTAGAGGATCAGAAATTTGTACCTCCAAGGCTTGGCTTCCTTTACAGTTTTAAGGTTTCCTTGAGGTGAACACACACAATCTCAATTTAGAAAAAATAATTCAAAGCAATCAAGTTCAGATTTCACTGCTGTTTTGTTTTGATTTTTCCAATTCAGTATGTTCCATTTTAATAACCAGACTGTGCTTTTATTTTATTTTATTTTCATTTTTTTTTAAACCAGAGAACAGGCACAGAATTGCAAGATCCTTTTTTAGGTTTAGTCCAGATATCTGTTTCTCAGAACATTTGTCTTTTATGTAACTATTTGTCTTATATATGAGTAGTAACTAGGAGACAAGAAATGAGAGAAATGGATTTTCTTTATTTTCATGTAGAGTTATTTATAAAAGTACACACATAGATGATCTCAGAAACAGAAAAAAGTTCTATAGGTCTTTCATAAGATTACGGTAATTAAAGTGTGTTATTGGCATAGATAGTAAAACACAGGTGAACAGAACAGAGAAGATAGCCATGAAGCTGGTCTCAGAGCACATCCTAAGAGTATATGACAAAGGAGCTTTGCAAATCATCGCTAAAGGGATGAATTTATTTAATGAAGTATTTAATGAATGATAGTAGAAAAACAGACAATCTGGGTGAAGTCTCAACTTAACTGCTTTCACCATTGGAGGTCAAGGCATGTCTAAATGAATTCCAGATGGATTAAGAGTGAAATGTAAACATAAAACCATCAAAAATCCAAGAGACAAATGGATTTATTTACAAAACAGAAACAGACTCATAGACGTAGAAAACAAACTTATGGTTTCAAAAGGGGAGTCGGGGAGGGATAAATTAGGAGTCTGGGATTAACAGATACACACCAAAATATATAAAATAGTTAAACAACAAGGACCTGCTGTAGAGCACAGGGAACTATATTTAGTATCTTGTAATAACCTATGATGGAAAGGAATCTGAAAAAAAAAATTCTTTGCATCACTTTGCTGTACACCTGAAACTAACACAATATTGTAAATCAACTATATTTCAATTAAAAAAAGAGAGAAATAATGCCTTGTATTAAATGTTAAAATAACAGTAGGTTTCTCCGAATATATGAATATATATGTATGACTGGGACATTGTGCTGTACACCAGACATTGACGCATCATAATTGTCTGTACTTCAATAAAAAAAAACCAAAAAACTAGTAGGTTTCTCAACTGATATTGGGAAAAAGTCAAGGGAATCAGAGAAGCAATGAAGTCATTTCAATTAAAAAAATTTCAAAAGAAATGTAAGTGATCTTAGTGGAGAATAGGACCTTGTAATTTAAAAAAAAAAATAGGAAAGATCGATAGATTAAATTTTATAAAATGTAAAATATTTTGGTCAAAATACCATAAGTAAAATTAAAACACATGTAACAAATGGCAATCAGATATACTAAGAGCTTGTTAAAATCCAAATTGATAAATGCTTTGTACCAACAGAATAATGAGCAAAAACCCAGATAATTCATAGAAGTACACATTAATGAAAAATACGTTAAAAAATTCAGACTCACGAGTAACAAAATGGTTATTTGGATGCACTTCTGTGATTCCATTTTTCATTTATGAAATTAAAAAATAATGCTAAACTCTAGGGAACACCTGCAGGAAACAAGCCCTTTCATGTACTCCTGATGAATGTGCAAATTGGTGAAATCTTTTTTTAAAACCATTTGTCAATATAGATTCAGACTTCTAAAAATATTTACACCCTTTGCTCTAGTCATTTCATATCATGAAGTCGTCAGAGAGGGGCTGACTGATATTTATATCCTGCAGTGTTCACTGCGGCATTATTTATACTAATGAAAAACAGGAGACAACTTAAACGTTTAAGAGAGAACAATCATTAATAACATTTGGTACACCAAGAAACAGGAGTAGTACGCAGCTGGTGAACATGTTGTCTTCAAAGGCTATTTAGTGGCATGGGGAAAGCCTCATAAAATGGTGTTTAGTGCCAAACAGACACGTTCATCCCACTTCTGGAAAAGAAAAACTTACGTTTAGAAATAAAACAGGAAGAAAACCTGCCAAAATGTTAACGGTGGTTATCTCTGGCTGATAGAATTACAGTGTGTTGGTTTTACTCACCCCCAGATTTTCAAAAAAACTTGTGTTGTACAGTGCAGAGCAGAACTAAGAATCTTGTGAAAATAAGTTGCAATGTTTATTTTCAGTAACCTGAAAAGCACTGCCCACAAGCATTTTTATTGTGTTTATCATACTCTACCACAATCCAGAGACCTTTATCTAGAATTCAAGTTCCTTTCTGACAGTTTCCCTGCCTTTTTTCTGTTTTATTGCTCTTTGCTCTCAACCCACCCCCTTGCCCTCCAGAGCCCAGACCTCCTGGTCCCCTAAGCCCTTCTCTCCACCTGGAATTTCCTCAGTGCTGATCCCTGAACTTGCAGGGTCCCAGGGCTTCACCTCTACTCTGGGAACATCTTCCCAGGCCAGCCTCTGAGCTCCCACAAGCCTTTATCATGTTCCCCTGTGATCTGCCGTTCTCTGTGGGCGTCTGTTTCTACAGTAGATTCTCCATACCCTCGGGGCAGCCCTGTGTGCGTCTGGTACGATCATGGTACACAGAGGTCGTGTTAGTACACAGCAGGTGCTCAACCAGTATCTCAGATTGTCTCCTTCCTAATCTAATTGTGGTCATGCAGTCCACCAGCCATTTGGAAAACATTTACGGGGGCACGTCTCCCCTCCACCTGACCCTGCTCCAAACAAGATCATTTAGTGACCACGGGACCGTCTGTGAACCAAAGGAGCAGCCCCAGTGGAAGGGAAATGAGGCTGCGGACCGAGCAGACCTTTAGTACCCCACCCCGACCCCCACTTCGGGGCTCTCCCTCCACCTCCATACTGGTGAGGAATTGCCTTCTATATGAACTTCAGGCAGAGGCTTGGGTAACCTCACAGAAGAGAGGGCGTTGCAGAGCGTGAGGACTTCTGTTTACTCCCTTTGCAAAGAAATGAAGTCATCGTTTTAGTGACTGGAGTTTTAGGGAGAGTGGGGCCTGTGTTACAGGCCCAGCTGGGTTTATACTGGAAATTAGGGCTGGAAAGGAAAATGGAGGCAGGAGCTGATGGCACAGCCTCCCAGGCCCACGTAGGGGATGGGTACTGGGCTGGGGATGAAACAAGAGGCCGTGGGTAGAGAACCAAGCTGGAGTTCCCACGGAGGCTCGAGACGTGTAAGCTTCCTGACCCATCACTTGCTCAGGCCCTTGGAGGGGCCCTAGCAATGACTCTGATTGACTTTTCTTGGGGAGGTTGCCCCAAATCACAGAAGCTTCCGGCCCCACGATCCGTGGCTCCGAGTCTGGTAGGACTTGTCTAAATAAGTCGGACCCTTCAGCTCCAAGGGATGACAGTTCATCAGAAGTGTTGCTAAGGCTTCTATGTTTTCAAGAGCAGCAGGGAATCCAGGTTTTTTGTTTTTTTTTTTTTAAATCTGAAACCTCTTATATTTTATTTATTTATTTATTTTCAAGTTTTTAAAATTTTTTATTGGGGCATACTTGATTTATAACATTGTATGAGTTTCAGGTGTACAACATAGTGATTCACAGTTTTTAAAGACTATATCCCACTTATAGTTATTATAAAATATTGGTGATATTCTCTGTGCTGTAAGCTCTTACATTTTAGATGTTGGCAACTTAAAATCCAAAACCCAAACCCTCTCTGGCCAAAACAAGTCCTATGTGTAGGCTTGCTGGAGCCCATGGGCGGCCAGACTGACGTCTAGATATTGAGTCCATAGAAATTCCAGAACTGCCAAATGCCTGGGACGGCTCTGCCACAGCTCCACCTGCCCTCCCCGGCCTCGGCCCACCGAGGACAGGTCAGACCGGGTCTAAACCAGAGAGCTGTGCTCTTTTCCATGGCTACAGCCAACAGCCAGGCCGTCCCTAAGTGTCTGCCACGGGTCACAGGGCAGGGAGCTGACCGAGGGTGTGGATGGATGCAATGGTGTCAATTCCTCCTTACAACTGGCCAGGCCAACTGGAGCACGTGGCCCACAGACAGTGACAGGCAGCAAAGTCACCTTGTGAACATCTGAAGACAATGTGGACCGGCAGTCATTCTTCTCTGGGTACCAAGTGTTCTTGGAGGTGGGTGAGGAAGTGTTTTGTGCTCCTCTGTAGGGCGGCAGCCAATGATGTCAGGAAAGATGTACATAACGGCTAAAACGGAAAGCATCGCTTCTCTGTAAGCCCCCAGTTGTCCTGAGACTAGGCCGCCCAGTATTCCAGCCTGCAGACTTTCCGCAACGTGAACAAGCGTTAGGAACTAGAGAGGGCCCCGCAGTGAAAGGAACGGCTTCTGGGTACCACTCCAGGGGCAGAACACGAGGCTCTTATCAAGCTCTGGTGTGACAGGGTACATCAGAGGGAGCTGCAGGCTGGAACTGGGAGCAGAACCTGGCAGTTAGGGCTTTAGGAGAGAGAGAGACATGGCTGATGGGACCGAGCATGGCCAGTGGCCGCCCAGTGGGTGTCCCTCTGCTGTCAGCGCAGATGGGTTTATCAAGCTGCTTCAGTGGCTCCATCTTGATTGCTAATTAGCTTCTTGTGGGGTCTGCTTTGCCGCAGAGTGGCTTTGGGGGCAACAACTCGGCTTTTAATTAATCTGCTGTGGTGACTAGTCTTGTCAAGCAGGGGGCCAGAGCTGGAGGGGTCTGCTGTCAAACCCGCACTTCCTCTGCCTCTGCCGGAGGCCAAAACAGACGTGGGGGAGCGGCAGAAGGCAGAGGGTATGGGGCAAGTTGTAGAACGTTTACCTCTACTGGGGGACTTCAGGGAGCCGTCCTCTTGTGCACCTGCTTCTTCTGGGAAAGGGTCTATCGGAATTTCCCACAGCAGGTTTGAGCACGTCTCACCGCTACCTAGAGAGTTTGACAAATCCACACTCACGCCTGCGTTCCCCCAGGGTTTGCTCTATGCCAAGCTCTTTGTTTTGCAGCTCAGCCCCCCGGCCCCCCCCCCGCCCCCGGCGGAGGAATGAGTGACTTATGCGGATGGGGCACCGGTGAAAGGGGCGGGACCGAGCCTGGACCACTTCATCTAGAACCTCATATCCTGACTTCTGGCATCATGCCTTTTCAACTATGACCTCCCTTACCCTGAGCAGGATGGTGGGATTTCTAGAGATCGTTAGGGACAAGATCTGGAGACCCCAGGAAGGCTGTTTTGGTGTGGCATGTGATCTGCCAAAGCACTGTGACTATTTCAGAGTCGTGGCCGGCTTTCCATGCCCTGGAGTGCTGGTGCCGGCACCAAGCCCAAGGCTTACTTCTTACAAGGATTCAATGCACTCCATTTTCTTATCAGTCCATTTCACCCTAAATTTACAAAATCTTTATTTTTCGGGAACTGCAGCAGATAATATGTGATAGGAGGAGATTAAAGAAATGAGATGAAGGGTTTTTCCTTTTTCCAGGGAGGTGGCAGCGGCCTGCCTGAAACCTTCTTGGTAAACAGTATTCCTGATATGCGCTTGGTACACTTGCCGCACGTTGTGTACAAATTCATTCCCTCACAAATTAATGTATGACTCTCTATTGTAATCCAGGCCCTGTTCAGACGCTGGGAAAATAAGACGAATGAAATACATCCCCTGGTGTTTGGAACACTCATAAAGGATGGTGTAAAAATGAGATCACCCCTCTCTGGTCATCACCCCACTCAGTCCTGAAGCCTGTTTCATCTTAGCTTCTATGAGATCATTGGGTCCCATAGGTAACTGGCCACTGAGGGAGGAGGGACTTATTTTTATTGTTCTCATCTCATTCCTACCTGGCCCTGGCTGATTCTTTTGCTTTTCTGTGAGTTAAAAATTCAGTCTTGAGGGCCTGCTGAATTAAACAAGGGTGTTTCATTCTGATTACTGCTAACTAGTTGTAGCATTTTTAGAAATGTTCTAGAGTCCAGCAGTGTTTCTGCTTACACAGGAGGAGGGCCACTTAGCAGCTGATGATTCTCGCAGGATGCCGTCCACCCAGGGACAGTGGCGGGGGGCGGGGGGGCAGGTGAAAGGGCCCAACTCGGGCCTCGATGGAAAAGGGCCTCCACGCACTGGGGAGGCAAACTCACATCAGATGGTCTAGGGTCAAGATTTCTCTGATTTCGGTTGCTTGCAGTTTCTCTGTGTTGTATCTAGGTGTGCATTTTTGCAAAATTCATGTTACTTAGGATTTGTTGGGCTTTCAAAACTGTAAGGTGATGTTTGCCATCCATTCTGGAAAATTCTTGGCTGTCGTCTCTTCCGATATTGCCTTTGTTCCAGTATTTATTTCCTCTCTGGATGCCAATTAAATGTATGTTAGGCCTTTTAAATGTATTTTCTCATATATATATATATATATATATATTTTTTTTTTTTTTTTTCTCCAGTTCAAGCTGAATTCTTTTGTTTTTTTTTTTTCTGCCCTGTCTTCCAAATCACTAATTCTCACTTCAGCTGTGAGAACCTGTTCTTAGCCCAGCCACTGGGCGTTCTTAACTCCAACAATCCTAGTCCTCCATTTGTGAATTTCTACTTGGATCCTTTAAAAAAATCTTTTACATTATTTTCTCCTGTTTTTAGTTCCCTGCCACAATTTTCACTTGTGGCACCCGTGTTTCTGAATATAGTAAGTAGAGTTCTTTAATAGTCTGTATTGAAAAATTCCCATTTCTGAAATCTTTGTGGGCCTGTTCCCACTCTCGGCTGTTTCTGCTCTGCTTGCTCATAAGGACCTGATTTCTTGGGAGTTTCTATTCTCTTAGTGGGCATTAGACATTGATAAATATATATGTGTGTAAATAAATAAATTCAATAAATAAATGCAATAAAATTACTCAATGCCATACACGCATGGCATGGAATACATTCAGGCATTGAGGGCACTGCCAGGCCAGGCTGGAGGGCACTTCCAGTCTGAAGCCACCTTAATCCAAGTGCAAAGCCTGAGATTCTGTGGCCTCAGTGATGATGTGAACCTGTTACAAGCCCAACAGCTTTAGCCTTCCTCTTCCCTCTCGCCTGGGACCCAGCTGAAAATGGCGAGTGTTCGAGCTGAATCCCAACTGTGGCAGGCCCTGGGCTTTGGCCTCGTGAGGCTATGCAAACAAAAGCTTATTTTCAAAGTTGTTTTTTCTTTTTTTTTTTTTTTTTTTTTCCAAATTGACAAATACTTTAGGATAAAAGCTTTGTGGGCTGGGCCAACCTCTCGGGAGTTTGTCCTTTCCTAGATTTTGGCAGGTGTTTTCTTCACTCCCTTATTATTGCTTTGATGCTTTTAAGAAAATTAAAGAAATATTTCATCCAGCTTTTTAAGTCATCCTTGATGGGAGGGTTGGTCTGAATTGCTTTGTCTGCCTTTTCCAAAACCGGACGTAGCAGATGCCCTGGGTTTAAATCCCAGGTCTGTCACTGATGAGCGAATTGACGTTGGCCAAGTATGTTCGTTCCCTCATCTCCGAGATGTATTCATGATACCCTAGCTACCTGACAGTGTGTCTGGGATATTTAAATATGAACAATTTTGAAGTGGTCCAGTCTCATTTTTGTTGATTATTTTCTTGATTACAGAATGTAAGCTCCGTGAGGATGACAAAGTGATTTTTCTCACTGCTGTTTTCCCAGAGGTGCCAACTGCACAGCAGATGCTCAGTCAACATCAAAAAGGAGAAAGGGCTACTGCATGTATATTAAAATCAAAACATATTGGGAAAGTGCACTCTTGTTGGGGGGGGTCAAGCTCGAATCTTCATAACAGCTCCTACAACCTAGAAGATCCTATTCCTCTGTATTATTTTATAAACCTGGCAGTGAGATGGATACAATCGTTATTTTGTTTTTGTTTTCCCCTTGGTTTTATTTTGACTAGCATCTTCACCTTTAGTGAAAGTATTATGTCCCATTGCTTTGTGGAAACATGGTCCCATCCTGCTGCACCCTTGGACTCTTTCTAGTTTGGGGCTATTAGAGATCATGCGGTCTTCTTTATGTGCAGCTGACAGTGGAAAGGATAAAATGTGTCTATCATCAAGTCTTGCTCAGGCTCATTTCAGAAGGAGCATGTCTTTCCGTGCTTGAAGTCTGGCATCATCTTCTTGAGCATAAACAGAATCAACAAAAATTGATCCTTGAGTCTCCCAGAGAACAGCTCAGGCTGCTTTCAAAGCAGATTAAAGAAGGAGGTCATGTGATGCGGAATTCAGGGTCACTGTTGAATCCTAATGATTAACTTTTGTATTTCCTTGGACAGAAATGATTTTAATAAATGCCCTATCAATCATTGTCGCTGTGGACATTGCAAACCAAGGAGTGATTTAAAAATGGTTATGTGGTTTCTTTTAAGGCATTGAAGCCAGGGTGCGTGACTACCTCAGTCCACACTCTTCTGCAGCTTTTGAGATAAACAACTAAATTAATTTTGTCATCAGAACAGCTGAGTAACCCAAGGATACTTTTATTTAATGATCACATGATTGGGTGAAAAAGTTGTGGCAATAAGAACTACCACTTACTGATTGCCTCTGTGTTCGATGTTTTACAGTTATTCATTCTTTAATGTTCTTAAAACCATACAGCAGGGCAGGCACTGACTGTGGTTGGTTCCATTTTCTGAGAGAGGTTTTGCAACATGCCCAGGGCGCCACAGCTAGGGAGCAGCTGAGGCCAACCAGTGGTGCCGAATCCAGGGCCCACGCTCTTGTCCCCACCCTCACCGCTCACTGACTTCTCATCTCCAGTGAGGAGGAGATGACATTTCCTATTTCCAAGCTGTCCCCTGTTGGAGCATCCTCATGCCCAGGGTTTGGGGGTTCATTACATTCAACAGGTGTTTCTTTAGGACCTAGCAGTGTTTGCCCCTGGGGCTCTGGGTAAGGTGACTTAAAAGGTGACAAGGGACTTTAGACACAGCTTCTTCCTTTTGGGGCTCCATGACGAAGTTAGACATCTGTGCACATGGAAATGAGCAACTCGAGTGGCCCATGGGGTGGCATGATCAATAAATGTGATGGGGGCCCAGAGGTAGGAGGGGTGGGCGGGCTGATTGAGGAGAGGGAGCCCTGACCAGCCCATCTCTCAAAGGATCAGGAGAATAGGATTTAAAAATTCCATTTTAAAGATAGAAAAGCTGAGATGCAGCCTCGCCTGTACATGAAGATAATCAGTTTGAATTAGCATCCAGAGACAATTTTTTTTAGATTTATTTACTTTATTTTAATTTTATTTATTTTTTGAAGAGGGGAGGTAATTAGGCTTATTTGTTTATTTACTTATTTTTTTAATGGCAGTCCAGGGGATTGAACCCAGGACCTCATGCATGCTAAGCATGCGCTGTACCACTGAGCTATTCCCTTCCTTCCAAAGCCAAATTTGATGTGTTTAGTATTTCCCGAGTATACACTTTGGGTTTGGGGTCAGAAAGTAAAAATGTGAACCTCTCTTGGCTAGCACCCATATGCCCGCTTCTCCCTCCCATTTCCCATTTGTCATTGGCGGGGAAGGTGGCAGGGAGGGTGTGATGGCAGATGGGGGAAGAGGGCTCTGAAACCTTCTTTTGTCCTGGTTCACTTCTGAATTAGACTGGCGCTCAAGCCCTCTGTGACTCTGTGAATGTTCTGGTTTCTGGTGAAAAGGCTGAGTGCAGAGGGCCAGATGAAAACTTCAGGCTTCATGAAGACACAGCAACTAAAAGTTCAAGTGTCTTGTCCAAGGATACCTATCGAGCCAGAAATAGAAGTCGGATCCCTGGCCTGCCCCGCTAGGGCTTCCTCTAGCTGAACGTTCCGCGTGAGTCACAGCTTTGCCCGGTGCAGGCTGGCGGCCAAGAGGCTCAGCGTCTTTTCATAACCCTCGGTAGCTGGGTTGAGGGAAAGAGAAGGTTTTGTTCATGAGCTCATTCCAATCTGAATGTGTCCAGATGCCCAAATATTTGATTTGAGCCTGGTTGCTTAGAGACCTCCCACTGGGACCCAGCTGCCTGAGGGCAGGAGGGCGGTATTGGCTTCACTTCAGACTTCTGCCAATTTATTTTGAAACCAGAAAACCTGGAACCTCGGCCTCCCCAAGGCAACCACGGGGAGAGGAGAGATCTGAGTCAGCTGAGCAACAGAGGAAAACCCCCCACTGACCTTCTGCCAGGGGTGTGTAGGAGGGTTAAGGACAGGATTCTGACACAGTGATGGTTGACTGGGGGTGAGATGTGCTGGGAGGGTGATGAGGAAGAAACTGGAGCTTCGTGCTGGATCATGCAGGAGACATCTCGAAGCAACCCCAGGGATTCCAGAGCAACACTGGACTTCTGAGTTCGAACTGGGCGTGGTGAAGCATGCCTTGCTTCAAAGCCAGTGTCTTGGGTTTTAATTATCAGGTGACTTAAACCCCCTCAGGGAGTGCCACTGGCCAAAGTGAGGTCAAGAGGTGCGTGAGGGGGTCAGTGCCCGGGGGAGAGCTGGAGAAACCCCGCTGCTCACTCTGCCGAGGACAGCTGAGCACAGCAGGTCTGCCTCCCGGTTGTCATGGGTAAATGACTACCACTGCATCCCCATCCTGTGGAGCTGAATAGAACCCCTCAGGCCAGACCCCTGACCCCAGCACCATTCTCAGGAACAGGCAGTGATCACTCCAGGCCTGAGACTTTCTCCAGGGTATTTTGCTTCTGAATTTGGCTTTCGTGCTTATTTATAAGTGTATGCAAGTGAGAATCATAGATTTTGCTGCCAGGATTTTTGCATGAGAGTTGTCATGTCATGTCATGTCATGTCATTTCATGTCATGGAAAGGTCGTGGATGGTGACCCTTGGCTTTCCCCCAAAGCCCTCCTTTCAATTACTGACTTGCTTAGAGGCAGTATAACCTAGGAGGTTTTGCTTTCGGATAGAACTGAACTGCGGGCTCCATTCTTTTCCGCGTAGACGCATGCCCTTTGGTGAAAAAATACTGGAAGGAGTATTTGTCAGGTTTGAGAAGTGCAGGCAATGAGCAGTGTGGTGCTTGGGAAAAATCAGCTGGAAATAGGAAGGAGCTGGAAATTAAATATGGAAACAAGAGAGCAAAGGGACTAGTTTGGGGCATGCAGTCACTGATTTCTGAGTCATTCTGAATTTGCTCCGTGAGGTTCCAATCAAGTTTGCTTGACTGGAAAGGAAGATGAGGAAGGAGATGGATGCCCAGTTCCATGCACAGAGGACTCTGAAAACCAAGGGTGACTAGTTTGAGTGTAATGGGGAAGATCGGGGGAGTCATGCAGGCATCTCACAGCTGGGTCTGTGGTTCAAGAAGGCATCACGCCAGCAGATAAAATAATTTCCATCTTGGGGACCAAAGAAAAGATACCCTCCCTCCAGCCACGAAATACGGCTGAATCCAGAGAGAAGGCCCTTCAATAACGCAAGTTTGAGCTGTTATGTCCACGTGGAAGAAATCTGCAAGAGATCTCTGGACTCGATCCCCCCACCCTTCTGGTTAAGTATTACTGCATCGTCTAAGATACCACAGATTTGTTTCCATGAAAGAAGCTATGAGATCACAGGGCTGCTCTGTGATGTCATCATAGAATCTCTGTGGCGCTTGACCAACAGAGACAGCCTCTTGCTTTGGATACAGATATCCTTGCTAATGAGGAACCTTGGCACGGAGAGGAAGGCGACCACTCCAGATAAGATAAATGCGGCAGACAGAGGGCCAGATCCTGCACGGAGATCTCGAATATTCCACAGGATAGTCAGCCAAAACCTGTCTCTTAGTTTTTCAATAATGATGGATGACAAAGCCTGGGGTAAAAATAAACCCACTTCCAGTGTTGTTTCTGGCTGGTTCCACGGGAAACAGCATTGTTAACCTTGAGGGGACCGCCGCGCTGTCTGAGATTTGGAAGTCTGGGCCTCTCCAGGGAGGGGAGGGATTGGGGAAGGAGGGGCGTTCCAGGGGCATTCGGGCCTACGTTCCGTACTTGGCGCCTTTCTTACTTCCTGTGTCAATTCAAGTAGAAGAAAGGCTCTTCTTGTGGCTGGTAATTTAAACATCCTTCCTTCATGCGTCAGTTCTAGGCCAGCAGTTTCAGGAGGTAGAGGAGCTGACATTCTGTCACGGGTGTAGCTAACACCCCAGTAATCCGACTGTCTGCTTTATGTCCATCTGGGGTATACATTCCACCATGAACTCTGGAAAGAGCAGCTGGGCCAGGGATGCGGAGAGACATTTTAAATTATTTTTTGCCCAATAACTTTCTGGTGAATATTTTTGCCCCACTTTTCTCTGTTTCTAGAAACACTTTGGAGAACTAGGACCACAGTGGCCCACAGGGGCACTCTGCCACCTTGAAGGAGCACATCCTTTTGAAAAAAATTCAACAAGTCATTTGCTTTTATAAAAAACACTGATCTCCACTGATAGGTCTATGGTTTAAACATAAATACTGATATGTTGCTGGTTACAGACTTTCTTTTTTTAAGTTTTGATTTTGAAGAGTTAATGGCCACAGTGCCAACACACTCTTAGAGAATAAGATATTAGCCGGACCCGGGGAGGTTTTCTTTAGCGAGAAAACCCCTGCCAGAAGCAAGAATCCAAGACATCCCAAGATTGTGGACATTGACTATAAAATGCAGCTGTCCAGGGGAGGTCTGGTGGGTGGGTGTGTTTTTGGTAGGATGTTTTTCTTTTTAAACCATTCATTTTATAGTCCAGGCAAAAAACCAAAAAGCCAGATGTGACAGCTATTTTTTAAAAAGATGCATACTATTCATATCTTCTGTGCACCTCCTGCCTTTCTTCTGAGAAGTCCACAGTGCTTGGCTGGTGTTACCCCATCCCTGTATGGTACCCTCAGCTGAAGAAAGGATTGGAAAATGCCTGAGGTCAAGGAATGGGTTAGATATCAGACGAGACCTGGGTTCTTTCTTATTGCACCACATCTTGCTCTGGTTTGTACTCTGTATTCAGTGCACCAACATTGGAACAAGTGAGATGCCTTTCACACCAGTTGTGTTTGAAAGTGCTGTGCCCACTCCATTGTTTTGCTATTTGTAGCCCAAAGGGAAGAGTCTGAGCTTGCGAACAACTCTCACCAGACCGACTGACAAACCTGATGACTTTTTGGCTTATTTCCTGCGTCAGGCTGTTTGCAAAGTCACTTTTGCATGGTGTACCCTCCCATTCACCAGTAACCGGATTCCAGGCCCACAGCTCTAGGGCACTGGAGTTAAGATTCCGTGATGCCCCTGACTGTCTCTGAGACTCACGCCCACAGAGATGCCCCAAGAGTAGTTGCATTGTAGGACCCTGGCTAATCAGTCCAGACTCGGCACATATTTAGGACTTCACCTCAAATTCTCTCCTTGGCAAAATCTTACTGATCTGTCCAGACCCAGTTTAAAAGTCTTCCTTTCAGTGAAGTCTATTCTGACACCTCCAAGAAGTCAGACCCTTTCTAATCTGAGCTTCCCTACCACTCTCTGTGCAAACCGCCATGATAGCCTCAATCACGTTTTATCTTTGCTTCCTGTTTACACATCTGTCTTTGTCTCGTAGATGTCAAACATTTTGAGGGCACAAACTTAATTTCGTTCTTTTTTCTGTCCAAAGTGTCTATTTAAAAGTCCCAGCTCAACAAATGTCTCACAGAGAAATTAAGGCACTCAGAAGTTGATGGACACAGTTCAGGTCAGCTCACTGGTGTTACCATCCATTGTCCCGATGCCCTGATACACCAGCAGTGGTAATTTACCAAATATTGGAAGATATCTGTTAAGATTGACTTGTCTCCTTCAGCATTATTTAAGTGACTATCATTTCAAAAATGTTTGTGGTTCAATTTCAAAAATGCTTGTGGCTCAAACTGCTGAAAAGGAAGAGAGAATGTCTTACAATTAGGCTCCCATCTTTTGATAATTACTCATTTTTACAGGAAAAGATTTTTTAAAAGATTTGAGGTTTTGGAGAAAATCAAACTTTATGGGCAGTTTTTTGAGGCCATTGTGGTTGGTTGTGTAGGCCTGGCTTACAGCTTATTTATTGACTGACCTCAAATTCTGTAAATGCATCTACGTACATCATTCAAGGTACCTCTCGCCGCTATTTGGAATATACTGTTAAGTTGAAATATAAATTGATGAGAATCTATCTCAATGTCTGTTGTAGATCACGTTCAGGGTAGAAAGTCAGGGGAGGTGCCGTTTTGGTTTCGGCCTGGTTCCCCAGATAAGAGGAAGCACACTTACTGTGTTCAGTGTCCTGGATTTTATGCGTATTGCCAGATGCATTTCCTTGAGTTAAGAATAGACTCTTTATTCTAACACGAACTGACAAGACTGTGTTTCAATGTCAGCTGTAGAAGAAGCAGGGTCCAGGTCTGGGAGAACATTGAGAAAGACCTGACGCTTGTTTCAGGTCTAAGGTAGAAAGAAAAAGGTTCTATCCACTAGGTAAAGATCCAAGCGGGTGTGTTCACTTAAAGGTCCCTGGGGGGCTGAAAAAAAAGAAACTCAAAAAACAAACATACAAAGATACATTTGTGGATGGGGCAGTCATTTGATTGTCCAATATGGGTTTTGAACAGCTATCATTCTCCTCTTTTCTTTACTAAAAAGATGACTTTTACACTGTGGGGGACACCTATCACCTTTGCCTGCTCAACATCCATCCTCCTCTTTCAGTAACAGCTTCTCAGTGTTTGATGCCTTTTAAATGACACTTTGACAGAGGGATCACAGTGTGACAGTAAAGGGCCGGGCTCGGGAGCCAGGCTGCTTGGGTTTTATTCATCCGTGCTGTGTGCCCTGCAGTGTGTTTCTTAACTTCCAAATCTTGGTCTCCTCCACTACATAATAGGAATAGCAATGTTACCTACTGCCTGGAATTGATGTGAGGATTGATAAGGAAATACGGTAAAGCACTTCGAACAGGGTCTGATACATGATATGAACTTGGTTAAGTGTTAACTATTGTTATGAAATTCTTACATCACAATTAATTTTCTTAGGGGCTTTATAAACATGGCCTCTATCACTGAATGTGGCTTTAGAAGTCGATGAAAGGCTGGTATAATTTTTTCCCCATGACATATAACTTGATTTTTTTTTCCCTGAGAAGACCAAAGGATTATTTATTTGGAGATAAGTAGTTTTACTAGGACAAGTCTTGATACTGATGATCATCCATATATTTTCTTTTTCTTTTTTAATTTACAATTTAGTTTACAATGTGTGTCAGTTTCTGGTGTACAGCATCATACTTAAGTCATACATAAACATACATATATTCGTTTTCGTATTCTTTTTCACCATAAGTTACAAGACACTGAATATAGTTCCCTGTGCTGTTCAGTATGAACTTGTTGTTTATCTATTTTATATATATCAGTTAGTATCTGTAAATCTGGAACTCCCAATTTATTCCTTCCCACCTCCTTTCCCCCCTGGTAACCATAAGTGCGTTTTCTGTCTGTGAGTCTGTTTCTGTTTTGTAAATAAGCTTGTTTGTCTTTTTTTTTTTTTTTTCCAGATTCCACATATAAGTGATATATGGTATTTTTCTTTCTGGCTTACTTCACTTAGAATGACCATCGACAGGTCCACCCATATTGCTGCAAATGGAAAAATATGGAATGCTTCATGAATTTCAGTGTCATCCTTGCACAGGGGCCATGCTAATCTCTAAATCATTCCAATTTTAGTATCTGTGCTGCTGAAGCGAGCACATCATCCATATATTTTCTGATACATGATGTACCCCTTCAATCTGTAGATTAAGGTCTGTCTTCATTTCTGGAAAGTTTTCTTGAATAACATCTTCAAATAATTTTTAATTGAAGTATAGTTGATTTACAATGTTGTGTTAGTTTCTGGTGTACAACATAGTGATTTAGTTATACATATATATTCTTTTTCATAATCTTTTAATTAAAATATATTTTGTTCATTATTTCCATCTCTTCAGAAGGAATGCCATTTATGACTATATTGAACTTCCTTTGTGTTTCATATAATTATCTTGCTAGTCTTTGCTCCTTTCCATTTTATTTTCTCACTGTTCTTGATATGTTTTCTATATCCCTTAAAAGGTTTTTTTTAAAAATCAGTTTTCTTTGTGCCATTTCCAATGTAGTCTTCATATCTATGGTGGCTTTATTCTGTTTCCCGATCCTTTCCTGAGCTGTCCAGCTGACTCCTCTAGTTGTCCTGCCCTATCTTTGCCGAGCAAATTCTTGTTATAGACAATTAAAAATTTTTTTTTGATACATCTGAACACAATTTTAATCTATTCTAGAGCAATTTTTTTCTTGTGTTGAATCTTCACTTCTGTTGTTCTTCCTATTCCTTCTCTCTCTTTTTTCAATTGGAGGACTTCTGTAAAAATGTTGTGCTGGTTCTACCCTGATTTCTCATGTGAACTAGACAAGTTTCTCCATGAACAGCTATTTGCAAGAGGTTCATGGCAAGGAGGGGACCTTGGACATTTTCCAGGCTAGCTGGACTGTTTTTGAATCAGGCTCAGGTTCTTTGTGACCCAGGTTTTTGACTGAAGGCTCTTTTTGTCTTTAGCTCTTTGAATAGAGAGCTGAAACAAAATCTCTGAGTCTCTCTTCTGGACCTTGCCTCCCTGCCGGGCTGCTTTTTGCAATGGTGGAAATTACGCGTGATTCCTCATTCAGCTATGCTTTTTCTGTAGTGTTATTGTCATGCACACTGTCCACAACCTATGCTGATCATCAGTATACAGGCACTCCTCGTTTTATTGTGCTTCACAGTTATTGAGTTTTTTACAAATTGATGGTGTGTGGGTACCCTGTGTCATGCAAGTCTATCTGTGCCATTTTTCTAACAGCATTATTTTATTTTATTTTAAAAATTGAAGTACAGTTGATTACAATGTTGTTAGTTTCTGGTGTACAGCAAAATGATTCACATATATACGTGTGTGTGTATATATATAGGTCCATCCATGTTGCTGCACATGGCATTATTTCATGCTTTTTAATGGCTGATTAGTATTCCATTTTGTGTGTGTGTGTGTGTGTGTGTGTGTGTGTGTGTGTGTGTGTGTGTATCACATCATCTTTATCCATTCATCTGTCAATGGACACTTAGGTTGCTTCCATGTCTTGGCTACTGTAACTAGTCCAACAGCATTACTTTTTAATGAAGGTACATACATTTTTTTTTAGACATATGCTATTACACACTTAACAGACAACAGTATAGTGTAAACATAACTTCTACATGCACTGGGAAAACAAAAAAATTGAGTGATCTGCTTTGCTGCGACATTTGCTTTATTGTGACAGTCTGGAACCAAACCTGCAGTATCTCTGATGTGTGCCTTTATGGGAAATATGGCTAAGCAAGTCTTAACTATTTCTAGAAACTATGTATACAATTTAAGGTAGTATAACTTTTGCAGGATTTGTGAGGTCTCTAATATCAGAGTGTTGTCAAACCATCCATTTGATGGAGATGATATGCCCAACTTTTAATATGAAAACATTTTTCCTTTCAGTATTTTTTGTTGAGATTTAACCAAGGTGTTCATATAGGGCTATATGAGGTCACCTAATAAAACATTTATGATCAATGCATTTTTAGACCAAAGTGTTCTTAAGTTTTCAAGGAGGAATGATATTCTGGATAAGCTTTTCATCATATGAAGAAAACACACTGATTTACACATCCTAAAACCATTGAGTTTATATACCACTCTCCCTCTTACAATCTGGATTTTATAGGCTCAGCTAGGTAAAGTGTCTTAAACCAAACTTAGCAGCAGACTTGAGACTTAAGCCTAGTTTCCCAGATTTCTAGACTTCTAGTTCTCTCTACCACCCCAGCCTGCCTTCCTGGTTTATCACTTTAGGTATTCAAGGTGGAATAGAGGCAATTGAGACATTTTCAATTGTAACCTATGCATTTGCTTTAGATAGTGTATATCTCCCTCCACCACCTGCCCAGGTCTGAACCTGGGCCACACAAACCTGATCTGTTGGCAGGATAGTTGGTTGGAAAAGAATTTGATGGGCATAAAATTAGTAACTCTTTAATGATGGGTGTACGGTCAGGCCACTCAAGATGGCTGTTGTCTTGCTCCCTGTACATCCTCTGCTGGACCAGGGCCACCTTCACCTGTATCCTACTCTCCTGACTGATCTTCCTACGTACTTGCCCCAGGCCCCAGTGATTATGATTGTTCTAGTTTTAGATCAGAACTTCCCTATAACTGGTAATTCCCCCCACCCCACCCCCGAGTGAAGACTGCTGCCATGTCCTCCCGCTGACCGCCGCACATGGTGGGGTATCTCTCCAGGGCCTTGCTTCAGACATGTAAGCTCCCCCGTCCATTAAAACATTGATGCCTCTGTTGCTAACTTGGGGTTCTTTCTTCAGTCTTGAAGCTGGGCAAGGACAGGCCTTGTAGGCCTGTGGGGTGCAGCCCAACAGTGGGTTATTAAGCAACCTCCACTTTGTAATAAAATTTTTAAGGGCTTAAAGGAAATATAAAGACTTGGGACCTAAACTTTAGTGATCTGGAATATCTGGCATAGCTTTCTGGAGTAGAATTGTTAGGGAACACACAGCTTTTGGCTGACAGGTAACAGCTAATTGACAACGGGGAGGAAGGAGGAGCTAGGCAGCCATCATCTGTTCCTCTAGAAAGCAGAGCAGGCTGGAGGGAATGGGCAGGTACTGGAGGACAGTCCAAGCAAGGGTCCCCAGGTGAACAGCATGAAGCAACTTCCAGGGTAGAGTTTAACCGTTCTTCGGGAGTGGTGGTTTTGTTTTCTAGTGCAGTTTCCAGGATCAAGATCTCTTATTACACACGGTGTCCAGTAAGGGAGGAATGACCACGCTAAAGCCAGGCTGAATTTGTCTTTGGTATTTCCGCTTCCTCTTTGGGTGATGGGATCCACCCTTTGGGACTTGGCCTCGTCAACTCCCCATTCAGCGTTTGGGTCTTTTCTCCAGGACCTAGTCCAGCTGAGGGGAGCTTGATAATGCTGAATGAACAGCGTAACGGGCAACGTGGGAGAGAAAGAAAACTCCCCATGGCACTTCCACCAGTACAACAAATACCAGATAGCTGTCCTAATTCTATTTCTTTATCCCTGCAACACCCATTCATGCATCCGTTACTATGTGTAAGTTACTGTGCTGGGTACTGGGGATATAGTGGTACAAGAGGCAATAAGTTCCTTGTGCTCATGGACCTTACGGGCTGGTGGGTGAAGTGGTGGCCACAGAGCCACGTGCACCCTATTCTGCTTTCACTTCACCTTTCCTCCTCCTGGAAAATGATGTACCTTTGAAAGGAGGAAAATAGACACTATCACCACTTCTTTAGGTCTGGGGACACAAGCTGAGATCGAGAATTGTTACCGTGAGCTCTGGAGGCTCATCTCTGGGCAAGAAGCAAGGCTGAAATAGAGAGGAAAGAACTGGATAGGGAGTGAGAGGAAGGGAAGGAGGGGAAAAAAGGATGAGAAGATGCACAGGACAGGGCATGGGAGAGTGTGGGCAGGGATGTTAATCATGCCTGGTTCCTTCTCTTCAAATTGCCTGACCTTTGACCCCAGTAAACGATATTCTAGATCTTCAAATGTATTTCTTCTTTTTTTTTAATGGCGGTACTAGGGATTGAACCCAGGAATTTTGCACGCTAAGCACGTGCTCTACTGCTGAACTACACCCACCCCACTATTTCTTATTGAAGTGGTGCTGTTTGCCTTTGGCAATGTGTCCCAACTTTGAGAGATGTTCCCTAGTAAACCACATTGGAAGCCGGGTTTGTCGATTTAGTGTGTTTCTAACAGCCAGACCCCCATTTGCTCTCCTCAGCCTGGAGAGCCTTAAGCCAACAGCCCCTGAAAGACGGAATCCAGCAGGCAGGTGTGGAGGAACAGGGAGGCCAGGTTATCTTCAGACTTCCTTGGGGTCAGGGAAGGGGTGGAGGGAGGGCACTGGGCCTAGATGGCTTCCACTGGCTTTGGAGAGGGCAGTCGGCCTGCGTCCAGTTTGTCAGAGCGAGGAAGAAGGTGCTAGATAAGTTTCCTTTTCAGGGAGTAGGATTTTTTCCCCCTCTTCTACAGTGAACTTGGAATAGTCCTGGGAAAATGGGACAGGTGTCACCAAGCAAGAGACAGGACTGTTTGCCCAACTCAGCTGAGGGGCCCTCAGGGAGTGATAGTCTTGATACAAAGAAAACTGTAATTTTTTGGTAGTTCCTGCAGGTTGGCGATGGGGATCCGCACGTGGCTCACCTTCTGACACGTGGACATGGGAGATGGATGGACAGTCAGAGTACACCTTCGAGATGGGAGGCCAGAGGGAGCTCTGGGTGTGTTTCTCCAGCCTGTAGGAAAGGATGCTTCCAGGTACCTGCCCCAGGACAGGGTTCCCCACTAAACCCGCTGTGGCTGGGCTTAGGAGGGGCGGCCCTCCTGTCCAGGAGGGTGTGGGTCTAAGTCTCTGGGTTTTGGCCGGCGGGGAGGGAGAGACCAGGAGAGGCCATGCTGGAGCAGAGGCCGGCCAACGCCCGCCCAGGCCCGCCGGCCGCCCCTGCGCGGGGACTGGGGCAGCCTGAGCAGCACACGGAGCCCGGCAGCTAATCCACCCGCCGCCTGGCAGCCAAATAACCCCGGGAGTTAAGCTCCCAAAGGGAAAATGAGGCAGCGCCCGGCACGTCCAGAGCCTCCCGGGCCCCGAGGCTCTGGGGCTCCCCTATTCCCTCCTCGCCGCGAGGCCCCCTCCCCCGGCCGTAATTGGACGCTGAGAGCCGATTTTGGTGCAATGCGAA
Organism: Camelus bactrianus; assembly: GCF_048773025.1. Lineage (NCBI taxonomy): Eukaryota > Metazoa > Chordata > Mammalia > Artiodactyla > Camelidae > Camelus > Camelus bactrianus. Next base: position 23,938,395 of record NC_133573.1, read on the forward strand.
TCAGCTCCAGTCGCCGAGTCGGGAGGGCCAGGCAGGCTCGGGGAGCGCCATCCGCGGGCCAGCACCGTGGAGCTTGAGTCTACGCCCACCTCCGCCAGCATCCCCGCCGCCGCCTCGCGTCGCCATAACAACCGGCCCCCGCCCGCCCGCCCGACCCCGCGCCGGGAAGCCCGGGAAAGACTCCCCCTCCCTCCGCGCGCGGCCTCGCACCCCCGTCCCCGCCCCGCCGAGTCCGAGCGCAGCGCAGAGGCGCCCCCTCCCGCCGCCGGGGAGGAAAGCCCACGCGCCCCGGAGACCTGACTGCAGAATTAAAGCAGCCCGGGGGAACCGGGGTCCTCCAGCTCGCGGCTGGGCGCTCCCACCTGCCCAGGTCCTCCGCACCTGCCCTCTCTCGGGCTTCGGGGCGCGCGCGGCGGCGGGGAGCGTGGCCAGGCGGCGACGGCGGTGCTCCCGCGGCCGGGGCGCGGCGCCCCCAGGAAGCAGGACATCCCCGAAGGCGGCAGCGCGCGGGAGGCGGGGAGGCGGGAGGCGGGAGGCGGCCCGGGCGCGCGGGGAGGGCGGGGAGCCCGCGGGAGGAGGAGGGGAGGGAGCAGGGCGGGCGGCGAGGAGGGAGGAGAAGGGAGGCAAGAAAGTAGCAGAAAGTGAGGCTGGCAGCGGGCGGCAAAGGAGCCGAGCGAGCGGCGGCGACGGCGGCAGGAAGTCTGTGCCCGAGACGCGCAGAAATAAGAGCCAGGGAGGGACCGCGGCGGCGGCGAGAGTGAAAGAGGAAACTGCAGAAGAGGAAGCTGTGCCGCAGCACAAAGTCTCCTCAGACTCTCGTGCCGAGCATCCCCGCGCCGCCGGCCCAGCCTCCCGGACCGACCACCACCGCGCCCGCGCCGCCGCCGCCCCCCGCGCCCCTGCACCCGGGCGCGCCCTCCTCGTGCGCCCACCCCGGCCTCTCCGCCTCGCCGCTCTCCGCACACGCCGCTCTGGTCTGCCATGGCCCGGGAGAACGGCGAGAGCAGCTCCTCCTGGAAAAAGCAAGCTGAAGACATCAAGAAAATCTTCGAGTTCAAAGAGACCCTCGGAACGTAAGTAGGAACCGGGGAAAAGACGGTGGAGGTGGCAGCGGCCCCGAGTGCAGAGGTGGCTTCGGCTGCCACTGCCGCCGCCGTCGCCGCCACAGCGGCAGGAACCGGCGGGTCGCCGCGTCCTCATTGTCCGGTTACCGGCTCTGCGGAGCCCCCCGCTTGCCAACCGCGTGGGAGAGCCCGCGGCCCGGGTGGGCGCCGTTCCAGGGCGAGGGAGGCTCTGGGCTTTCGGGGACAGTCGCAGGCGGGCGACTTGCCACTTCCCTGACACCGCCGCCCTCTCGACTTCTCCCCACGCCTGACTGTGGGCTAAGCATGGTGGATATTCCTGCTTGCTGGCTGCTTGCGTCTACTCACCGTGTGCATGGGCGCATCATGTGGGCGAGAGACACCGGCAGGAGAAAATCGGGCTCCGGGCATCCCCATTTCTGTCCTTCCAGCATACATTCTTACAGAACTGACATCTGCACGTACTAGGTGTAGGCAAGACTTTGGGTGGCCGCGCGGTTAGAGAAGGGAGGAATTTCGCAGTGTTCAGGGTCACGTGCGGGCAGAGCCTGACCTGAGGGTCTGTCCGTTTCACGAGGCTCAGCCGCTCACAAGGGTGGTGCGTGTCTCCCAGGGAGGGTCTGCGAGAGTCGCGGCACAGGCCGTTTCTCTCCAGGGCTGTATTTAGTCCAAGGCTGGTGGGCTGCGTCTTGAGAAGGCAGAAATAATCAGAAGTCAATGGCAGGAAGGCTTCAAGCAGGTGCTGCCCGGCTCAGCTGCTGTTCTCTTTCTGTCTATGAGTTGGTTTTTGTTTTGCTTTGGAGCACCTCAGAATAGGTAGGGAGGCTGTTAGTGAGAGAATCGGGCGCAGCTGGAAGAGTCTGAAGTTCGAGTTATTTTTCTTCCCTCACGTGATCTGTATCTGTCAGCATATATAGTCACACACATATGCGCTATATGAACTGAACCTTTTGCAGGGGTTCATGGAGGTGTTCATTAGGCTGGGAAGAGATAAAGGAGGTGTTCCCTAAGATAAATCAGTGTGTTCTTTCTTGTCTTCTTCCTCCTCCTTTTATTTGCCCTTGTGCTTGGTTGCTTTTCCAGAACAGCATTTTCAAACCTAGATTGTTTTGTGCTCCATATGCAGGGTCCACTGAGTTGCTGGATCATTTTCTACCCCCACCCCCATATCTGCAGCGGGTCCCCCCACAGCCAAGTTGTGGAGGCTGGCATCCCTGCCATGCTTCTGACCGTGGGAGCGCACTCTCGCCGAGGATGAGAGTAGGGTTCCACAGCTGTTGTGCACCACTTCAGGGAGAGCTCCTGGAGGTATAGACTTTCTATCTTTGTTGGAAGGAAAATGGAAGGGACTTAGCCTTTTCATAGAGGGTTTTGGGGCTGCCTCTTAGCGTGGCCAGATAAGGGGTGAGGTTTGATCAGAACTCTAGAAAATTACCAATGAGGTTTATTCAGGTTTAGGGATAGTGGCTCTGAGATGCTCAAGTTGCCAAGGAACAAGAAGCATGTCCTTGCTGGTAGTCGTGAGGCTGATAACGTGGCTGTCGTGTGAAAATGCATTCCTTTGCATGGCGCCACGGAGCCCCTTGCGCTGGTCCCTCTGCCTGCAGCCTCTGGGCAGATGGATGCAGCCTCCTCTGACTCCTGCTCCGGGGAGAGCCTTGCAGCCACGCCTCTGCAGTGGCCAGGCTGCTCAGCTCTTGAGCTGTGACTTCATTGAGGGGCTCCTGCTGTGGCCGGCGCCGTTTGAGGATGACTGCGGGTAGTTCCACCTCTGGCCAGTATGGGGACTTGCCTTACGGCACCAGAGAGACCTGGAACTCCTGCAGAACCACCTCTTGGACTCTGGCCCGTTCGCCATGAGCCTGGGAATGGGTCTGTGTTAGAGGTCCAAAACTTTGCCTTCTGCCTTGGAAAGAATTCTTTGAAAAGACGCTTTCCACTATGATCACATAGTGCTGGCAGGGACTTTAGAAGAGTGAAACAAACGATAAAATGATCAAAATATTTTCACTCGATAGCATCATGGTAGTACTACTACTAGTAATAGTAATTGTAGGTGACTTAAATGAGTGCCAAGTACCAGATGTTATTCTAAGTGCCTTACCTGTATTAACTCACTTTACTCTCATGATAACCTGGTGAAGGACGTGTTTACTATTATCCCCACTTGGCAGATGGGAAAGCTGAGGCAACAGGGAGATTAAATGACCTGTCGAACACAAGCTAGTTATTACGTGGAGCTGATACTAGAATCCAGGCAGAACAGCTTGTGATTATCCTTGTGGGTTGAGCCACTCTGTGGATTATGTAACAGCAAATGTTGATTCTAATTTGACTCAACTTTAGTATTTGAAAAGCTAATTTTAATATGAATGTAAAGAAAACATAGTGATGGAGTAAACTGTTACCTGAATATGTAACCTTTCGAAGCTTTTGGGTGCTTAGCACCGTTTTGTCTCTTGGACTTTCTAGAAGTGGTGTGAAGTTCAGGATGCCTGTTTCATCCTGGGCCAAAATCCAGTGACCTTGACCTGAGTCTAAACAGAGGTCACTGCTGGTCCAGGCAGTGTGGATTTTGGGTCTGGGCTTTTCACTCGTTTGTCATGAAACCCAGCATCAGTCAAGGGCACCAACAGTTGTGACTGGAATTCCTTTCCAGGGCCCTCTGCAGGTCGTCATTTTGTTTGTCACACTTTTACCATATGCCTTTAAGATCCTAAGGCAGGAAAGTCCTGCCAGGAGCCAGACTGTCAGCCTACAGTGTTAAAATGCTTTCAAAATAAAGCGCTGTGAAGGCCCAAGGAACACTCACTTTGCCAAACTTTGTAATCTGATCTCCGGCTGCCTGATCCAGGTGCCTTCCTGTGCAGAGCACTGCTGAAGGCCAAAAGGTCGAGCCGAGCCATTTCATCCTTGTGGTCAGCGGCACCTTGCTGGGGGCTGGGCGCCGAATGAGAGTGAAGGCAGGCCCAGGACAGTGAGAAAAGAGCTTGAGGACACAAAGGACAGCGGAGGGGGAGGACCCACCATGAGGTCTGGGCCTGGTTGTCTGATGCGCCTCTGGGTCCGGTCTCAGGAAAAACCTTGCAACTTGCGACCTTCAGTGTGGCTTCCTCTGGAAGGGCTCCCAGAGCCTGACCATCCCTCAGAATAAGGTGGGAAGACTTAATTACTATGTATTAACCAACGACATGTTTTCAGAGGCTTAGCACACCCCATAAATGCGAGAGCAAATGCATGTTGTGTGACAGCAGTTAGGAGTGGTCAACAGTTCTGTGGCGCATTTGCTGAAGCTATTCAGACCATCTCCACCGTAGGTATCTTTGAATGTCTTCTGAACCAAGAAAACAAAAATAGGCCATTTGGAAAAGCATGCAGATGGGCAGAAAGCTTGGATGGGGTGTCCAGGAAGTACCCCAGACTCATGGAAGTCTCTGTTATATTTTCTTCCCCATAAAAGGCACCTGAATAGAGGAGGCCTTCTTGATTGGCACTGCCCGAATGTCTCCCAGTACACCCCATTTCCCCCAGAGGACAGGCAATGGCACATCCTGGAGAATATATTTTCATCTCTGCAGGGTAGGAATACATGCTTTTCCTGCAGACTGCCCTTTTTTGTTGAAGTAATTGCTGTTTGCAGGGGGAGAGGGGCTGCTGGGCCGTGGAGGACTTGGGCCTGGGTTCAAGGGCAGGCTCGGCCACTGATGGAGTGTGTGGCCTGTGGGTTGCTTGGACATTTGTCCATGTGACCCTCTCCTGGTCTTAGCTTCCTCCTCTGCAAAATCGGGGGGGGGTGCAGGGGAGATGGGGTGATTTTCAAATGTGCTTACAATTCTAAGGTTTTTTTGGCTCGTCTGTGGCAGGAAGGCCCTCACTGTCCCTCTTCAGGAGCTTTTGGGTGTATTCGTATTTGGAGGGACATTTTTATGCCCAGGCTAGTAGCAAAGTGACACGGCGCAGAATCAGAAGTCTTATGGCACAGTGCTGCCTCTTTTTCATTAAATGAGTGCCGTCTGGGTGCTGCTTTAGGAAGAATATAAATAGAAATTTCTGTGGGTCCAGCACTGTCTTTCCCCACTAGTATCCTCCTTACCCTCCTTGTTCTGAAATTGCTAAATAGATATACACCTGTTGAGGACACATGATTGATTTATCTGCAAGCCTGGGGAGAAAACTGACTCCAGTGTTCTTTTTTGGGGGGATGTATGTGGGGGGAGAGGGGGAGGTTGCAGGTCTGTCTGGGGTGGTTTGTGTATTTGACTGGCTGATTTACGGGTATTTATTCTGGGATTACTCAAAATCGTAGAGTCTGTGGGAAGCATTAGAAGGAATATTACCAAGAGGAAAATAGGGGTGGGAGGCCCCCGGAGAGCTCCCTGAGGGTATCCCAGCTGCAGTATTTGTTCGAAGTTTGCATTTCTCAGTCCTTTCTTTGAGGCATGATATAAATTCAGCCTCTCGTACATTTAAAAATATCTACTGAACACCTGCTATGTTCTAGGCACTGGGGGGGGAGAGCAGTGAACAGACAGACACAAATGCCGGCTTTCCTGGAGCTCACATTCTGAAGAGGAAGCCAGAAAATAAAAAAATATGAATCGGGAAAATGTCGAGTGTGTTATATAGTATTCCCATTAGGGAGAGAAATAAAGCCGGGAAAGGGAATTTTCTGGAGTGAGGGGGGAGTGTGTGTGGCAGTTTGAAGCAGGGTAGCCAGAGCTGCTGTCTGAATACAGATCTGAAGGAGCTGTGGAGATGGCTGGAGGTAGAGTGTTTCAGTCACGGGGAGCAGCGAGGGCTGAGGGAGCAGGCCTGGTGTTTTTAAGGCCCCGCTGCTTCAAGGAGGCAGGTGTGGCTGGAAGTGAGTGACCAGGGAGGAGATGGGGAGCTGAGGGGAGACAGATGGGGGGAGGGGGCGTGGAGGTCTGAGTTCACCAAGTTGTAGGTCATAGTCAAGACATTGCTTTTACTCTCAGAGAAAAGGGGAACACTGGAGAGTTCTGAGCAGAGGCCTCCCTTGACCTGACTCGGGTCTTTCCGTTATGGCTGTGGTTGCTGTGTTGAGAATGGATGGGTGGGTTCAAGGGCAGAAGCCGGGAGGACAGCTCGGAGGCGGTGGAAACAACCCAGGGCAGAGAGATAGGTGGTGTCGGGCTGGGAGGCAGCTGTGGAGGTGATGACATGTGGTTGGATTCTGGACCCATGAGGACAGGAGAGCTGATAGGAATTGCTGGTGGATTGTGTGGGATGTGAGATTCGCCAGGGTTGGAAGGCTGTGGCCATTTGTTGGTCAGTTTTTCCAAAGACTTTCTAAGCAAGTGCTCTGTGTGCACAGCAGGGCCGTCCATGTTCTGGGAAGCTCTTGGAAGCAGTTTGGAGGATGAGCACACGTCTTTTGGGCTTCTGGGTTCCCCTTGTGAGAGGCCCTCGGATTTAAGGCTACTTTCTTTCTACGAGCTTGCGTCTGGAATGATGGGCTCTGCAGGTAGCTCCTCTCCTGTCACTGTGAGAAAGTTGTGATAGGCTGGCCGTCCGAGCAGCGGGAAGAGCTGCTTAACCTTCTGTGGAACCACTGGGTTTTGCCTAGAATCAGCCATCGAAAGAGCTAGATCACGTTGACAGGTGGGCCTGTAACCTCGGACTCTCTCGCTTGACTTGGGAGTTTAAAGCCCAGATGTTCTGTGAAAAATAATAAATGAGAACTGACTGCTTTTGCTGCTCCTTTCTTTGACAGGGCGTTTTGTGTTTGGAGAGGAAAAGCTGAACCGTTTTTCTCAGTTGCAAAACAGACAACAAACTCTCATGGCCTTTTTGATTAGTCAGGTGGGATTTGGGGAATGGCACTGTTTAGAGCTTGTTGCCAGAGGTGCTCACGAAGACTGTGTCTCAAGTAGAAATTTCTGGTTCAAACTTGGCAGCTGAGTGGACAGTAATTAGATTTGGCAGGTGGATATTCGTGTCCTCTCAGGGGAGGATTTTAGGGGTTAACTTGTTGAGTTTTTCTTTGGCTGGGTCTCCATAAATCCCTTTAATCTTTCCTTTCCCCAAATAAATCTCCTTAAATCCCCTTCAATCTCTCCTCCATCTCTCCCCCTGGGAGGGCTTAGGCATTGGTCCAGCAGGACATTGCCACATTGTTGGTCAACTTGCACTCACAGGGTTGGACGCCAGGACCTCATGCCACCTCCAGTCCTCACCAGATTTTGCAGGAACCATCAGGGACATTTCTTTGATTGAAGAGGGAACCGCTCATGGGTAGCCGGCACGAAGCCTGGAGGAGCCCTAGTTAGCTGATGCAAGTTTCTTTTCTGATGCAACATGGTCAACCTAATGCATGTGTAGCAAGAACAGGGGGACCTGTGGACTCTGGGAGAGATGCCAACACGATTTTTCTCAGTTCATGTTGGGTACATCCCTCTGACTGCCTGTGTTGCAGGAGCTCACTTTTTCCTGGGGCTAGTTTTCTGTTAGATCCCACCTGATTTTAAGAAATGCTTCTTATGCGGTGCGTGGATTGTTTAGGTTCAAATCAGACCAAAGGTGACCTCCAAATGGATGCCCCAGGCCAAGTTCATTTCGTGGCAGACCAAGTTCATTCCCCGTTGCCAGCGATCAGCTATTTGTCTTCTGCCGGTTTTCCTAGTATTTCAGATATGGAGGGGTGCTGTCTCTTGGTTGACACCAAATCTTGAGGATGTGCATTTAAGACAGAGTATTGGCTGATGAGGGCCAGGTAGAGGAGGCAATGAACCGTAATAGAAAGGTAGTTCCAGCACCACCCTGCATAGCTGTAGCCCTCTGGACGGGTTCCTTCATCTTTGGGAATTAAAATGGAGGTGGAAATTGCTGCGTTGTGGGATTCTTGTAAGGATTCAGTGACATCTGTGGGGCACCAGGCACATAACTGAGATCGAGTAAACAGTAACTCTCATCAAGTTCTGGTTGCCTTCAGCAGCCGTGGTGGAGGATGACCATTCGTGGATATTCAGGGCTGGTGCCACGAGGAAGAACGTATCAGTATCTGTTGGAAATTGATTTTGGAAGCTTTTGTTGCGAACACACAGAATGGCGCTTAGTTAACATCCCCCTTGAGTTGCTTTAAGAAACCAACACCTATTAAAACAGCTAAAATAAAAATGGGTGACAGTACCAAGAAAGAAATAAAAGAAACCATCATCAAGTCCTCAGTCAGCTGAACACAGCACAGTTGTGAGCTGCTAAGAATGGAGGCTCTGAGGTCACCAGAACCTGGGCTGAAATCCTGCATCTGCTGCTTCCTAGCTTTGTGGTTTTGGGCTCATTGTTTCGCCATTCTCAGCTTTCTGCCCTCCTCTGTAGATCAGGATAAGACTGGTCCCTGATCTAAGGGTTGCAGTGACAATTAGATGAGGATGCTTGGAAACGACTTAGCACAGTGCAGTAAATGTTAGTTCTAGCTCCTTAGTCCCTGGGTGCTGGAGCCCTGCTCCTCGAGGCCACTTGCACGGCTCTGGAGGTTCCATTGCACCAGTCAGCATTTGCTTCCCATGGGAGGCTGATGGGTTTACCTGGCGCTGGCATTAACCAAGAGTCTCATCCCGAAGCGTCCTCGGGCCAGCTCGTGTGTTGGAGTGACCTAGTTTGCTACATACACAGACTCATCCCTTCCCCTGGTTAGCTCATCAACTTTGTCTCTCTGCACCTCTCCCTGCACCCTGAGCTGGTTTTTTTTTTTTTCCCCTCAGTCTATCTCTACATCAGCTTGTGCAAGAGCCTCTTCTAACTGCAGTTTCTGTCTCCAGCAGCGCTTAGATCTTGGTGCAGCTGTGGCCCTTCTTCAGCTTAAACGTGCTGCTCCCTTCTGGGAATGGCTTCAGCCGTTTCTGCTTCATTTCTTCTTTTTTAAAAAAATTGAAGTATTGTCAGTTGCAGTGTGTCAGTTTCTGGTATACAGCATAATGTTTCATGTTTCTTATTGAAACTAATGTTCAGTTTTGAGAACTGAAGTAATTTCTTGATTTCAGTGTTACAAAGCATCAAGGAGTTTTGGAAGTTTAAAATCTCTAGGTCCTGAGTATAGTTCAGTGTTAGGCTATTTCACAAATGGCAACATGTCTGCATAGACCACAGGAACATGCTGGGTCATAGTTTATTCAAAAATATCCTTTTCACGGATTGCTGGATGGGGGGATGGGAGATGACCTCAGACGTTTATTTCCCAGGTCACAGGAAGTCGGTATAACAGGTGGGGAGCTCATATCTGAATGGGGTGAGGTCCCTCATTTTGATCTCCCTTTTAGCCTTTTGGATGGCCAAACCAGATCTAGGGTCACAGCCTATTGGTGCCTCTGTAACGTGGTGAGCAGGGGAAGAAAAGCCTTCCAAACTGGACGGAGTCAACATTTCTACCTGTCAAGAAGCCCCCCCTCTGACTTTTATGACCACGGCTTACATCACTGAAGTGCTTTCACACCTAATTGGATTTGGGGCTATAAATGGAATCCTAAAGTTACATTCAATAAAACCTCAGACAGTCCCTAGTTTTCAGGTGACACTCCTTCCTGCCCCTGCACACGACTCCATTCCTCTATCCCCTTCCACCAAAACCCAGTGTTTTGGGAAAAAACAAAAAACTGAAAAAAACTCCTCCAAACCTTTGCAGCTTTGGAAGCTTGTGGGTAGAAGAGATGCCATCCTCAGCGTAGAGGTCTGGTGGGGCGGTGGGGTCGGCAGACGCTCGAGGGCCGTGCTCCCTGCCCCCAGGGGTCTTCCTATCTTTGGGGCTGACACTCCTTTAACCTGGATAAAAATGGCTGTTTGAAATTTGCCTTAAAACATTAGAAGACAGAAATGCCTTGAAATAGGTTGAGAGACCAGCCATCTGTGATGTAAGTGATTTTAAAGAAAGTGCTTTGTCTCCCATGCAAAACTGACAAGAATTAGCGTTTGGATGGAAGACAGGAAGAAAGTAGGTAATTGTGGTTTGGGAACTTGGGGGCAAGCGGGGAGGCTCCCAATGAGTTGGAAACTGGGAAGTTGAAGGCCAGGTGAAAAGAAGGATTCTAGACGAAGTGACCTCAGCCATTAAACTGGGTCCTATACCGGCCTCGGTCCCCGGAGGGAGGACCCTGTGGTGCTGCCTCTGTGATCTCTCCCCTGCCCCCTCCTCCCCCAGCTCAGCCCTGGTTCCCAGGACCAGGCCAGGACTGTTCACCCTGTAATTCAGCCTTCACAGGTGCTCGTCTTCTCTCAGCCTGAGTAGAGTCCTTACTACCATGAATCCTTAGACGTTACGCTTTTACTCACCACAACACAAAGCTTAAAATGAACTTCCGGGCAGACCTTGTATGAAGGCTGGCATGGCCTGTGTCAGGTACAGGAACCACGCTGCTGGGGTTCTTTGCACCTGTGTCAGCGGGGCCCGTGTACACGGACTTTGTGGTCCCAGTCGTGATAATACGCTGATACTGGCTTTTTAGGGCCTTTTGACAACTGTGAAATAACAAGACCTTGGATTTGGGTGTGTTTTTTAATTGTAAAAAATAATGCATGACATAAGATTTGCTCTCTTAACCATTTTTGAGTCTATTGCTCAGTGGCACTGAGGACATTCACCTGGTTGTGTGCAACCATCACCACCAGCTCCAGAACTTTTTCATCTTCCCAGATTGAAACTTTGTGCTCATTAAACACTCACTCCCCATTTCCCCTCCCCTCAACCCCTGGCAGCCTCCATTCTCCTTTTTGGTTTATGAATTTGACAACTCTGGGTATCTTACGTAAGTGGAATCATACAATTCTTGTCAGTTTGTATCTAGCTGATTTTATTTAGCATAGTATTCCCAAGGTTTACACACCGAGTGGCATGTAACAGAATTGCCTTCCTTTTCAAGGCAGAATGATAGTCCATTGTGTGGCTAGACCACATTTTGTTTATACGTTCATCTGTTGATGGACAGTTGAGTGGCTTCCACCTTTTGGATTTTGTGAATAATGCCACTGTGAACAAGGATAGATACATACCTCTTCAAGCCCCTGCTTTCCAGTCTTTTGGGGACAGACCCAGGAATGGAATTTGCTGCATCATGTGGTAATTCCACGCTTCATGTTTGGAGGTGCTCGCACGCTCTCAGTGCTCCACAGCTGTGTGGTGTTTTGCAGTCTGCAAGATGCTTTTATGTCCAGGATTCCTTCTGAGCCTTAGGACAACCCTGTGAGTGGGTGGCAATCATTGCCCTCATTTTATGAGAAAATGGAGGTTCAGAAATTTGAAGTCACTTGGTGAAAAGGTTGCTAAGTGGCAGGTGGAGATTTGAGAGCCTTCTGACTCTGAATTCACTGCAATTTCTCCCCTGTCATGCGGCTTACAAGCTGGTTATTGGAGGCGGTGGGAACAGAGGACACTGATGGATAAAAAATGCCTCCCCCTTCTGTGAGTGTACTGTGCTGTGGTTAGGAGATCACGGGAGCCGGTGTGCCCTGGTAAACCCGCTCCGATTCCTACCACTTGCTGATTTCCGTGGTGTAAATACTCCCGCTTGGTACCACTCCAGGCCACCTCTGGTTTAACAACCGACTGCAGAATTCTTGATGTAGGCTCTTCTGAGCACACGTGAGTTGGCGCCGGCTCCCCTCTGCAGGAAGTAGAGGGCTGGAGAGCTGAGGTCAGTCCTGGCTCTGTCATTTCAGGATTGTGGAGCCTTGGCCTTACCCTCTGTTTGTCCAAAGTGCCTTGTTTGTTAACTGGGGATAATGATTCCTGCTTACATTACAGACCTGTCGGAAGTCCTGAATGAGATAAGACATATGCAGGGAGGCCTTATACAAATAAAAGGTGTTGTTACGTTCTGAAGATTACAGCTCCAAAATATTCCTCTCCCATACATGTTGGTATGCATACTCTTTGGAACCCAGCTATCATCTTTCGGGCAGGGTTCCCAGGAAGTTGAGCTGTAGTCAGCCTTGACTCTGAAAGGATCAGCTCAAATCCCAAACTTCGTCTGGGCCTCTATATTTTATCTGGGTCTGTTCAGGTGCATGTTGTTTTTGCCCTCAGTGTTTTAAGTGATGGGTACCTTCAGAAGCACTCTTAAGAATTTATAAAAGCAACATATTATCCTAGTAGAGAATCTGAAAAATACAGAAGAGTGTAAGGCAGATGATATGAATCAAGTAGTTTACTCAGCCATGAAAAAGAATGCGATAATGCCATTTGCAGCAACGTGGATGCACCCAGAGATGATCCTGTTGAGTGAAGTCAGGCCAAGACAAATATCATGATATCACCTATGTGTGGAACCAAAAAAAAAAAAAAAGATACAAATTTTATTTACAAACCAAAGACAGACTTACAGACATAGAAAATGAACTATGGTTACCAGATGGGAAGGAGTCGGGGAGGGATAGATTAGGAGTTTGGGATTAACAGATATACATGATTATATGTAAAGCAGATAAACAACAAGCACCTACTGTAGAGTGCAGGGAACTATATTCAACTTCTTGTAATGACAGATAATGGAAAAGAATCTGAAAAGAAAAAATAGCTATGTGTGTATATGTATATCTGAATCGCTTTGCTGTGCACTTGAAACTAATGCTGTAAATCGAGTACACTTCAATAAAAATAAAATGAAAAAAAAAAAAAAAAGAATCAACCAGCTGGCTGGCTGGATCCTGGGTCATCAGTCCCTCTAGGGGACAGAGAGGACTCAGGGGAGACGGGAGAGGTCAGCCACTGGGGTGGGTCTAAGGGAGTGGGGGGGGTGGGGTTCTTCATCCGTGGCGTGAAGCTGTTTCAGTCTTTTACCAGCTGGTCTGATTGAACCCCTGCACACAGGTTGAGCACTGGCTCTGGAAGTAGGGGTGGTGGCGTCTGCTGAGTGCGGCAGGTGTCCCGAGCTCTTCAGGGTGCCGGCACTTTGTGTTTGGTGCTGGTGGTGATGCTGTCATTGGGATTACTGTCATGATTAGCTTCTCTACCCTTGTCACCACCTGTAAACACCTACAGAGTCCGCAGTGGGACAGAACCAGGTGCCAACAGGAGACCTGGCTCAGCGGACTTCCAGTGGGCTCGTTATCCTTGTGGGAAGAAGGAGGTAAAAAAATACCCATGTCCAAGTGCGGATGACTCCCCTGGCTTAGGGTCGGACACAGGAACCTAGATTCTCAGTCACTTCATGGGGTAAAATAAATACGGTTGGCTCTGGACTGAATGCTTGTGTCACCCCAAATTCCTGTATTGAAATCTAACCCCCGTGTGATGGTACTTGGAGGTGGACATTAGCGTAATGTCCTCAAGGTTTATCCACAGGGCAGCCTGTGTCAGCATGGCCTTTTTGGGGCCTTTGGGAGGTGATTACGTCACGAGGGTGGAGCCCTTTTAAATGAGCTTAGTGCCCTTATAAATGAGACCCCAGAGGGCTCCCTTCCCCCATATGAGGACACCGTTGCCTGTGAACTAGGAAGTGGACTCTTGACAGACATCAGATCTGACAGTGCCTTCATCTTGGACTTCCAGGCCCTGCCTGGCAAGTTACCCACCCAGGCAGGGTCCAAATGGGGGCATGGTGTGGCAGCCTTTGAGTCTTCAGGCTCAGTGTGGCCCCTGCCAATCTCACAGGGCTGTTCTGGTGGCTGTCCTTTCTTGTAGAAACTCTTGAATGTGTATTCCCTGATGAGTATGATCTCATCCCAGGGCTGCAGGTGTGGTCTAGGTAGGGGCAGGGACCTCCAGAAAGCTTGGTCAACCCTGAAGATCCTCAGAGCTGGGTGTCCTTCACAAGCTCTCCAGGAATTTGTCATTGGGGGTCTGCTGTGTGGGCTCTTAGCATGGCCAGGGGGTTAGACCCTAACCCTGCAGAAAACTCTTGGGTTCATTGAACCCTGAGTAAACCAGGCCCCTCTTTACCAGCCCCATCTGCCAGTAAGCATGAGGGAAACTTGAACTAGTCCTGGTACTGGACATTCAGATGGATTTGTCCAGCCAGAGCCACCTGGAAATGGGCCTTCATTTAGTCCCCTCGGTCAGGCTCTGGGTAAGACTTTGGAGACTTGTGAGATTGATTCAACAGTTCTTTTCTTTTTAAAAAATTTATCACATATAGATTGAGAGCCTGCTCTGGGTCAGGCACTGAGGAAGTGTTGATGAGACAAAATGTGGGTCTCGTCCCTAGGGAACTTCCTGAGGAGACAAACATATAACTACACTTCAGTGTGATGGTGCGGTATGGGGGGTATGCAATATGGGAGCTAAAAAGAGGGGTACCTCGCTGGAATTGGGGCTTGGGGACAGTGAGCTGGGCTGTTGCCTGAGAGAGTTCTGGAAGTCAGAAGTGGAAAAGACCTAGCATGCTTCAGTATTTAATGAGTTCCTGCTGCATGTCCAAGAGAAAGCTGACTTCTGTAAGCAAGGGAAACACTTACTTTTAATAATAATAATGACTATAATAGTAATAACAAGCATTTATTGAATACTTACCAAGTGCTAGACACTATGCCAAATACAATATTTTTCATGAATTTTCACAATAAATCCTCTTAGCAGCCCCACAAAATAGATCTTATTGTTAGCACCATTTTAGAGATAAACACACGGAGGCCCAGAGAGGTTAAGTAACTTGGCCAAGGTCACACAGAACTATAGGGAAGAACTGGGGTTTGAAGTTAGGTTATCTGTCTGGGGCCAAAGCCAGTGCTCTTAACTGTCGTTATACTGACATTATACCAACCTTATAGGTTGGTAAATTTTGTCCCGTGGACTCTTAACAGAGAACATTGGATGTGTGCCCATATACCCAGGATGCAAAGCAGCACATGGTGACATAACGTGGCCCCAAGGGAAGGGAAGTAATTTTTGTCAGAAGTAATGGGTGGAGACGAATCATAAGAACTGGTAACTGAACTGGTTTTCTAGTCCAGCTTCTCCAGTGACCCACTTCCCAGATGGCAGCCATGTGTTCATTTAATGAATGGTCGTTAAGCTCTCACTTAACAGCTCAGGCTGTACCGACTGGAGATTCAGTGGCAAGTGAGAGGGCTGGTCCCCACGTGTCCTCCAGGTACGCCAGACCCGTTCCCACCTCTGTGTCCTGCTCCTGTGAATTCTCCTATTTCTGTCGCTTACCCATCAGTTCTTCAAGGCCTGAAGATCTTAAGATCACTTAAGTCTGCTCTCTTCCATCAACTTTCTCCAGACATAAGCAGCCCACTTTGGGCTACTCTGCTTCTTCTTTTGCAGGATTTTCTAAGATGCTCTCTTAGGATCACACTGTTGAGGGTCAGCCATTCAAGATTTTGTTTTCTTTTTTCCTTTGCCAGCTTTTTCTCCAGCTGGTACAGCTCAGAGCTGCTTGCAGGGGACATTCTCACCCATGTGGTTTCCCTCCCGTGTGTTTCCCACAATGCCTTGCACCCTGAGTAATAGATGGAGATTTTGTTTGTTTCCCTTTAAAAAATTCCCGAGCAACGAAGTTGTCCCTGGTCTCTGAGGAAGCTTGCTTTTCTAAATGTTTTCATTACTTATAATCTTTTCTGAATGTTCCGCCCATATTTTCTCCCTCTGGATTTCACCACTTTTCCACGTGCGGATTACTCAGCCGGTGGATTAGCTGCGGTGCATTTTTAATCTGTGGGGCTTTGCCTGCTTCCTTCCTTTGGCAGGCTCTTTCTCTTGGCCGCCATCTGGCTGTGCTCAGAGAAAGAAAACTAGTTGTCAGGCTCCAGAAAAGAGTCTCCCTCAGTAGGATGGCCCAAAGCTAAATGGAGGTGATGTTTGGATGATCACACGCTTCTTTGGGTTGGGTAGCCCCTGCTGGCTGTGTCCTGTGGAGTCCTGTTAAATACCTCTGTTTTCTGTTACTTTCCTTCTTGCAATGTCCCCCCTCAAACAGGGCTTGTTGTAGTCTTGAGATACTCGTGGATGCAATATGGAGTCGGTTTTTTTCATCTTTTCCTTTGCAGTCAGGCCTTTAATCGTTGTGTGACTTCATCTGCCTGCTAATGTGTCCAGAACCCAAGGATGACCCCTTGGCTGTAATCATCAACTATAGTATTTTTCTTCCAAAAATATGCTGTCTCTAGAACAGACGGTGGGATGAGAAATTTCAAGGCAGGTGCAGTAGTCTTTCCTGATGTCCCTTCCCTCAGAAGGCAGCACACTCTTTGTCTGGACGTCGCAGACACACTGACTTCCAGGTATAAGTTGTCCTTGCTCTTCGTATTCGGGTCAGACATTCTCAGTGAAAAAAAAAAAAAAAAAAAAAGAAGTGAAATTTCTCTTTGGACAACACCTGATTTTTTTTTTTTTACATTTTAAAATTGAATTATAGTCATTTTACAATGCTGCATCAAATTCCAGTGTAGAGCACAGTTTTTCAGTTACACATGAACATATATATATTCATTGTCACATTTTTTTCTCTGTGAGCTACCAAAAGATTTTGTGTATATTTCCTGGTGCTATACAGTATAATCTTGTTTATCTATTTTACAATTTTGAAATCCTGTCTATCCCTTCCCACCCCTCGCCCCCTTGACAACCACAAGTTTGTAGTCTATGTCTATGAGTCTGTTTCTGTTTTGTATTTATGTTCTTTTTTTTTCTTTTTAAGATTCCACATATGAGCGATCTCATATGGAATTTTTCTTTCTCTTTCTGGCTTACTTCACTTAAAATGACATTCTCCAGGAACATCCATGTTGCTGCGAATGGCGGACAACACCTGAGTTTTGAATGTACCGTTATTTTCTGAGGGGGGCTCCACACTGGTGTCTGTGGGAAGGTGTGTAGGTGGTTTGAAATAGCATAGTAATGGCTACGAATGTTGGAATGTCTGCTGGGCCCGGGGTCCTTCACTGGACACGTGGTGGGTCATTTAATTCCTCAGTAACCCTGTGAATTCAATACCATTTGACAGTTGAGGAGAACTGACTGGCCCCGGGGCATGTGACTCACTAGTCACAGGATAGCAGTTTGAACCCAGATCTGTCTAAAGAAGCTTCTGGAAGGGTGTGCCCAGCTCACAGCTGTACTGATTGAGGTGATGCAGGCTTCTCTGGGGTGTGTCCTGGCATGGTCCTGGGGGCTCTGATGGGGAGACTTGAGTGCTTGTGTGTTACAGTGTTTGTCACTGAGCCTCCAGGATGGCCCCCTGCCACCCTTCTCCTCAGGCCCATCAGAGCCTCGCTCTGGAGCCTGGAGCCGGGATGCTGTCTTGTGCTCAGCCTGCAGGTGAAACGCTGCTACCTGGAATTGGTGACCTGGCTCACACTGACCAGAAACCTATGTGTTGAGAGAGAAATGGGCCCAGTCACGATTTTATGGGGCTGAGGATACATTTTGGGATTGCGTGGCTATTTCCATCCTGGCAAAATGAAGAAAATCATTTTGAAGACATCGAGAGAACCCTGAGATTTTAAATTAGACAATTTGCCAAAAAGAAAAAGAAAAAAAAGATCTAGAGTGCTCACCTCAGGGTTCTGGCAAGCGAAATGTCATATTTTATGCAACTTAAAAAATACGCATCATTTAGAGCATAGGTTCCATTAGCAAAAGGTCATGGAAGATACAGGCAGATAGCCAGGAACTCGCCAAGTCTGGTGTATTTTCTCAAATGCCTAAAAAACATGTACAGGAGTATGATTTCTATCCCCACCTCTCTCGTGTGAGCTGCCTGGTTCTCAGTGGCAGTTGAGTGACGAAGGGACAGATATTCTTGAGTCCCAGGTCAGGGCTTTTTTTCCCACCGAAGGGTTTTTTTTTTTTTTTCATTGATGAAATACTGCTCACATGAAAATAATTATTTTTCTTTTCTTATTGCAATGTATTGTGTTTTTCAAAAATTTATTAGATCAGATTTTATCATATGATATCATTGATATGTGGAATCTAAAAAAAATGAGACAAATGAACTTATTTACAGAACAGCAGTAGACTCAGACATAGAAAAAATTTGTGGTTACAGGTTGGGGGGAAAGGCGGGGTGGGGAGGGATAAATTGGGAGTTCAGGATTTGCAGATACTAACTACTGTATATAAAACAGATAAACAGCAAGGTCCTACTGTATAGCACAGGGAACTATATTCAATACCTTATAATAACCTCTAATGAAAAAGAATATGAAAAGGAAAATGTGTATGTATAATTGCATTGCTATGCTGTACACCGGAAATTAATACAACATTGTAAACCGACTATACTTCATACTTCAGTTTTAAAAATTTAAAAATTATCAGGTCAGATTTACTTTTTCTCAGGGCTTGGTAATTACAAAAAATTACTATTCATTGTGCGGTAAAGGCCTCATCATACATAATGTACCTCAGATGGTTTCTTTATATTGTCATTAATTGGAAACCACCAGGAGATAGCCAATAGGAATATTAAAAATGTTGAAACACCTGCTCTGTTAAGAAAGCCGTCTCAGCACAATAGGCCACGGTACTCATTGTTTCTCTTCAGGAGGTGCTGTGAAATCTGTTTCTCTAATGATTTATATGCAAGATGACCTTTTCCTGCAGTCACAGGCAACTTCCTAACATAAGACGTGCTGAACACTGGCTCGTATGGAGTTCACGTCCAGTGGTAGTAGGAGCCAAACCGTTTGGCATTCCAGTTTGAGATTCCGATTTTGCATGTGGCTAGTTCTGGAGAAAGCATCTGGCACGTAGCTGAGCTCACAGACCATTTCATAGCCTCATTCTTCTGAAGTCTGGAGTGATCTCCGGGGCCCTATACCTCCATCCCTCCTGGGACTGGCTTCTTGGAGGGGGCGAGCTTCATGGTCTCATGAGGCCCTGAGGGTCCCACGCTTCCTTCAATGAGTTTTTCCCACTGTCTTGAAATTCTTAATATTTTTTGAACAAGGACCTCCCCATCCCCACCAATTGCATTTTGCGCTGGGTTCTGCAAATTACATAGCTCGTCTGATCCCTCGTAATTATAAAACTTCACACTCCTTTCAGCCTGATATCAAAGGTCTTTTACTGATTGTTTAACATTTTCTTAGGGTGAGTGGTTAAGAAATTTAGGGAATACTAAAGTTTATTAGATACTTGGAGAAGTCTTGTATTGTGATACCTCGGGTAATGAACACTACCTGGATATGGGTATACTTTTTTTAGCATTAAAAAAAAAATCTTCCAGGCACTCCTCTGCCAAAATTTGAGGTGTTCCTAGAGTGTTGTGCTTGCTGGCTTTCTTGGTGTTAGTGCGGATCTTAGAAGTAGGTCATGGTCTGTGGATCGGGACACAGAATTCTCTGGGCCTGAGCTCCGTTCATCTCCTCACCAGCCATATGTGTCTACAGGGCTGAATCTCTATTTACAATTCATAAAATGGGGATGGAAAAATGGCCCACATTAGGTAGGATTGCTGTGAGGTTTCAGTGAGATGACTCATGTCAAGTTTTTATGTGTGTGCATAATGCCTGGTGTACACGAAAAGCTTATTAAATGTGAGATGAGATCACTTTATTTTGGGCCAGTTTTTGCCACCCTGATTCATGGCCAAATATGGTACCTCTAACTCCCAGTTAGAGATCGTTAAAAAAATGTGACCTCAAGCAGACGAATCAGTGACAATCTTTTAAGAGAACTTAAAAAAGGGGGTGTCATTTTGAGATGTCATTCCCTGCCTATGAAGGGCAGGGATTGAGAAGTTTCCTGGTAACTGATAAGTTAGAGTAGATGGAAATACTATTTGGAGTGTCAGATGGAAAAGGGTAGGGCAGCTGCTCAGTGTACACGCACACACACACACACACACACACCCCTCCTGTATTGTAGGCCGTGTGGATACAAAATGAAAAAGTCACAGTCCCTTCTCTCCACAAGCAGCGATGGGAAGGGCCCTTTCATGGTATTTTACATGGCCCCTTCAAGCTAGAAAAAGGGAGGCCTTTGCTCCTATGGTTGCTTCTCTGATGTTACAGATCGTGGGCCGTGTCCCTGCAGGGTCTTGGGGCTCTGGCTGCAAGGAACGCTGGAAGAGGGGTGGATGTGACAACCCGCGAGTGTTTGGCCTGGGTGACTGTAGCAGTGGGTGGGGTGGGGAAGGGGTGCAGAGGAAGGAGGCGGGTCTGGTTCCAGGCCAGATGAACCCCTTCCTGCCTCAGGTCTGAATCCTGCCTTGTGATGCGGTTCTGGCTTCCAATTAAGCGGATAAAGAACTTCAAATACGTGATAACGGTTTATAACACTTCAAGGTTTTGGTCACACTTGTTGCCTCTCTTAGATAATAATTATTCAGTTTGACATCAGAAAGGAGGCCCCCAAAATCCGTCCTTTTTTGAAGCAGATAAGAGATACGTCTCTTCATGCGCTGGTTGTCCTTACGACGTGGATTGATTTTCACCTCGATGCCCCCAGATCAACAGATTTATTTCTAAGAGCATTTCTCAACTAATTTAAGGCTCACATTTTCAGTAGTGGTATACTTGGCTAGTTGGTCATTTCTCCATCTCTTTTGGGTTAAAATGAATGGCTTGAGGTTCCGACAAAAACAAAAGATATGCTACCTGTGTGAAGTCACTGGTGCATTTTATGAATTTTGCCCATTTTGATTTAGTTGAAAGCCTTCCTTTTCCCTGGAGACTTAAAGAAATAAAAAGGAGGAGGCTGTGAAAAGGTCTGGCTGTGCCTTTAAAACCATTGTAAAGGAAGGTCAGGTTCGTACCTATGGGGAGCACTAACAGTGGGCCAGGCACCTTCTGGAGTCACAGAATTCATGCCGCCCTCTTCCCGGTGTGCGCACAGCTTGACTTGGCCACATGTGATGAAAGTCGGAACCCAACAGAGAGAGATCTCAGGGAGCGTTTCTTAAACTGCAGGTCAGAAGAACCAGGCCAGCATAATGCTCTATTGTGAAACGCGTCTCCATGTTCCTCTGGTGACCAGCCCCAGCACAGGGCTGTGTCCTGCCGTCCTCACATGGCTGGGAGCAGATGAGGGACATTTTGGATTTTCAAGTTTCCCAATAGTTGACTCTGGAGAGGGCCTTGTGAACGTCTTGTTCTTTGATCAGGTTGAGAAAACAGAGATCTGGGGCAGCTGGGGGCCCTCCCCAGGGCCACATAGCAAATGTGGGAGATTCAGTGCCAACTCCCAGAGCGTTTGTGCACAGGGCTCATTGCATGGTTACATCAGGATTCTGGATGCTACACTTCTTTAGGGGACAGAAATGCATGAAACGAATAGAATTGGACTTCAGTCTTCCTTCTACTTGTCCTATTTCTGATTCTTTATTCAAATCTCAGGGAGGCCGAGGAGTGTTGTAGTCAGGTGTCCTGTCTCTGGCTCTTGTGAGAATTAGGTGAACTAACATGTGTTTCAAAGTTCTCAGCCAGCGCAGGCCTCAGAGTATTTGCTCAATCAGCCCAGATCTGACTTTCAGGAGCTGCGTGACACTGAGCAACTGGGTGTTGTTTTCTGTGCCTTGTGACCATGTGGCCTCCAGCCTGGCTGTGTGCCTAAGGGGATGGATGGCTGTTACTTCAGGGGACCGTGTGTAGGAGCAGCCCCTGTCTACTAAATGATTGTTGGGTTTATTTCTCTGGTTGCCCGATGAATTTCGGTTGTCGATAAATGACGTTCTGTGGCTGACGTTGCTAATTACGAGACAGCCCTGCACACGTGCATTTGTGCACATGGGCTATTTGCTTCTGGTAGTGTCAATGAAAATAATCAGTAATCAGCAATAAGATAAGAAAAGAGTTCTCTTTGAGCCAAACTGAGGACTAGCCGGGAAGCCTGCTCCCAGGTAACTCTGAGAAGCTACTCTGGAGAAGTATGGTTTCCAGCATAGTTTTATGTCTTGTCAGAATACAGAATGTTAAACAAGTAATTTCTTAAAGATTTCAAAAAAAAAAATAAAAACAACCCCAAAACCAGACCAGCATGTCCAGTATGGCCTTGGCATCTGGGGCGGGAATCTTATCATCAAAGGAGGACCAGCATTGGCGTCCCAGGAAGGAGAGGCATTTAATCTTTATTTTTAACGTGGACATTTGCTTCTGATCAGTGTGCCCTTTTCTTTAGTAGTTAAAGCAGATGTAACCAGGTATGTTTGATAGGCTACAAACAGGCTATTTTAGTTAGCATCAAATTCCAGTTAACTCATGGTTAAGCCAGAATGACTTCCCTGTATCTCCATATGTCAAAATTTCTTTGATCAGTAGGCATTTTATACCGGCTTAATTGTTTTGTGTTGTCTTCTGGAAAGTTCAGGGCTCAGCACCTGGACCACGGGAGGTGTCCTGGCTATAATTGTGGAATGAATATAAGTCAGATATCTGGGTTCAGTTCCTCTCCTAGTAACTGCTGCCTGGTGGACAGACCTCTTCCCTCCCTCTTCTTGTTTTTTCCTGCTCTCCAACCTGCTAACCTTTTTGGGACAGGAACTTTTGTCAGGTGACTATGATTTTCACTGCTATGAAAATACAGAGTTTTGAGATTCATGCTCAAGCTGTCAAAGAAGACAGAGCAGACCTCTCAGAGTTGATTAGAATCACAGCCTGAGTGTTCTGAAAGCATGTGTTGTGGCATCCAGGAGCAGCCTGAGTTCCTCTTCACAGGGCTGGCCAGTCCTCATTAGCTTGTTAATTGGACAATTTCAGATGTGCCAATTAGCCTGTGTCAGGAGCACACCAAGGAGGGTGGAGGGGGGGAAGGTTGGCCACTGCTGATTAGTTCCCAGAGTGGAGACGTGGCCTTTGAGGGGACTTGGGGTTGGAAGATAAGAGTGGAGCTTTCAGCTCACTGGCCCCTTTCCTATACTCCCCTTTGAAGGACAGCAGGCAAACAATAGTTGCATAAGCTCATATTTGGAATTTATTAATGAAAACCGTGTTTTAGAGTGTGTGCCAAGTCACTCACTGTATAGTCAAGTCGGCCCAGTGTCCTGCACCTGCTCTCTCTGCAAGACAGTGTAACAGTAATGCACATAAAATCCTCATGGTGTGAATCTTGTTCGTTTACGCCAGCTTGTAAACTACATGTGGATGAAACTGACACACCTTTTGGTCACTTACATAGGATCTTGCGCATGAAATACTTATCAGTGAGATGGAAGATGTAATTGTGTGTCTACCATAATACAGAGACACAAACAGTACTCACATTGTTTAGAGGGACTTTCAGCCACAAAAGTATGAGAACCAGAAATTATAATGGACCAGACTACTCCATTTCCTGAACAGTTTAGTTAAGAAATACTAATACTACCACTATATTCCAGGCACTTTATGAATTATATGTCATGTAATCCTCATAACCTCCCTGCCAGGCAGAAGTTTTTAACCTTTAAAGTTTTTGTTAACCATTGACACAGAGAGGATAAGTAATTTGCCCCAGGATGCACAGCTGAGAATGGAAAGATCTGGAATTTGAGGCTAGGTCTTTTGAAGTCCAGATGTTTCCGCCTGTACCTCGTATGTGTGTATGTGTCCCCGCTAACCAAGCTGTTGCTCTAATATAGTTTGTTTAGGGGTCAAACCAGATAATCCAGGTTTCAGGGTGTAGTCTTTAATCTGAAGTATTTGGTATGACTAAATAATCAAATTAAGTAACTGTCAAATCCCTCTTTGTTCTAGGATTTACAGATTTAAATATAATTAGAATAGATCTTTCCAACTTTTTTTTTTTTAAGCCTTTTGTGGCAGAACTAATTTTGGTGAGCAGCAGAATGAGAACGCAGGAAACATTCAAGCAGGAAAATTGACACAGAATTTCAGAACATGCTCAGAATAAAGTCTTCCTTTCTGCAGTGAATTGAGCAGCTGACAACCCAGGGAAACGTCAAATTGACTTTAACTTAATGCCCACTGCTTGGGCTTTGTATTAGCAGGTGTTTATTTCACCAGACACAGGTGTTGGATTTCATTAAATCTGTCCATTTCAAGGCTCTTGAACTTCAGAAAATTCTTGAGATTTTCTATAACATGTCACTGTCCCTTTCCTACCTAGTAGAAAATCAGAGAATGTTGAAATTCTGTTAGGGAAATAAATATTGAAGACATTGCACATCGGGAAATGGACATATTTAGGATCTCTTATGAATGGGCGAAGCATCGAAGTAACCTTTTTACCTTCTCACAACAAATACATTTAAGAATTCTATTCTCGGAGCTAACCTCATACTTCCTGGTGAAAAATGAATGCTTTCCCCTCAGACCACGAACAAAACGAGGGTCTCTGCTCTGGCACTTCTTTTTTTGTTTTGCCTTTGCTTTATAACTTTTTATTTTATTTTTTAACATTTTTTATTGAGTTATAGTCATTTTACAGTGTTGTGTCAAATTCCAGTGTAGAGCACAGGTTTTCAGTTACACGTGAACACATATATATATTCATTGTCACATTTTTTCTCTGTGAGCTCCCATAAGATCTTGTACGTATTTCCCTGTGCGATACAGTATCGTCTTGCTTATCTGTCCTACATTTTGAAATGCTCTTGCACTTCTGTTTAACATTGTACTGGAGGTTCTGGCCAGGATAGTTAGGCAATAAAAAGAAATAAAAAGCATCCACATTGTAAAGGAAGAAGTAAAACTGTCTTTATTTGCAGATGACATGATCTCGTAGAGAGAAAATCCTAAAAAATCTGCTAAAAATCGATGAGAACTAATATATGAGTTCATCAAGGTTGTAGGATGCAAGGTCAATATACAAAATTCAATTGTATGTCCGTATTCTGGCAATGAGCCATCTGAAAATGAAATTCTGATTATAATAGCATCAGAAAGAATAAAATAGGAATAAATTTACCAAAGAAGCAGAAGACTCAGATGCTGCGAACTATGAAGTGTCATTGAAAGAAATTAATAAAGAAGATACATAGAAGTTGGAAACAACTTATTTAATAGTACACAATTTATAAAATAAACTGCAGCACATTAATAGAATGCAACACACTGCAGATTTTAACTCATGGTGCAGAACATTATTTAAGGGCATAGATAAACGATATACTATTTAATGTGAAAAATAAGTTATCAAATAACATCCCCAGTTTTGTGGAACAGCGTTTGTAATTATACGCATAGGTAGCGAGCCAGAAGTAGCTACATCAATTACAGTGAGAGTAGTCATCTCCGGGTGTGGAAATGATAGATAACTTTAATTTTCTCCTTCTTGCCTTGCTGTATTTCATACATTTTCTATACTAATCAGATTATTAGTTATCAGAAAAAGAAATTTTATGTACAATTTACATGTAATAGGATTAATACTTTAATAAAATAAGAAGGCAACAGGAAGATAACCTTACCTTCACGTACTTTATTTTACTGTTAATACCATTCTCAGGATAATAATGTTCTTCTGTTGTTTTGATGTACACAAACTGTAGACATACTATATATTAGTTAACTTGCATTGATAGCTTGAAAAAAAACTATATATAGACATTATAAGCTCTTACTAAAAGTTACACTCATGTATCCTACAGTGTCAAAATAATTGCTCAGTAATTGCCAGCTATATCTGTTGGAATGCAAGTTCTGAAGTATTTTATTTATTAAAAAAATTGGTGGGGGAGGGTACAGCTCAGTGGTAGAGTGTGTGCTTAGCATACACAAGGTCCTGGATTCAATCCCCAGTACCTCCTCCAAAAACAAGTAAGTAAACGTAACTACCTCCCCACCAAAAAAGATATTCTTTAAAAAAAAATTGGGCCCTAAAACTATCTCTTTCAAACCTGCCTCCCCTCACCTCCCATAGCAAGATGCTTTCATGAGTGAGGCAATAGGACTTCTTGTGGGAGAGAAGAAACCTCAGATATTTCTTTTTCTGTTTCTCCCTAGAGCTTCTCTCTTCCTCTGGGCACCTGC
Organism: Camelus bactrianus; assembly: GCF_048773025.1. Classification (NCBI taxonomy): domain Eukaryota; kingdom Metazoa; phylum Chordata; class Mammalia; order Artiodactyla; family Camelidae; genus Camelus; species Camelus bactrianus. Next base: position 23,964,284 of record NC_133573.1, read on the forward strand.
CACTTAGCATCTTGCAGGGGCCAGTGCTCTGTGTGTCCGGAGGCAATTCCCGGAGCAGCGGTTCTCTGGTGATGTCCGCTCTGCAGTGATGTCTGTCTCCCATGGCTTCTTTACTGATATTCTGGAAGACTGTTTTGGGGCACTGGGTTGTTTTCCCCTCTGCTTTGCGAGGAGACTTCTAAGCGCTCCTGGTGACTGTAGACTGTTACCTGCGTCAGCCTGGAAACTTACAGGCTTTCTCACGTTCCGCTTTTCCCCCAGACTCCACCTTCTAGATCCTTTGTCTGCAAATAAATGGTGTCAGTAAAACTGGGTAAGAGCAGAGAAGAAAGCCCTGGGATATTCTGGTGTGCCTTCTTTCCCCAGAAAACATCTTTGGCAGCCTCTGTGTTTGTGTCTCTGCTGTGTGCTGTGCAGAGGCAGAAGGACCCATCCCCTAACTGCCGAGGTTAAAAGCAAAGCTAGAACCCATCTCATCTAATGCGTCTCTTGAATTAATATACCGTGCAAAACGCACCCTTGCAAGGCTTCTGAGGGCCCGTTAGCGGCCCTGGGATTGCCTGGGGCCAGAGGTTCCATTTTTCAGAGAAGCTGTGCCAGCATGAAGGTTTGCTCTGAAAAGAAGGACCTCACACCTGTGGAAGTCACATGCTCTGGCCTGAATGGAGTGTGTTACCACGCTCCCCGGGCTCCCCTGAAAGCTGTTGTTGGAGCTTCTGCGTTGTGAGCCTGGATAAAGGTGAGACTTGTGATGCCAATTACAAAGAACGAAGTTTCCGTTACATCTGCAAGAGTTACATGCCAGGGAGACAGCGACTGCATTTCACGGAAGGGGCTTCCAGTCTGTGTGGTTTCCTTCTGCAGGATCTGGCAGAGGAGGCACCATCATCTGGCTGGAGAAGGGGCTCTTTATTCCCCTTTATTGCCCATTGCATCAGCTCCCGAGTTAAGGGTTGTGTTCCCTAGTGTGTGGTCCCGAAGTGAGCTGAGGATTTGGGTGGAAGGTGGGCTGTTGCTTGTGTGTTTCATGTGTCTTCCCTGCCCTGTTAGCCTTGAGCGTGTGCTTAGACCTCCAGCTATACTGTGCCTGCTGCTCTAGGGACAGGCTCTTTAGGATACGGATGCTGACCAGGAGAGCGAGACTCGGCTTTGCCCGGTGCCGCCAAGCCGCCGAGTGGCTTCATCCTGGCCCGAGTGGGAACATGACCTAGTTATTGTGCCTCCCAGTGCGCTGGCACAATAACCAGACCTTCCTTCCTCCTCTCCTCGCAGCAAGAATAATTCTGCTGAGCCTCTTGGAGGCTGGAGGGCCAGTTTTAGTAACGTGCCCTTTCCTAGTTGGCTCCTATCCAGTTATTTCGGGTGAGTGTTAATGGCTGTGAGTTTGAAAGTTTCGTTTATAAGGAAACTGTCTTTCTTGACCTGGTGTCCTTGTCAACTGTTATTCTGTCCAGAGCCCTTTCCTTTTTGGGGAAGAGGCTGAGAATAAAGTGGTCACAAAGTCTATGGCTTTGAACTGTCACCTGTGGTCTTCTTTTTTTCAACGCCTCCCATGTGGATTTGGGACAAGGGAAGAGGGTGAATTCCGCACCTGTACTGGTAGTAAGTCTCCCAGAGCCCCAGCGAGGAGGCCGCTTTTCTGGCAGGTGATTTCTTGTTTGTTTGTTTGAGATTTGAGTAGATTTTTATTTCTGAGGTCCATATATATATGTATATATATTTTTTTAAATTGAAGTATACATCAGTTATTTCTGGTGTGCAGCATAATGTTTCAGTCATACATACATTTATTCATTTTCATTATAGGTTACTACATTTATTGAATACAGTTCCCTGTGCTAGACAGAAGAAACTTATTGTTTATCTAATTTATATGGAATAGTTAATATTCACAAATCTTGAACTCCCAGTTTATCCTTTTGCACCCTCTTTCCTCCCAGTAACTGTAAGACTGTTTACTATGTCTGTGAGTCTGTTTCTGTTTTGTAGATGAGTTCATTAGTGTCTTCTTTTTTCCTTTAGATTCCACATATGAGTGATATCATATGGTATTTTTCTTTCTCTTTCTATTCTACTTCACTTAGAATGATGATCTCAAGGTCCATCCATGTTTCTGCAAATGGCATTATTTTATTCTTTTTTATGGCTGAGTAGTATTCCATTGTAGAAATATACCACAACTTCTTTATCCAGTCATCTGTCGTTGGACATTTAGGTTGCTTTCGTGTCTTGGCTGTTGTATATAGTGCACCTGTGAACACTGGGGTGCATGTATCTTTTCAAATTAGAGTTCCCTCTGGATATATGCCCAGGAGTGGGATTCTTGGAGGTGATTCTAACACTAGACATGGGAGGCACCCCCTGCAGGTGACTTTAAGTTCGGGAGGTGCTTGGTCATCCTGGATGGGATTTCATTTTGAGTCACAGGGGTAACCAGTAGATTGCTCTGGCTTCTTTAGAGGAGTGAATACATCATGTTTGTATTCTATATGACCTTTCATAAAACACTTGCCGCCCATGGCCTGTCCATTTTCAAAGCCAGTGCAGAATTTTTATAGTCATCCTGTTGGTGATTTACACCAAGGGGCTGAAGAACTATAAAGTGATTCTGTTCTACTCCCCAGTGAAAGAGACTTCTCCGATGAGTAGAACTCTAGATCTACAAGGGACTTTGCGTATATATGGCTTATCCACATATTTTATTAAGGAAAAAAAAAAACCTGGCACAGAAAAGCTAAGTGTGCTGTTCAGCATCACACAGTGAGCCAGGGACAGAACAGGGCCCAGTGTGCAAGAGCAAAACCCAGGTCAGAGGGCAGGGCCAGTGCTTCTAAAGACCCCTGTGTTTCCCATCTCTTGGTCCCCTGACATGCATGTGAAGTGAGGGCAGGAGCATCTAGTCCAGTGTGTGAGTGACACAGGAGGGGGTCCAGGGACTTGCCCAAGGTCACACAGTTACTGAGCTGCTTATCCTGGTCTGAAATGTGGGTCCAGCTGTGCCCACGGGGTGGTCCTTCTGGCTGGTAGATTCAGAAGGTCAGTGTACTTGGCTATGGAATGCTGTCTTAGGTAATGTTGACTTTAGGAATCAAGTCGATGAGGGGGAGGGTATAGCTCAAGTGGTAGAGTGCATGCTTAACATTCAGGAGGTTCTGGGTTCAATCCCCAGTACCTCCTCTAAAAATAAATAAAATAAATAAACCTAATTACCTCTCCCCACTCAAAAAAAAAAAAAAAACAAAAACCAAAAACAGAAACAAAAACTAACAAAGAAAAAAAACCTAAAACTAAAAAAGAAAAAAAAAACTAAAAAAGAAAAAAAAAAGAATCAAGTCGATGGGATTCAGTGGGGGGTCACTGATGTGCTCTAAGTCTGGCCCTGAGTTGGGGGACGGGTTTCCAGTTCAGTTCTGGCTGCTTCCAGAGTGGACATGTTGAGCCATCACCCTCTCCTGCTAAGAGAGAGGAAACTCGGGTCTTGGTGTGTTGGAATCTCAGTCTTTTGACCACTCTGGGTATAGGGGAAGGTTTAACTTCTGTTCCCAGTCGGATTTCTGCCGGGATTCCTATTAGTCTCAATACAAAATCCAGTACATGAATTTGAAGACTGGCGCCCTGGGGACGAGTTGTGGGTTTGCTTTTCCCAGGTTCAATCAGAACCACTGTGTAACTGAACTTTCCAGGGGATTGTCTCTGGGAATTCCTGAAGCAGTCCTAGGGGTGGTATCTCATATAAAGAGAAGGCATCAAGCAATCCATCTTAGAAGCCTGCTTTCTCTTCAGGATTTCCACGGGGAGGCAATTTCACTCCAGCTGGGATCACCGGTTGCTTTCACATTTTTAATTCTTTTGCCAGTTTTCCAGATGCCTTTGGAAATTCATGCTGACGGGTTTTTTTTTTTTTCTCATTCCATTTTGAGTACTGAATATTTTCCTGCCACTACTTAAACTGGCATGAATAAAATATTCCTTTTCAGGATGATGATTTTCAAAATTTTTTTTAAAGAAAAGCAAAACACCCCAGTTGGTGAAGTTGGACAAGCCTGTTAAAACGTCCTCATGCTGCCCATGGGTGAATTTGGGAAGAGGGGTTCTGCCCTTCTATAGGCTGCAGAGTGTCACGGTCAGTGCTTTCTGGTGATATATGAAGGAACCAGTAGAGAACAGACAAATGTGAGTGAATGGAATCGAATCATTTGAGACTCAGAAGATGAGTGCCCTTCCTCAGAACTGTCTGGGCATCTGTATTAACTTATGTGCTAGTTACTGTCCTTAACAATGATGTGGGTCTAAATGGGGAGCGAGTGTAAAATAACAAAAAATACTAGAGCCAAGTATAAAGTATTCCATCCACCTGTTCATTCATCCACTCAGGACATTTTTGTGCAGCTCTCACAACACGTCAGGCCTTGTGCTGGTCCTTTGAGAAAGACAGACATCCTGCACTCAGGGAACTCACCTCATCAGTGGGAAGAAAACTTATAAACCTAAATGACGGCCGCTGCTTTGTAAGAGGCGCATTGGCAGGTAACGAGCGGCGGCGGGTCCCGAGTCCAGCGAGAGCAGCAGTGATTTTCTATTTTGTGCAGACCTTATTTTGTGTATACCATATATGATGACTTCGGTGAGCAGTGACTGTTCCAGAAGTGCTCGGGAAAAAACAGATTTCAGCAACACAGCTACAGCTGAACAGATGCGTCTCACTCAAGCGATGTTTGATGAAAATGATTCAGAGTTTGAAGCTAAGGTTAAACAGCTTATGGAAGTGACAGGAAAACAGGATGAATGCATAGTGGCCCTACATGACTATGATGGAGATATCAACAAAGCTATCAATATATTACTGGAAGGGAATTCAGACACAACTTCATGGGAGACTGTAGGAGGGAAGAAGAAGAATTTTGGAAAAGAGAGTTCGGAAAACAAAGAGAATAGAGAGAAAAGTGAGAGAGAAGTGAATCATGGGCATGGAAACAACAACTGGAAAGGAAGGGGTGGCAATTGTGGGAGAGAGTTTAGGGGCAAAGAGAATGGAATTGAGTGCAATCAAGGGGACAAGCCTTCAGACCGTGGAAAGCGAGCTCGTGGTAGAGGATTTGGACGTTGCAGAGGGAGAGGGGCAGGAAGATTCTCAACCCAAGGCATGGGGACATTTAATCCTGTGGACTATTCAGATTCTCCATCTATAGATGGGTGTGGGACAAAACCAGTAGTTTGGGAAGCTGCTCAGAATGGTGCAGATGAGGGAACTGGGGTCTGAAAGAATTCTGTGGATGAGTGGGTAACAGAAGACTGGACTGAAGGTCTTTCTGAAACAGAGGTCTTCACTTCCTCGTCTGTTCCAGCAGAGAATCACGTCACACCTGGGCAAAGTGTTGATCTGGTAGCCCTGCTCCAGAAACCTCCTAGTCAAGCCTCAGAAGTCAGCTCCGTTGAAACTTCCCAGCAGCAGGGTTTTGGCCAAGCCCTTATCTTCACGAATTCTCAGCACAACAAACAGATGGCACCAGGGACTGGCAGCTCCACCACTGTCAACTTCTGTTCTCCTCAGAGCCTGTCATCCATCCTTGGTTCAGGATTTGGAGAGCTTGCACCTTCAAAAATGGCAGACATCACCAGCTCCCAGATTTTGGGCCAGCTGAAAGCTCCAAGTTTGGGCCAGTTTACCACCACCCCAAGTTCACAACAGAATAGTACGAGTACCCCCACAACCACTTCTTCTTGGAACCTCAAGCCCTCAGCATCCCAGTCCTCAGTCCTTAGTCATTTTGACTTCAGATCTCAGCCCGAACCGTACCCTGTTTAGCCAGCTGAGCCAGTGGCATCAGCACCAGCCTCCGGCAGTCACTGTTCCTCCTGGGTCGGAGTCCTTTCCTTCCCAGGTGAAACTCTTAGTGTCAACACCCAGAGACAGTAGTACCTCCACTGCGAACAAACTTTTGCAGCTTCCAAGCATGACTATTGAAAACATTGCCGTGTCTGCTCACCAACCACAGCCTAAACACATCGAACTCCCTAAGCGGCAAATACCTCCAGCTTCTAAGATCCCAGCTTCTGCAGTGGAAATGCCTGGTTCAGCAGATGTCACAGGATTAAATGTTCAGTTTGGTGCCTTGGAAGTTGGATCAGAACCGTCTCTCTCTGAATTTGGATCAGCTGCAAGCAGTGAAAATAGTAGCCAGATTCGCATTAGCTTGTATTCGAAGTCTTCAAGTGATTCTTTGAATATCTCTCTCCCAAAGGCCAGTGCAGCACAGAGCCCCACCTGCACAACTTTAGTGCTCACCTCCTCCAGCCTGACCAGCTCATCTCTGAGCCCCACTGGCCCAGTAACAGTGTCTTCCTCCTATGACCAGAGTCCTGTGCACAGCAAGACCGCATACCAGAGCTCTGTGAGTCTGTCGGAGTCGGCTCCAGGAACTGTCCCTTATGAACATGGTAGTCGAAGTCAGCAGACAATAGACACTACTTCATCCATTCCAGCTCCAAAGCAGACCCTCCCTCTGCCCTCCCATCTGTGGGCTCCCTGCCCAGCACCACCTCCTGCACTCCACTTCTGCCCACCACGTCCCAGCACACTGCCACTCTGCCTGCCTTGTCCCAGCCTGGTGACCTGTCTGGCAGCCCCCTCTCTCCGCTAAGCAGCTCCCTCTCCAGCCATCAGAGCAGCCTCCCATCTGCGCACGCAGCCCTCTCCACACATGCCAGTGTGGAGAGCGCCCTCCCCTCCAGTCCTCAGCCACCTTCTCCACACCAGCAACCTCTGCCTCGAGTGCCCCGTCCTCAGGGCTCAGCCTGCCGAGCAGCATGAGCGCAGTGCACAGCCTCCGCTGGGCGGTACCTCCGTGAGTGCCCCCAGTGGCAGTGCCGGGGCCACGCCATTGGTGACCTTAGGCAAAGCACCCCCTAACCTTCCCCAGGGGGTGCCTCCCCTGCTGCACAACCGGTACCTCGTAGGCCCCGCAGGACTGCTTCCCGCCCACCCGATCTATGGCCACGACGAGCTCCAGATGCCGCAATCACGGCTGCCAGTGGATTTACTGTGGGATTCCTTTTGCTACACCCGCAGCCCTTGCCAGTCGAGATGGGAGCCTCGCTTATAACACATATTCAGGTGATGTCATGAAGTTTGGCCCAGGTGACTCTGCATCCCCTGTGCCCCCCACCACACTGGCTCAGCCACAGCAGAGCCAGTCGCAGCCCCACCGCACAGCCAGCAGCCCTTTCTGAATCCTGTGCTGCCACCTGGCTACAGCTACACTGGCCTCCCCGACTACGCCGGCGTGCCCAGTGCCTTCCAGTACGGGCCCACCAGGTTTGTCCCTCCAGCCTCAGCCAAGCAGCATGGTGTGGGCCTCAACACCTCCCCCACCCCATCCAGCAGGCTGGAGGTTATGGCCAGCACAGCTACGGCGCAGGTTATGACGACCTGACCCAGGGGACAGCAGCGGGAGACTACACCAAGGGTGGCTGTGGCGGATCATCGCAGGCACAGAACAAGTCTGCAGGTTCTGGGCCTGGCAAAGGAGTGTCCACATCTTCAAGCACCAGTGGTCTCCCTGATACGACTGGTTCTGTCTACAAGACTCAGGCTTTTGACAAGCAAGGATTTCATGCAGGGACCCCTCCACCATTCAGCTTGCCCTTGGCCTTGGGCTCCCCCGGGCCCCTGGCTCCTGGTGCAGCCCCTGGTTATGCGCCCCCACCATTCTTGTACGTCTGCCCGCCCACCAGCAGCCTCACTCACAGCTGTTACGCCACCACCTGCCGCAGGATGCTCAGAGTGGCTCCGGTCAGCGCAGCCAGCACAGCTCCCTGCAGCCCAAGTCGCAAGCCTCCAAACCTGCCTACGGCAGGTCAGCTCCCCTTTTAAAAGAAATTGAAGATGTTCTTTCATCTCAGTGAGAGCATGTCTCCGTGCAAAGGCTCCTCTGTTTTGGTTGTTCTAAACCAGGTGGGCGACTGTTTCAGAGGTTTTGTCTTTTGCCCAACTCCACCTAATAAAATTCTGAGAGCAAAAAAAAAAAAACCAAAATGACTACCATAAAATTTAGAGAAGTAATAAATTCCACAAGAGAAAGAAGGCAAAGAGAATTTAAACCCAGCATTTTTCTATATATTATCCCCCTTTATCCTCATCCCCGCAGGGAGATCGGTTCAGAGATGTTAATTCTCTGACACAGCGACATTGAGCTAGGAAGCCACAGGGCTGGGGTGCAAACTCCTGGTGGGGCACTCCTCTGCCTCCCCTATGCAGAGATGCAAGGTGTGTGAGTTCAGGCACGGAGACGTGAATTCCATCTGCAGGGGAGCCTTAGGGGACCAGTTAGAGGAGGAGGCAGACCTTGAGGCTTGCAGGGATGTCCATCTTTGGAGGCAGGAACCACGGGCAGGATGAACAGACCGGGGCCGAGCACCACATGGGCGATGGGAGGGTTGCCATCCAGGGTGGGACTCGGGTGTGAGGGATGTATGAAAGAGCCAGTAGGAAGTAAGGTTAGAAAGATCAGTAAGGGGTCAGATCATGATTCATTTTGAGTTCTAGGCTAAAATGTTTCTAATTTTAGCTGGTGATGCAAGCCATTGGAATATCCAGGGTGTGGTGATACAAACTACTGGAATATAATAAATTGGGAGTTCAAGATCTGCAGATATTAACTACTGTCTGTAAAGTAGATAAGCAACAGATTTCTTCTGTGTAGCACAGGGGACTATATTCAATACCTTGTAGTAACCTATAATGAAAAAGAAAAAGAAAATGAGTCTTTGAATGTGTATGTATACATATGAAACATTATGCTGTACACCAGAAATGGACACATTGTAATCTGACTGTGCGTCAATAAAAAAAAGAATGTAATATTCTAATGTTAGAATACTAGAAATCGACCTCAGGTCTGGGGTCGGGGACCCTGGAGCTGGGAGGTCCTGCAGGCTGGGAGCAGAGCTGGGAGGCTGGCACAGATGTCCCACCGAGGCAGGGCTGGAGGGGACAGCACAGGGAGAGAGCTGCTTCACCTGGGATCTGGGACAAGCAGGGCTGGGTTCTGGTGCTGTCCCAAGGGACCTTCCCATTGCAGCCAGTGCCTCTCCAGTTTGACTCAGGTGTAATTTCTAGCTCCTTCCTGATGGTAGCTAGGATGATTCTCGGTTTTTATGTAAACACCTAGCGCATAATCACCTTTTGTTCTAAGTGCTTTACAGAAACTCATTCACTTTTAATGACTCCCCCGTGGAGTAGACTCTGATGATTATTCCCATTTTACAGATGAGGAAATGCAGGCCATGATCAGATCTTTACTTTAAGCCTGGCCCTCATTTTGGTGTTGACAGTACATTGGAGATTCACATTTTACTGTCTTCCCCTGTGTTCCGACTCTTTCTCTTCCTAAAAGGAAACAATTATTTATTGTGCCCATTATTTTACTCTGTTGGCTACTTGATCCACACGGTGGAGGCATCTAGAATGAGATTGGCCGTGGGGTTTTACATGACATTGAGTTAGAACTGCTGACCCAGGAGGATGGGAGGATATTGGAGTGGGAATGTCCAGACAGGTCATCTTCGAACTCAGTTTTGGTCCAGCCTTTCTAATGCAGAGATGGGGAGGGATGTAGGGAGGTCAGGTGGTCTACAAGGGCCATCAAGGTAGGGCTGGGATGCAGGGCTTCTGACATCTAGTGCTGAGACGAATGTTCTACTATGTTAGGGGAAACTTCCTAAAGAGTAGTCTTCAGTAGCCCGCAGCCCAGGCTTCTTAAATGGGCATCCAGGGTGGACTGTCCAGGGTGGACTGTTGAGATGGGGGATGCTGGGCATGGCCCTGGGGCCTAAGTGGCCTGGCAGGGAGTAGCGGAGGGATCTTCTCTTCCTCTCACCGCTACTGTCCTCTCTTTACTCTCCTTTCATCTTCATCATCTTCCTTCTTTTGTTTTGAAATGAAGAACTTTGGGAATTGTTGCCAAAATTGTTATTTTCCTGATGAGTGCTATTGAGGGTTTTGTTTTTTTTTTTTCGATATGTTAGCACTGTGTCCACTGACAGTGTGTTCACATTCTGGTTGCTCTGGAATTTCCAGGAGGGTCTCCTCCTTCATCTCCTTTTTGCTGAAAAAAGCAGCCCTCCACTAGAGACACCGCCTTTCCTTCCAGGCCCCCACGGAGCAGGGGCTGTGCGGACAGTGTTTACTCTTGCTCTGGCTTCTTATCTCTGCTTCTGTTCTGGGCCTCAGCTGGGCAGATCCTTGACATGGCCTTAAACAAGCACTTAAAATCTTGCTTGAGTTCAGAGCCAGAGTCGGGTTCCTTGCCCCGTCGCTGTGCCGGGGCGGTGCCCTGTGCTCTCCTTCCGCAACTGTTGCTGGCTGGTTTCCGGAGTTCAAGGCCACATCGGCTGCCGTGGGCACTGCCCACAGGGCAGGCCGCCTGCCTGCCTTGCGCTTTTCCCCAGGCTCATGCTTTTAACTCAAGTGTCATCCCTGGGAATTGAATTATGGGCCCAGGAAGAAGCAGGTTTTCTGCGGCATCTCCACGTTTGGCTTGCAGCTGTGTTTGTGTGATCTTAAGACAATTTCTCTCTCATCTCAAACGTGGTCCGATGGCTGACCCAGCTCAGCTGTCGCTGCCGGTAATCTCGGTTTTAATTAATCTTTCAAAGAAACAGATTAAGCTGATTGCTTCACTAGCTGCGTTTTGGTGTGTGTACCTATCAGCTGCCTTCCAGAAGTGATTAAAAGAAGAAATTTTGTATGGGCTTTTATGCCCACTTAAGATTATTTTTGGATCTTGTCTCAATGGTTTATTTACATCTTGTGCCTGTTTTCAACAGAAAAACTGGAAATGAGGAGAGGGGCTGGCTTTGTCTCAGTCTGGGTGTTCTTAGCTTTGGGACATCTTTGCTCCTGTCTGCCTGGTTGGCCATCTCCTAAGGAGCCTTCCCAAGGCAGACAATCGGGTTGACATCACTGAAGTCACACCTTGTGTTGATTTCAGGGGATGCTTCTAGTCCTGTCCTCTCTTTAGCCCCAAGCTTCCACAAATAAAGCATCTATTCCTGACCTACCCAAGCCAAGGTGCATGACCACTGCACCCAAGGTCTAACTCCAGCCCTGGATTTCATAGACAGGGTTGCAAGTTTGTCTCCTGGTCTGTGGCCCTCTAGGCTGTCCTCCTGGAGGGCAGGTGTAGAGTTTCCACCATCTCTGGATCCCCAGGGCCCAGGATAGCGCCTGGCCCAGCCCAAGCTGTTCAGTGAGGGCTTTTTTGAATGAGTGCATCTCCTTTAAGTCTATGGAAAAGTTGACAAAGGATGCTAAGTATTGTTCAGAGTCAAGGTAGAAAAGATGTTGGCCTGCAGCTATGTTTTGTTTGGCCTGTACATTGTTTTAAAAAATTTCTGAACCAATATATTAAAAAAAAATCAATTGTACATGGAAAATCCAGATTTCCAGCTTCTCTTGCAAAATGTTAAGACCTGGAACTGAGGGGTAACCTACCCTCGGGGGGGGCTGTACTGTGCCTTTAACTCACCTAATGCCTAAAATCATTTGGTCAAAAAAAAAAAAAAAAAAAAGAAAAAGAAAAGAGAAGAAAAGAAAAAACCTGCCTCCTCACATATTTTGAGTTGATAGCTAAGATTTTTCATTGTAATTTAAGAGTTGCAAAGGATGTTATTTCCAGCTTATTGTGAATAGTGACATCTCTAAATAAAACAATTCCATCATTCTTTTCAGTATAACCAGTGGAATCTAAATACCATAGAGACTGATTGATACACATCGTCATTCCTGTAAAAAGTGCTTAAATAGACTCCTCTTTAACCATTGGAATTGCTACCTCATTTTCTTTTTAATTTGAATTCATATTCTATTCCCACAGAATGTTATCCTTGGGTGTTCTTGCACGAAATACGTCTCTCCCTGTCAATTAAATGTCCTGTGGCTATAAGGGCCTCTAAAAAGTCCTTGTATTTATGTTATTGGGATTGATTACTATTATATCTTTGAATGAAATATTAATGCATTACAGATTTCCATAAATATATTAAAAGGAGAAGGTAATGTTGACTTGGAAATGTATCTCCTAATGAAATGCTGGGAGCTCTTTGTCGTCTTTTTTTTTTTTTTTTTTGCAATTGTTTTCTGTATATTACTTATTGCTGGAATAAAAAGGGTCAACATTAGTTCATTCGTGTTTTTGTGTTTTAATGGATGTCAGCACATAGAAATCGTGTATAACTAAATAGGTAAAGGGGACTTTACCTATTACCTGTTACAGTGGTCCTGCTTTTGGGGGGGAACTCTTTCTGAGTCAAATGCCAAGTTATTACCCCGTTGCATCCAAAGTTAGCTGCTGCAATTAGTTTCTTCCTATTCAGCAGGTAGAGAATCTGAATTGTATTGGAATCGGCTGGGGGTTGAGGGGTGGGGTGCCGTGGAACCGTCCACATGCCCGAGACTCTGGTGTGAGGGATGGGGAGGTGTTCCCCAAGTACACCCAGGAGGAGGAAACATGAGGCTTGGTGCTGGACTGGGGCTCTTTCGGGGCTGAGTCACACCCGGGGAATCACACCAGGGCTGAGTTCTGTCGGGTCCTCCCAACCTGGTCCCGCTAACATTTTAAAGGTAACACAGATGGCACTCAGTCCTTGTCATCCCCAGATTCTGCATCTGCGAATTCACCCACTCACTCAGATGTATTTGTATCCCCCCAAAACAACACCTGCGACACCTCTGTGTTCCCTTGAGGCCATGAGCAGAGCAGGGAAAAATCTGAGTTGCCTGATGCATGTGTTCTCAGCACAGGTGAGACAGGGTGATGCTCTGCCTTCGGTCCAGCCCTCACTGTAACAGGTGACCCCTTTGTGGTCCTTTTAAGGCCATGTTTTTCACATTCTCGTGCATTTTGCTGGTGACATCTCTATTTAAAACAGTGCCCAAGTGCAGCGCTGCATGCTGCTTAGTGCTCCTGGGTGCAGGGAGGCTGGGATGTTCCTCACGGAGGAAATAACATCTGCTGGATAAGCTCCCTTCAGTGCTGTTGGCCCCAAGTTCACTGTCACCAAACCAGCAAATATATGAAATAAGATGTCTTATTTACAGTGATGCACTGATTGGTTGATGAAGGTACTGAGACCAAAGACTCGCAGGAACCCAATTCCTTGTTTCCCTTGGGAGCAGTGGCTCAGAATTTGCAAATTCAGTGTTCACGATGTTTTTATAGGACATAACTACTGTGACTCATAGAAATAGGCAGAATGTCATTTGCACGTGCATGTCACAACATTAGAAACAAGGAAAAATTTCTGAATAACGTCTAATTGGGCAGGTTTTTCACTCAGAATATGCAGTATTTTGTTTAATTAATTAATTTTTAATTAATTATATTGAAGTACAATCAGTTACAATGTGTCCATTTCTGGTGTACATCACAATGTTCCAGTCATGCATATACATACATATATTCATTTTCATCTCTTTTTCATTAAAGGTAATTACAAGATATTGAACATAGTTCCCTGTGCTATACAGAAGAAACTTAAAAAAAGTCTATTTTTATATACAGTGGCTAACATTTGTAAATCTCAAACTCCCAAATTTATCCCTTCCCACCCTCTTTCCCTGGTAACCATAAGACTGTTTACTATGTCTGCGAGTCTGTTTCTGTTTTGTAGATGAGTTCGTAGTGTCCTTTTTTTTTCTTTTAGATTCTACATATAAGTGATATCATATGGTATTTTTCTTTCTCTTTCTGGCTTACTTCACTTGGAATGATGATCTCTAGGTCCATGCATGTTGCTGCAAATGGCATTATTTTATTTTTTCTTATGGCTGAGTAGTATGCCACTGTATAAATATACCACAGCTTCTTCATCCAGTCATCTGTCAATGGACAGTTAGGTTATTGTATTGTATTTGGCTGCTGTATTTGGCGCTGCTGTGAACATTGGGGTGCATGTATCTTTTCAAATTAGAGTTCCCTCTGGATATATACCCAGAAATGGGACTGCTGGATCTTACAGTAGGTCTGTTTCTTTTATTTTTACAAGATAAAGTGGTTCTCTAATAGGTGTGGCATGCATTGGTGAATCTTTAGAGTTCACCCAGAGAAAAGTGTTCTCATCATGGGAAATGCCTTTGCTTTTTTTTTTTTTTTTAAATTGAAAGATAGTTGATTTACAGTGTTGTGTTAGGTTCTGGTGTACAGCATAACAATTCAGTTATACATATATATTCTTTTTCATGTTCTTTTTATAGGTTATTACAAGCTATTGAATACAGTTCCCCGGGCTATACAGTAGGACCTTGTTGTTTATCTATTCTGTATACAGTAGTTTGTATCTGCTAATCCCAAACTCCTAATTTATCCCCCCCGACTTCTCCCCTTTGATAACCATAAGTTTGTTTTCTGTGTCTGTGAGTCTGTTTCTGCTTTTATAAATAAGTTCATTTGTGTCATTTTTTTTAGATTCCTCATATAAGTGATGTCATGTGGTTTTGTCTGTCTGGCTTACTTTGCTTGGTAGTATCACCTCGGGGTCCACCCTTGTTGCCCTCCTTCTTGCTGCGAGTCAGACAGCAGCTGAGTGAGGAGAACAGCGTGAGTTACTCTCTATCTGACTCAGGCTTCTGTTACCAGAAGCTAAATGACCTCAGAAAAGAAGCCTGGAGTTTAGAAGCTGCACCGCTCTCCTCATTTACACTTAGAACCATCACTTAGCCTCTGATTTCACACGGCTTCCACTGTTTTTTCTAAAAGCCACTAGTCCCGCAGCCTCTAATCCCCAATAAACTACTACATAAAAAGTAGTCGTCATGGTCTTGAGAAATTTATATTCCGAGGAGCAGAGTGTATTTTAAGATGTGACTTGATCCTTCTGGAATCCCCATTTGAGGGCTTGCGTTGAGTGGACGGAGACTCACAGCTGGTACCCGGAGTGTCACGTGGGCATTCTGGAGTCTGTGCTCCTCACCTCATCCTCCTGTCCTCCTTTGGGGACACATCTGTAGTCCAAGAAACCCTTTCCTCGCCACACCTCTCCCCTTTGTAGAATGTTTTATAAGCTCAAATCAAATCTCAAGTGTGCCCCCTCATAAGTTATAAAGCCAGTGCTTTTCTTGTCCATCTACACTGTTTTTATTCACATTTATTTAATCAGTAGATATTGCTGAGCTCCCGCTTTGTGCCCAGGTGCTGGAGGTACAAAGACAGCGCCCAGCCCTGGGGTCAAGGAGCCCCCTTTCCACTGGGGGAAGGGATTCACATCCCACGCAGAGAGGCTGCTAGGGGAGGTTCCTGAGGTGAGCCTCGGAAGGGTAGGCTGTAGGTGCCTGGGAGTTTGCTTGGGAGCATCGGGAAGGCTTCACAGAGGAGGTGGGGCCACGTCTGAGGCTTGAGGGATGGGTAGGAGTTTAGCAGCTAACCAAGGGAGAGGGGGCTTCCAGACAGATGACCCTGCTCTTGTCCAAAGACCTGTAGAATGAAAGAGAATGGGGTCTGTTTGGGGGTTCAGGCAAGAATAGGGGAGCAGTGAGAGAGGAGGCTTGAAAGGGAGTTACAGGCCTCGGTTTCGGGGATTTTTTGTGCCACACTCAGCAGTTTGGAATTTATCCTCAAAGTGGGGGAATTGAAGGGGAAACGCAATCATCCTTTTTGTGTGTTTGAAAGATCACTTTGGAGCAAAAGTTGGGAAGTTGAAGACAGGTGTCAGAGAGACCAGGTATATCGCTCTTGGATTCGTGGGTGGGTGGGGGAATGGGGGGAGAGGTAAGTGCCCTAACTGGAAGGGGGCTTGGGGAGATGGGGACAGACAGAAGATACACTAAGGCCGTCAGGTCTAATTCTTTGGGATCATTTTGGATTTTGGAGCCTCAGTCAAGGAGAGAAGAGCTAAGAGTTTTCATGCTTGGGCACTAGGGTAAAAGATAATGTCCTCTACTGAGGACATATAGGAGCAGGTTTGTGGGAGTAGAGTTGCATGGACCGTGAGACCCCAGGGTGGAGCGCCTCCATCACACAGGTGAATAGATTCATCATTTTGGTATAAATACAGCTCCAGAATTACATTCTGGAAGCAGGTTTTTTTTTTTCTCTTGTTTGCATGTTTTTGCCTACATTATCTACTTAAGGAATTTTCGTTGATCTGTTTGTTAGCAGAGAAAGAACATGGAACAAAATGTGTGAAATTGCCTGGGAGGGAAGAAAAGTCTCTCCTGCTGTGGTCTGAACACCCACACGGGTGCATGAAACCAGATGCAGTGGAGGCTGTGGGCTGGTTTCTCCAAGTGACCTAGGACAAGCTGTCACCTCCTGACCATCCTGTGTTCACATCTGCTCGGTGGCATTGCACAGTGGCTCAGAGCACTGGTTCTGGTTTCACGTGGACCTAGTTCATCCCTCCCTCGGGTGAGTCAAGTCCTAGCACAGTTCTTGACATAGTGAAAAAAAATGGTATCTTGAAATAACTATAAGAACAGATCTCACAGAATGACTGTAAATTCACAACTGAACATAAACCTGGGATTTAAGATGGATTTTCTAAGAGATTTAGTTTCCACTTATACAAGGATGCATAGAATTCCTGTAGAAGACCTTCCTACGAGTGCACTTGAAAATAAACTATTTGCAAAAATTCCACATACTTTAAAATCATAGTCTATTATTAATAACAATAAACTGTTATATAATGCATTGAACTTTTCGGTTTGTTCCCCCCTCCATCACAGGACTCACAGTAGGGCGACATTGTGGCCTTGACTTTATTGTGATGACACTGGGACCAGGGAGCTCCAGGGACGTCACTCAGATGATAGCACTAGGGCCGATTGAAACCTCTCTTGATGCTTTTGAGAGAAAAGCATCAAAGAGAAAAAACAAACAAAAATGAGCATCTAGTTTCTTGAGCTTTTGAAAGAGGAAGAAATTGAGGAAGAAACTGCTAATTGAGCAAATGCAGACGATTCCTTAATAGCTTCAGAGGATATGCACTTGCATTGAATTCTATTTGGATCTACGGCACCCCTTATAAATAAATATACCCTTAATAAGTTGAAAAGACATAAACAAGTGTAGGGAAGCTAAGAGAGATAGCTGATTGTTATTGTTAATTATGTAGCAGACAGGGCTGCACTATGGAGGGATTGATTCCTTTTGGTATGAAGACTTCCTGTGAAAGTTAGAACCATAGAATCGTAGAGCAGAAGGTATCAACTTCTTAAAGATCAACTTTTTTCATCACAGGGACCGAGGAAACTATATTTTGGAAGTGCTCATTCATTCCCCGTATGTTTTGTTAATATAGGACAGACCAAGCTGCCAGTGAGGGCTTCTCCTTCCTGTGCTGTCGCCATGGCCACTGCACGTTGAGTTGACTTAATCTCAGTCCAAAGCAAACATGTTTTAGCCTGTGCCATCACGTTGTGGGTACTGTGTGGTTTCTGCTGGGACTTCTGAAATACTGGAGATAGCCCTGGTGCCCCCATCGCTCCCTTTGGGGACATCCCCAGCCATCTCTGGTCCATCCACCTTATCTCACAGATTTCGTTAGTAGAAGTCACTTGCCTAGGGTCAGAAACATAGTGACTTTGGGAGGTTATACTTTGTATCCAGTGCAGATAGGGTGCTGAGAAAACTGACATTCTTTGTAGAAAATACAGTGATACATCTGTAATACACACCATTTTGTTCTCTTTTTGGAATCTTTTTTTAAATTAAAGTATAGTTGATTTACAATATTGTGTTTCTGGTGCACAGCATAGTGATTCAGTTATACATATATGTATTCTTTTTCATTATAGCCATTACAAGATATTGAATACAGTTCCCTGTGCTATACAGTAGTAGGTCCTTGTTTATCTATTTTATATATAGTAGTTGATACACACCATTTTTGTGTTCAGTTGAAAGGCAGGCAATGAACTGGCAACACAGCTGTGCTGTTTGCTTAGAATGTCTTATGTATTGGCTCAGATGCCCACCGTCCTAAGGAGCTATCTTAAAAAATTAGTCACAGTTTGTCAGATCGAACATAGAACAATTAAGACCTGTTAATTGTCTTGCTGTGTAAGTATGTACTGCATGCCCAACCTTCCAGAAAGAACTCATTCAAACATTAGCCAACAGGGCAGGCTGGTGTTTGTGAAAGAGGAGTTTGCTCAGCACACAAACGGGATCATGAGTGTGGTCATGTTGTTTAACCACTTAGCTTTAATATTTGCACATGTAATTAAATGTTTATTACAAGTAATTCTTACCAGGACCAACAAGACACCTGCTTAGCAATACTTGGCCAGTCCTTTAAAGTTGTTTATGAGTTTCAGAGCATTTAAAGTACATTTCTCTCTTTTTTCAAAATTGAAGTATGGTTAATTACAATGTTGTGTTAGTTTCAGGTGTCTAGCAAAGTGATTCAGTTGTGTGTGTGTGTATATATATATATATATTTTTTTTATTTTTTTTTCCTTTATGGATTATTACAAGTTTTCTGTGCTATACAGTAGGGCCTTATTGTTTACCTGTTTTATATATAATAGTGTGTCTCTGTTAATCCCAAACTCCTAATGTATCCCTCCCCTACTTTGCCCTTTGGTAGCCAGAAGTTTGTTTTCTATGTCTGTGAGTCTCTTTCTGTTTTGTAAATAAGTTCATTTGCGTCATGTTTTTAGATTCCACATGTAAGTGATACCATATAGTATTTGTCTTTCTCTGCCTGACTTACTTCCTCTGTCTGACATACTTAGTATGATCATCTCTAGGTCCATCCATGATGCGGCAGGTGGCATTATTTTTATGATCAGTGGGGCAAGTGTGTGACTTGTGTGTACCAGTGCTGTTGCTTTGATGTGTTTGACGCAAGCCTGGCACACCGGAGCTGCTCGGTGCTTATTTGTCAAATGGATGAGGTGTGTGAATAAGTCAGTGACACCAGGATTGTGAGCTAACAAGTTGGGAAAGAATAACACATGGTGTTTCTCAGTGGGGCTCTGTGGGTTCTGTGGCCAAGATGACTCTTCCTTGCCGAGCCCTGCATCTCTGGACGTTTGGCACCCCTGATTTCCATCCCTAGTTATGGACCATGACTTTTCCTCAGACACCAAAAATCAATTCCAGATGCTAGAAAGTTAAACATAGAAAAGAAGTTTAAAAAAAAAAAAGAAAGAAGAAGATATAGATTAATATCTGACAAAATATTTAAAAATTAAGCTATGGGTTTCTTTGCAGAATCCTCTATTGCCTAGTGAGTCTTTCTCTCCGACTGTCTGTTTGATTTTCTCAGGGGCTATTCAGAGGAACCATGCTGCTTGTAATCAGTTTTCTCTGCCTCTTTACAGAGATTGAGGCCAGCCAAAGGGGCTTGTGGCCACTTCACTTCTCCAAACCCCAGCACCCGTCCTTTCTTTCTAAGTTCGACTTCTGCGGGGGCCTCGCTGCCGTAGCTTGCTGCTCCCTCACCCAGCGCCTCACATCTCTAGCATTTTCCATTTTATCTTCTCCTCTGTCTTTTTCCAAGCTGCCTCTAAACCTTCTCAGATGCTCCCACGTTTGAAAATAAATCTTTAACATCCATGTTCCCGCACCACCATTTACTAGCACATCTTGGTCCTTATGTTCATGGCTCAACCTCTCAGTGAATTCTCCTTGGCCGGGCGGACAGAGCGTGGGTCCTGCCGCCCAGGGTGGAATCCAGCCTCTTTGACCTCCCTGAGCCTGATGAATAAAATAGGGGTAAAGAAGGCTACCGTGCAGGCAGAGGTCCCCATGAGGGACAGATGTAAAGTGCAGGCAGGGTCCTGTCGTGCCTCAGCTTGGAATCCTTCAGAAGCCTTCCACTGGTCGTGGGAGAGAACCCGGCATTCCCGCCTCCAGCTTCAAATGTTAGTCCCTCTGAGCTGTTTATGCTACCCAGCCCCCTCCCGCCCCCTCTCCCAGTGCCATCTGCTTTGCTGTTTCCCGCCTGGGTCTTTTCTGTCTGGCTCTCTGCTTTCCAGCTTCCTCCTTCCACCCCACTGGTTGACTCCTGCTCATGCTTTTTCAGTAGCCCCTTCTTCTGGAAGGTTCCCCACACTCTCACTGTACCTGCACATCGTACTACAGTTGCTGTGGCCATGCCAGGCTCCACACTAGACTGTGAATGTCCTGAAGGCAGGGAGGAGGTGGCTTCCTGGCCGTGTGGACGGGCCAGCCAAGGGCTGGCTGGTTGATTGAATAGCCAACCTGGGAGATGGTGGATCCAGTCCCACCAGTTCCAGCTGCAATAGAAGTTGACAAACATCATGCAACTAGGTGATGTTCTTGAGCGTTTTACAGCAGTTCCTGGTCGAAGTGCTTTTTCCCCAAACAGATCTTCTGGGGAAAATTAATTTGTCTGCCATATGTATATTTTTTGTATGCCTGCCATATTGCTAGTAAATATTTCTTGATTGACTTTATTAACAATTTCCAACACAAGGATGGTGGTCACAAGTCAGAAACTCCATTTCCTGATGTGATTGTGTGTAAATATGTACGTTTTCTTGACTGTGTGTATTTCTATGTCTTTCATAAGTGAGGTCATCCAGTTGGTAAACATGTCTGGGAAAGATGATGGGGGAGGCAGGGTCGGAATGGCAAGAACTTGGAGCAGTTAGCCCTATCCTCCTGCCCCAAAAGTATTTAAAGAAAAAGCCTGTTTCTTTTAAGGTTTAATATTGTTCTGATTTACAATCTGCTCGAAACCGACTTGTATCTGTCTCCTTGTGATAAATGTGTCTCGGAAGGATGAAGAAACACATAGGGAGAAAAAAAATACTTCTCTGGAAGGCTGCTCCCCAGAGAAAGTGAATTGATAAATCTTTTTGTTGCTGGTTTCACAAATCAGAGGAGGACACATGCAGTGTGATAAGGCAGTAGGGCTAATACATAATATGTTTGACAATGGTTATTCGTTCTCTCTTAGCTGAAATCACACACATTTTAATAGGTGGCCAGAAGCAAGGCAGTTCTAGACCTTAGGGACAGCCTGGGGTCTAGCATTTGCTGAGCTTCAGTTTTATGCTGGAAGCTAGTATTTCCCCTGCTCTCTTTTATTTATTATTTTTAACCTATCTCTGCAGATCTACTTCATGCTTTTGCTCTTCTTGGGTTTGTACCAGTTGCCCAAGGTGGCGGAGCATCGTGCTTTGCTGCAGTGGCCGCTGCGTGTCTGTGACCTTTCTAGAATGCTCAGAGATCCCATCTCACGTTGCAGGACCGGCACAGACATCCAGTGTGTCTGTTCATTTACTAAGCTTTGAGCCCAGCTTGCAGACTCCCCCAACGTGACCTCGCTAAACGTTGACTCCTGGAGGATTTACGTGGGCCTGTCTGGGTGCTGAGTAACCATCTCCGGGGTGGGGCGACCTCAGCCAGCCCTCTGCATCTTGTTTTCTTATCCCATGAGCATCACGGAGCCCTGGCCAGGTTTTGGGCGGATGCGTGTGGGGAGGATGCCAGGAACCTGAGCTCACAAAGTTTCTGGCTTCAGTTAAAACAGAATTTCAAGTCGACCTCAGTGCCTGGAGCTGCATTCAACAGTGTGAATTCATGTTGGGATCCCCATTTTGTGTCATCTTGCAGAAGTAGAGCTTGGGGCCCTGGTGGCTCTGGATGAGATGACCACTGTCTGCTTCCTCCCCCAGCCAGCTTCACATATCCGCCCCGCCTCGTGGTAGCCACTCAGGGAAGAAAAATGCAGGGATGTCTATTAAAAATAAAACCAAGTGTTGGGTGTAGCAGTTGCTGGGGTTGAATGTAACAGAAGTGGGTCGGGATGAAGATGAAGTGGGGGTGTGTGGCACTGAATTTTCCAGCCTCTTTTTTTTCTTTGGGTGAATCACATGCTCATCTGTGTTGAGTCCGCCCGGGCCCTTTCTTTTCCTGGAAAGCAGTCATGAACGTCTCCCTACTGTCCTTTCCTAGTAGACTCATGTCGGTCCTCGGCCACCCTGGCTTGTGTCCCTAGGGTGGGTCTGGGACCTGAGAAAGAGGGGCTCAACCATTCCCTTGAGAGCTGCTCCTTAGATAGAAGACAGGCCCCTTCCCTTCTCTGGGGGCCTTGCTGTCTGGAGGTTCCAGCGTGATGCCTGCATCTCTTGGCAGGTGGGGAGGTTTACTTAAGGGTTAGGGAAAAAGGGCACATCTGTGCCTTTGACCAAGGTGAGGGCTGGCCTGGCTGAGGTGCAAGGGAATCCAGGGACATCCCAGGAAGCACACGATGGTCCTCAGGGATCCTCAGGGCAGGCCAGGCAGGACAGAGGCAGGTCAGTAGGTCCAAGGCTCTCAATGGGAACTCCTGTCCCATCTGTGCAGGGAGGTTCCAAGGCTGCTCAGGGAAGCCTTCCTTGGAAGCTCCCAGAACCTCTGCAGTGTCCTGTGTGTCCCTGCCCATCATCTCAACACCGTCAACCCACTTGGGCAATTACAAACTTGGGGATTGTACTGTGGGGAGGAATCTTATTGTGCCTAATTCCAGGGGACAGAATGAAGGATTGTTATTTTAAAAGCAAAAAAATGTAAGTAGGGATCAATTAGGAGTTTGGGATTAACAGATATACACTACTGTATATAAAACAAATAAATAACAAAGTCTTACTGTAGAGCACAGGGAATTATATTTAATTTCTTGTAATAACCTATAATGGGAAAGAATCTGAAAAAGAATATATATATCTGAATCACTTTGCTGTACACCTGAAACTAACACAACATTGTAAACCAAATAATAAAATAATTTAAGCGCAAATACTAACGTGCCCTCACTAAGCCAAACAGGTGATAGGTTCCATTACTACACTTATATGTCACAGGGTTGCTGTGTTGATCAGAATAAAAATGACATCATGAGATTGAAAGCTGCCCTAACATATGACATAGCGTGAGTGTTGTATGAGGGTAGTGATGGTGAGGACGGTGGTGATGACGGTGGGTCCCAGGGCAGAAGGATGTGGAACTTTGCCTTAAAGGAGAAGTTTCTAGTCATTTGCTGGTGTTTATGGATCTCGAATCCCTGGATATGGGACAATTCTGATTTCAAATATTCTGTTCCATTGTCATACCATGTATTTCACGCTAAAATTGTACCACTGTTTGTTTGGAAAAATAGGCTGTTTTCACTGAGTTTGGTGACGAGGAACCTGGCTGGCCAGCCTTGAATTGGGCTCCTATAGCTCCCTTTCCTGGTTTGGAAGGCTTGTTAAAAAACACGTTCTAGACTTAAGACCCAGATTTGCTTGGGATCTGAGAATTTGTCTTTCTTTTCAAAATTTATTTAATTTATTTGTTATTGTATTATTTAATTATTTTACTTGGGGGGTAGGCAATTAGGTTTATTTATTTTAGAGGACATACTGGGGATTGAGCCCAGGATCCTTGTGCATGCTAAGCGTACACTACCATTTGAGCTAGACCCTCCCCCCAAGAATTTGCCTTTTTGACAAGTCCCCCAGGGATGCAGATGCTGCAGGTCCAAGGCCCACACTTTGAGAAGCACTGCTCTGTACCATCTGGACCAACTTTTCCTGGCACTGGTTCAAAACACAATGTACTGGGGTTTCTAGAAATCCAGATATGTTAAGCGGAAAAGATTATCCTTTTTCTCCTTGAAATGTTATCTTTCCTGTTTTCTCATGGTGAATATCCTGTCTTTTGTGAAATGATGGTAACAAATGGCAACAACATTGGTAGTTTGGATGTCCCGACCTTTCTTGACAAATTAAGAGTTGGCAACTCTACTCCAGTTCTTTGATTTGGGGGAGAATTCTGCTTCTTTCTGAAACTCAGAAGTCTGACAACGATCATCTAATACATGTATGTGTAGTTTGGTTCCTTCATTTAAAAATTTTCTCATTTTAGAAGGGAGGTGGAGGGAATGGAGGTGGTGAAATAAGAAGCTTGCGTTTGCTACTTTGGCAAAGTCATTGCTGTTTTATTTTCTGATGATAATTGTGGTAAACATTTTCTTGTTGTTAGGTTTTTGGTTTTTTTTTTTGCAGAAACTGTCTCTCAGCAAGCTCACTGTACAAAGAAGACAGGTCTGTGTACAATCACATACATTGGCTATAATGTGTTTTATCTTTGAAATCGTCTTTTTTCTCTGTGGTTTCAGAAATAGCTGGGGAAGGCGGTCAGCCACGATGAGGATCTGGCTAGAGTTGTTGATCTGACCTTTTGTCTGTTCTGCCTCATTATCTTCTATTCAGTGGGAGCTGTTACGTTTTGTACAAACAACTTGATTTGGGGAACTTTTTACAGATTTCTCAAATCTCACTAATCGAATAAATCTAACACATCCACTTGCAGGCTTCTTTCTGGAATTGTTCTGATAAGCTTTCCTCTTTGTTCTGGAATATTTTAGGCCGAGTGATGGAAAAACTTGCATTACACTTTCCCATAAATTTGAATTTGGAGAGTTTCCTTGAAAAATGCTCTTAGTCACAGTGTCCAGCTTTTTGCCTTGATTTGCTGGGTGATTGATTAGCTTATTTCCCCGTTTGGCTTTGCCTGGGTAGACGTCTTCTTAGTTGAGGTTTTTCTGGTCCTGCTCGATGGCCAGATTCTGTTCAGATCCAGGAAGTAAATAATGGAGAGTCAGTTTCTTTTCTGTGCTCAAAAGTTTCCATTAACATTCATTTTGAATTTCTACTGAAAAAAGATCTCTAGTTAACCCTCAGATTGTCCCTTGTAATTATCTTGTTTCTGTTTGATGGTGTTACCTTCCCACGTTTATAGGCCCCTCTTAACCCCCCCCCCTCATTTCTGGTCTCATTAGTATAATCAGGACAGCCTTTCTTAGCTTCTTAACTTTTTTTGAAAGTTGGTGTTGCAAGCGTCCCAAGATTTTCTAGTCCATTAATGTCACTTCAAATGTGTGTGACTTTCCCTGTCAAAAATAAAGTTACTCGCTCACCTAACCATTTATTTCAGTATCTTTGAGTGCATGATAGTGGTATTTATTTAGTCTGTAAGTATTTATATGTTCTAAAAATTATTTCTTCCAAGCATTCTATGTCCATGACTCTTTTTCAAGGTCTTGCTTCTGCATATTTTGCTCCATTACTCTAAACTCAGTGCTAAGGAATCACTTCCCTGTTGCTGCAAATGGCATTAGTCTATTATTTTTCATGGCTGAGTAGTATTCCATTGTATAAATATACCACAACTTCTTTAGCCAGTTGCACAGGAAACTGTATTCAATATCTTGTAGTAACTTATGTTGGAAAACAATATGAAAATGAATATATGTATTATGTTCATGTATGACTGAAGCATTGTGCTGTATACCAGAAATTGACACAACATTGTAAACTGGCTGTACTTCAATAAAAATATATCTACCAAAAAAAAAAAAAAAAAAGAGAGAGAGAGAGAGAAATCACTTCCCTATTTGAAGCAGATTGAAATCATGGTTATTTTTTCTTCTTTAAAATAGCCAGTTGACTGTGGGGGCAAAAGTGTTAGTATGTGACTGTGGCTGTTCTTGTGCTAAGACTTGTACAAGACAGCAGAAAACAGACAGCATTTCAGTTCATCTAAAAAATATTATCTATACTGGTTTCTGATTGACTACATAGTTTTTGCCTTAGGAAATGTAGGGCCGTCCCTTTTTTAAAAATCTGTGTTAAATATATTAATCGAGAGGTCTCTGCAAATGTCATTTAAAATGGAAACAGTGTGGATTTAACTTTTTCTGTAATTAGGCATGTAATGCCATTTGCATTTGCTGAGATTTGGGGTTATTAATAGAATAGGCAAATCAGCATTTTCTCGGGTGTGTGTAAGACTTGCTTGTTTTTCCTGTCTTGATTGCTGGTTGCACATAAAATTCAGAGAGGGAAAAACTGTGTCGCACATGGAGGAAGGGTGGGTATAGAGTGACTCAGGACTCCCAGAGTCCTGTTTTCTGCTTCTGATGCAGCCCCTCTGGCTGGAGGCCTTCATCTCCAGACTGTCGGGGCAGACGGGATAAAGCTAACTCAGTACCCTGGGAGTCTGGGGGGTGTAATCCCGCGGGTTGCATATGGTGGTCTGACTGGGAAAAGGCTTTGTCTGCATACTGGGGTGGTCATAAGGTAGGAACTTCAGTGGGCATCGGAGGAGAGGTCCTGACCAGTACTTGGCAGTGGACAGAGCTAGAAACCATTAGCCATCGTCCGAGTCACATTTTTTCCAGGCTGAGAGAAATTCTCTTTGCCTGTGGCTTCTGCTGCTCGAAGTCCTGTTCTTTCTGGTCCCTTCTTTCCTGACTGATTCAGTCCACCCAGCTCTGGCACTCCAAGCATCCCTGGATCTTCTGCCCAACATGAGCCTCATTGTGGTTGTGTCCAAGCGGTCTGCTGGTGGACTCCCTAAAAACCTCCCAGGGATGGAGGTGCCATTGACCGTGGAAGCCCATGGACTTTGTTGTTAACCTAACATTGTTGAAACTCCAGAGGTGACTGTTAGGGGCTGCGTCCCGGTTGAGTTGTGGGACTCTGGAAGCCTCTGTTTCTCCATCTGTGAAATGGGCACAGTAACAGTACTTGTCTCCTAAGGCAGTCCATGGAAAAAACTGAGCTCAGTGCTGACACAGAATAAGTTTTCAAGTAAAAGTAGTGGCTTTTATTGTAGCCTAAACACAGGGTGATGGAATTCAACTTTCTGAGTTTTCTTCATATGTGTGTGTGAGTGTGTTTGTGTGAGAGAGAGCTTGCAAATAGCACAGCCACTCCATGGACGGTGGGAGATGTTTGCACAGGGTTTCAGTGTCATGCCTTTGAAAAGAGCCAGGAATTTGGGGGGAGCCACTGTGCCAGAGCAAATAGGCTCCTGAGAAGGAAAACAGAGGAGAGATCCCTTGCAGACCAGGAGGTGGCACAAGGTTGTTTAGGGTGGCGTTCAGCCAGGGGATTGCACAGGGGGTGGCCCTGGGGCCCGGGCTGGGGTGGAGGTGGGGGCCGGGAACCAGGGTTAAGCCTCAGTGAACTGAAGAGCCTCCTGGTTCCTTTAGAAATGGGGCCTGGGCAGCCCCCTGCTGGCCACCCCTGATGAGGGGCGAGCTCGGCGCCCTGGGATGTAGTGGCCCCATTCTAACATTGAAATCAATCAGACATGGGGTGTATTTTCTTTCAGAGAAAATTTTGTCCTGCCATCTGGGTGTTCTGCACTGACTGACACAGGGCAGGTTGTGCAGGGATGAATAAGCAGCTCCTGGGGGTCAGAGCAGAGTCAGTTGCTTGGTTTCCAAAGCCATGTTTGGACCCGTCCTTGCCTCAGGACCTCTCATTCTTAGGTCAGTTGAGGCAGGTGACCTGTCAGCCAAAGAGGCGTGTGGTTATCATTTCTGACGCCCTGCAGAGGAGAAGCGTTTGGCCAGCTATTGACAGGCTGGAGATACAGGTGGACCTCCTTTATTGCTAGAGGCGGGCTTGCTTCATGCCGGACTCAACGTAATCATCGTTCTCATGGGCAAGATTGCATTGATCTAAGTTGGTAGCACACTTACCATCTAACTTTACACTTGAGTTTTTTCTTCCAACATCCACATTATCCCTAGAATAATTTACCATGAATTATATAGCTGTTTGCAAACATGCTTTTTAATGGCATTTTAATATCTCATTGTCTGGATGAGCCTTAATGTATTTATCCACTCTCTTGTTCTTCAACATTTGGCTTATTTCCATTTTTTTTTTTTTTACTGTTGTAAAGAATATATGCAGAGAACATCCTTGTGCATAAATCTCTCTTGACAATCCTGATTATTTTCTTTTTTTCCCTCCTGGTTTTAATTTTTTTCAGCTTTATTGAGATGTAATTGACAGACAAAGGTGTGAGATCGTGGAAGTGTACATGTGTACATTGTGGTGATTTAATCTATGTATGTATTTGTGAAAGGATTCCTCCCATCTAGTTAATTAGTATACCCATCACTTCACATAGTTATCTTTTGTGTGTGTGTGTGTGTGCACAAGAACGTGGAAGTGTTACTCTCTCAGCAAATTTCAGTTATACACTACAGTGTTATCACCTGTCGTCACTAGGTTTTACATTAGATCCTCTGGACTTACTCATTTTATAGCTCAAAGTTTGTACCCTTTTAAACAACCTTTCCCTTTCCCCAGCCCCTGGCAACCACTTTTCTACTCTCTGTTTCTATGAGCCTTTTTTTTTTTAAGACTCTACAAATAAGAGACACCATGCAGTATCTAACTTATTTATAATAATGCCCTCAAGGTCCACTTATGCCATCACAAATGCAGAATTTCCTTCTTTCTCGTGGCTGAATAGTATTCCATCATATATGTTCCACATCTTTATCCATTCTTTTGTTGACTGATGCTTAGGTTGTGTCCATATCTTGGCTATTGTGAAAAATGCTTCAGTAAACATGGGTCTGGTGATAGATTCTGAGATGAGGAATTAAGTTCAAAGATACATTTTTGTTTTAAGGACTTACATGGTACCATAATGGCTCTCAGAAAGTTTTTTTTTTTTAACTAATTTCCACTCCTATATTGTCCATCTTATCACATCCCTGCCGGTGATTATCATCCAAAAATTGTTTTTCGGCTAATTTGAAAGTCCAAAACAAAGCTTTTATTTAAAAGCTAGTCAAGGTATTATAAGAAAACCCTGGATGTTTGGTTGAGTAAAGATCCCAGTTACTGGGTTTATCCAAGAGTTTCTGACCCCCACCTTTGTAGAAGATGGAGAGCCATGGTCCCCCTCTGCTGGAAGCTGTCCACAGCCTTCCTTTAGATGAAAGATGTCAGCCAAGGCTGGGCTGCGGTGAGGGCATCGCTCGTAGGAAACTTTAGAACAGCTGCCTGCTGCTTTTCTCCTTGACTTTCCTGAGTGAATGAACTTCTCTGTCTATTTTTGACCTAAAATTTAAAAAGATCCCTGAGAGGTCATCCATGTCCAACCTCATCTCAAATAAATGGAAATCCATCCTACTTTTTCAAACCCCAGGGACAGGAGATTTCATAAGCATTGATTATTTTACCATGTATTTTCTTCAAAACTTGGCAGATACGATCTCATCAGTATTTACTGCCCCCCATCTTTTCAATTTTCTTTTAGTAAGTAGGGTGCAGAATTGAGAAAATGAACCCCCAGGAGGTAAGGTTGTTAGCCTGTGGCCATTTCCTGGAGGCTCAGAGAATGGAAGGGGGTTTTCCTGACACCCACTGGTTCTGGTGGTGGCATTTTCTAAGGTACTGTGAAAAAAATAGGAAAATACACTAGTTAACCAGAGCCAAGTCCTGTTTCCTGACTTTTCCACAGCTTTTATTAACAAAACGCAGGGCACACATTAGAAATGAGTCAGACCCCTGGTTTTCCTAGGGCATAAAGCACTGGGAACAAATATCTAGTCCCCACTGGGCCTCAGTAGATTCTGAATGAAGCCAGAAAGTGATTCAGCCTTAGATCCAAAGAGAAAACACACGCACACAGACACCAAGAAGCAAAAAGAGTTCTGGCTATTCCTAGGTTGCAGAAAATAGTAGCATTGGAAAAACTGTTTTTTAGCTTCTTAGGGTTTTATCTTATATATTGAATTTTTTAAGTATAAGGTTATATATGTATAAAACTGAACCACTTTGCTGTACACTTTGAAACTAACACAACATGGTAAATCAGCTATAGTTTAATTAAAAAAAAAAAAAAAGAACAGGTTTAAGTCAGAACAGATAACCAGTTTAGAGTTTCAAATAAAATTTCTTTCCTGCCACCATGGGTATATCCAAATTGGGAGCAGTTAAAGAGTGGGGAAGAAATAAAGTGTAATTCACCATTTATATCTAAGAGGCTTTTGAAGTTGGATATATGTATAGGTAAATAAATGTGAATATGTGTGTCTTTAATTATATGTATATATATAATTTCCAACTATATATAATATATAGTTTAGTTGGAAATACCTGGAATATATAAAGTTGGGAAAGACATGTGACAACATTCAGCTTATCAACCAATAGTTGATAAGTTCTAAAAATATCCCTAAGTCAAAGAAAAGGACTTGCCTCCATGCTGAAATGAAATAATTTATACATACAAAAAAGACAATAAGCCATACCACGAATCAAAAAATTCTTTTAATGTTCCCACTTTTATTCATCTGCTTTTAGTTAAATATCAGAAATGCTTTCCCTGAAATGTCAATATTCAAAATAAACAAAGAGATTTTATTAGCTTATTAAAAAAAAGATTTTCTTTTGTACTTAAGTGACGACCACCATAGCTGTTTTATCTGGAGCATGACTCTGGACGGATCCTACTTTCTTACTGACTTGAATAAACTAACTAAATTAACTGAGTTTAAAATTGTTTTTAGTAAGCAGTGAAGAATTGGACATAACACTTTTTAAAAAATATATCACATTTTGTGATAGAGATAGTCGAGGTATGATATAATAGTGATATAATAGCGCTTTTAATATTTTACACTGATGGGCCACTTCAAATGAATGAACATTATATAATAATTTTTATTATTTTATAAACTATACTATGTTTTTGTAACTCCAGCAAAGCCTTCCTGGCAATGGATTTCCTGCATGAGTACGATCTTGAGGTAGTTGAGGCTTACTAATTTAATTAACCCTTTGGGAAATTTTGGTGGGAATCTTAGTCAAAAAAATTTTTTTTTGAGTTATTAAGAAAAATGCAAAATCCAGGCTGCTTGGAGTTTCTTTCTTTCTAACAACCTCTCTCTTGCAAAGGGCTGTCATGTCATCTTGGAGGACTGACAGTTTCAGCAGAAAACCAACTGGATTCTATCAGGACCGTTACAGCCAATGCTGAGTTACTCTCTTGAGAGTGACTCTGCTTGTCTCCTATTAAAAAAAAAGTGTCAGATGTATCAATGGAATTTGTGTCACTGGAATTCTCTTCCATTCCCAGGGGGCTGCTGTCTTTCCTCTGGGCTCACGTTGGTGTCTGGCCACCCCCGGAGTCCAGTGCTCTGGCCACTAGATGAGGAGGAGGGTGGTGGGTGCAGACAGACCCCTTATACAGCAGTGCAGCGTCTGCCTCTGGGCTTGCCTCTCCCCTTTGTGTGAAAAAATTAACATCTACTTTCCCTCAGGCCGAGAGAAGTCCTTCTTACTGGTTAGGACTGCCCTGCAGACTTTCTGTCTGTCTCCAGCCTTGTGCCTCTTAGGAGGCAGGAGCCCCAGCCTGCCTCTCCCGGTGAGGAATTCCGAGACCAGGCAGGCATGGGCTCCAGGGGCTTGGGCTGGGTCTCCTTCCTACCTTCACATCCAAGCACAGGAAGAACATTCTTTCAAGCTTGAAGCGGCCTGGGCTTTGCTCTGCGAGCTTAGTGAGAGAGGTGAAATCCTGTTAAGAAGCATCTTGCTTGTACTACTGATTCTAAGAGCCAGAGGCTTTGTGGGCAGAGCAGTGTCCTCCGTGCTTGTCACCAGGCTCACAGGATGCTTAAGACCCGGTGTTCCCAAACCCGTGCTGGAACCACGTCCAGCCAGTCCCCACGTCCCAACCATCGCCCTCAGATTATTTGGTTTGCGCCTTGTTTCACTGTCCGTTGTTTATGCCAGGCCATTTTGCCTGGGCTCTTTCTGATAGTTTCCAGTCACGCCCCGGTGGTTTCATGTTACTCTCTTGAAGCCAGGCATTCAGGAACGATTTTTCACTGATATTTGGTAGTTGGACCACATGAAAATTCTCTCCTTGGTTTCAAGCACTAACAGATCCGAGGAGCAGGTACATCTGTTGGTGTTGACTCTTCAGTAAGAATATTTCAGTCGTGGGGAACGGGAGGGACGAAGAATACAGTCTTCTCTCTCTCTGGTTGTTCCTGATTTTCAGCCCGTGTTGGTAATGAGATAATTACACAATGATCAAAAAACAACTCACTAGCTCTGGCTGAAGGTGGCCCCAGTCCATAGGCATCACCACATAATAACAAGTGTTACAGTGGGACGCGGTCCCTCGGATGTGAACAGCTGCTGTATCCAGTACCAGTGCGCCCTTGGAACACCCAGCCAACGTGGAGGACAAGCTTGGTGCTTCAAAAAAAGAAGACCTTACAGATGAATGGAAAATACTTTTCTGGCTTCTGGAGCTGTTTTACCCAGAGCTCTCTTTAGAAAATATGTGGGTAATATAGTGATTTCTGTTTATAAAAAATATTTTTAAATTCTAAAAATACACTATATTTTTTATTACTTTGAAAAGGGATCGCTTATGTACGTGGAGTGTGGGTTTATATCTAGAAAGCAAGAATGTGGTTATGGTCCAGAATAAGCAAGGAAAGAGGGGGTATACGTCTGCCCCTTCGCTGAACTTATAGGCACATGAGATAGTTGACCTCTCACACAGCTTGCGGATCTCATCAAATCTTACAAGAGTGGCTCCTGAGCTGTGTCAGAAAGGAAAGGCCCCTTAGGGCCCTCTGTTTGCCTGGAAGTGTCGGTGGCAGGAACTGCGTCTTCCTCTCTCCAGTCAGACTGAAGCCAGCTTGGAAAGACAGCCTGAGTGTCTCAGATTTGGGCCTAAGAAGCATTTCCCCTAAGGTTTGTTCAGAAGCCGTGGATGCTTCATCCTCACTAATCTGGTTATGTTGGTGGGGTTTGGTTTTGTGCAACTGAAATAAAAAAGACCCTGAATGGCGTGTGTCTGGATTTAAGGAGACTTTTGCCAGCAGCCGGGTGATGGCATTTGCCCTGTTCACGTGCATCCGGTACCTTCCCGCTTAAAGTCTCGATCTGTCCCATTCGCTGTCCCCCAGCCCCTGTCAGAGTACAGCTTCCAAGACCAACTGTCTTACGCCTTTTGCTTTTTCATCCCCTCCCTTTCCCATTCACTGCAGCCTGTACGCCCTAACCCTCCAGGGAGACTCTTCTTCTCAAGGTCCTGGCCGCCTGTTCCAGGGGCTCTTTCGTCATCACACGCGTGCTGACTGTCCCAAGTCCCCATTT
This sequence comes from Camelus bactrianus, assembly GCF_048773025.1. Lineage (NCBI taxonomy): Eukaryota > Metazoa > Chordata > Mammalia > Artiodactyla > Camelidae > Camelus > Camelus bactrianus. Next base: position 23,997,219 of record NC_133573.1, read on the forward strand.
CCAGCCCAGGTCTCCGTGCGGAGCCCTGGGCCCTGTGTCCAGTGGCTCCCTTGACATCCCTTAATAATCTAGCCCACCCACTCGCTCCCCTCCCCACCTGTCCTCCATCGCCCCGTGGCCCCAGCGTCCTCCTCGCCCCAGCCAGACATCCAGTTAACAGTTGGGCTCCTCCCTCTACCTTTCATCTCTCCTCCCAGCTCCCTAATCCCTCTCCCATATCTTAAACTTCAGTGTAAATTTCTTGCATCCATCTGTGTACACTGACCCATCTTATCCCCACGTAGAAGTTCATCTCCTTCCTGGATTTCTCCGGGAACATCCTCAGTGTTCTCACAGTTTCAGTGTCGGCTCTTCTCCAGCTTCTTGTCCATGAGGGGCCCCAAAGTGATTTTCCCAAAGCCCAGATCTGCTCATGCGACTCCTCTCCCCAAGCCCCATCAGGCACTTTCCGTTGTCCATTTGAAGTGGGAACCGTTTCACGTGTCGTGTAAGTGGAGCGGCCCCGTGTCTGGTGTGTCGGGGACAGTCCCAGCTTAGGTCTGTTTTCCCGGTGCAAGTATGGCCCTCTTGGCCTGTCCCAGTTGGGATGATAAACTGCACGGCTTCCCTACTGATAAGGCCGTTCATGAGGTGTCAGCACACTGCCAGCCTCCTCACCTCTGTCCTTCTTGTCACAATTGGCTTTGCTCCTCCACATGCCTCGGGCAGTGGCACGTCTCCTCTTCCACTTTACCCGTGTGGTCCGTCTGCCTCCAGCCTAACTCCCCGTCTCCTCTCTCGGGCTGGCTCCTGCCCCACCTCTTGGCCTCTGCTGAGCTTTCATTTCATCCAGAAACCTTCCCTGTTCTCTCCTCCGCACTGGGTAAGGCGCCCTGCCCCCTCTTGGACGTTCCCCCAGCTCCTGTCCTAAGCCCTGAGCTGGACTTACCACCTTGCATTTAATTGCGTTTCCTTATCTCCTCAAAACTAGACTCTTAACTAGAGGGCAAAGGACTGCATCTTGGTCACTGCTCTCAAAAGTTTGCCCAGAGCCTACGAGCTCGTACCAGCATCCACAGATACTGACAGATGTTAGTTAAATGTGAATAAATGGACAGGAGGACAGCAGGATGCCTCCCAGATGAGAAAATGTCACGTACCCGTCATTCCAATCCATATAAGTCCACAGGAGGAGTTTAAAAGCCTACATGAAGAATCACATGTTCTAATATGCTGGTGGAAGAATTGGGAATAATAGCTAGAAAATTCTCCTCTTGTTATTAAAGGACCCAAGCTCACAGTGATTGTACTGGAGAGCAGAGCATGCCAGGGATGTGTCACCTCTTTACCTCGAGCTAACTTTAGCGGGTCCTGCTATTATTTTATAGTTTCCTCTTGAGTGCACGATCCATGATAAGCTGTTATTTCGAGCCCCACGATGATTCCTCTTTAACGAGACATCTTTGCACTTTGGAATAGCTGGACTGGTTGCGGAGTCAGTGCCTGACACCGGGAAGGCAGGTCCCCTTGCTTTTTGGGCTGCTGGGTTTCTGCTTTAGCGGGTTTTCAAGGCAACGGGGCCTCCCTGGTGTTTTAGATGGGGTCCCAGCAGGAAGGGGAACTCACTCTAGACGGTTCCAATACGGAGGCATCAGTGGAGAGGCTCATGGCAGAAGTGTGTGTGTGGTGGGGACAGAGGAGGGGCTGTGGGTGATGGAATCAGCAGTAGATTCAGGTGCCCAAGGACTGGTGCCTCCCACCTCCCGTGGCACAGGGGTGAAGAGAGGAGCCCAGTGAGTGAGCCCTGGAGGATGGGTACCAGGGGGAGCTGTGGTTGTGGGGACAGAGTCCTTGATGGAGCCCTGGACCAATTCATGGAGGAGGCAGGGAAGCGATACTCTGATCTCTCTCTCTCTTGGCCTCTGTTCTTCTGACTCCCAAGGGAGCCTGGGTGATGCCATCCGCTAAGTTGTCCTCTGGGACAGAGAGCAGGACACAGGAGGGTGGAAGGTGGATCTGGGGTCGGGGGAGGTTGGAGAGAACCAGCCCTGGGCTGTCCTTGCTCCCGGCAGCCTCGGAGGCCAACTTGCTGTTCCCCTTCCTTCATTTGGTTTCGTGCATTTTCCTCCCTGGGAAAGGCCACAGGGCTGGCAGTGCTTTTCTAGCTTGGCCGAACTTGGCCTTTCTCGGCAGGAGAGTGCTGGGCTGTGCCTGGTCAGTTCTGCGTCCTGGCTGGCTCCTGGGAGCCCTCTCGCCCAGGCTCTTGATTTGGGAATTGGACGGAGGGTTTTTAGGCTGCGACAGGTAAACACTTGTTAAAGCCTTCACCGTTCTTTCTTACTGAACTTTCTGATCCCACTTTCAAAATTCTGCCCCGTGTCTTCCCTCAAAGGTGTCCGTTCCTCTTGGCTCCACTTCCACGGCCCGAGTTCCAGGCACTGTCCTCGCTCTCCTGGGCGGAGGCAGCAGCTTCCCAGCGGTTCCCTCCCTTCCATTTTGTCCCTCTGCAATGTGGCTTTCTCCATGGGAGGCATTGCGATCATGGAAGACGCAGGCAGGCAAGGCATGTACTGTTCCAAAGCTTCCATCCACCGACCACCACGTGTGGGTGCAGATGACCCAACACCCTTCCCAAGAGGCCACATGTGGCGGGGCCCCTGCGCCTGTCTCCAGACCCTGCTCCTTCTTACAGTCACTCCCTCCCCACTCCTTTCAGCCCCCCGGCCCCCAGCAGCCAAGCGCTTTCCCAGCCTGGGCAGGGTACCCGCAGCCCTTTCCTTGTTTTTGCCTTCTCCTCCTCCTCCCTTTGCCTTGCTGGCTTCTCCTCCTGCAGTTTCAGTATCACCTCCTCAGAGCATCTTCCCTGGCCTCCCAGAGTCACAGCGCCCCTCCTGGCCCCACTGTCTCTCCCCTAACTCCTGACACGTCCATCTCGCTGTGCCCGGCACTTCGCACGGGGGCTGGAAGGCGGTCGGCATCAAGTTCAGGTGTGAGGAGGGTGACCACGCAGGTGCGTCTGGAAGACAAGGGCAGAGGAAGCTGTGCCCTGAGCTTTCACATCTGCCAAGTCCCGGGCTGTGCGTGCGTGGCTGTTTGTATTCACTGGATTTCATTGCCTGGCTTAGTGTCCCATGGGCCACGTGGACCTTGGCAGGGCAGCTCTTAGAACAAAACTTCACCCTCCCCACCCCAGTGTGGGTGTCACTTAGGGGGCCATGGGTCACTCCTTTCTTTTGTTTTGTCCCCCACGTTCTGGCTTCCTTGCTTTCTTCTCTTCCGAGCCTCTGACTTCTGGCCTTATTTGAATTGCAGACACAGTGAGAAGGGCACACACGTGTCCCTTCTTTCTCTTGCCCTTCTCTCTGGGACGAAATCGGCAGCCGGGATAATCATCAAAAACCCCTTATCACTTCAGATCCGGCTCTTTTGGAATTGGCAAGCATTTGGAGGGGATTAAACTCACGGTGACCTTGGTACTCACCATGAAAAGACGGATTGCTTGGCAAAGCCATGTGATAATACTGACCCGAGGGCAGCCAGCCATCGGCTCTGTAGGAACGAAGCATCTTGGGGCACTTAGTCCTGTTTGTAGGTGGCTGATGTTTGTGTGATGGGGGGCAGCAGCTGGCAGCTGCGAGTTTTTGCTTCTAATGAACGTGAAAAGGAGCAGTTTGCTTTAGACTGTCTGGTGCTTGCACTCAATCAAATGAGCCTTCTCGCCAAGTCATTTGAATTAATTCCACGGCTTTCCCCTCATCCTGCTGGTGGGCCACGTGCCATAGTCTGAGAATGAGGCAGGACGTTGCCAATTTTGCGAAAGAAGAAACGTTGGCCCGAGAGCTGCCTGGACTGGGAATTGCGGTTTCCTTAGGGCCAGAGCTGGAGCCGGAACCCACGTGTCTTGATTGTTAGATTTCCCTGGTGCTTCTTTCCGGAGCTTTTCAGTCTTGGGGCGTTTGTGCCTACAGGTGATACATATTTTTCAATGCTTTTATTGGGTTCTGCATAACAACTCAGGAGATTGGCCTCATTTTCTTATTTTCCAAAATTTATGTTCCTGCCACCTTGTTGGCATTGCCTTGTTACTGTAGCGGAGAAAGGAAGAATAAATTAAAACCATAAACCAAAGCGTTCAGGACAGTTTTGTAGGAAAGTTAATCAAACACGCGTCTCACCTCCCCAGTAAGCCACTTGGAGCCTCGGGCTGATTTTCAAGGCCGCGCCATCATCCCTGGTTATTGAGGGCAGACGCGGACCCCGAGGTCAGCTCTTAGCTCACCCCTGCCCGGATGGGAGGGAGCCCGGCTTGCAGCTGGGTCTGGATGAATCCGAGGCTGGGTTCCTTTCATTGCCGAGATGAAAAGGAGATCATGTAGAGAAATGGGGGCCCAGGTGCTGAGTAGCGTGTGAGACCAATCCTCAGACACCCCCAAGGGAACCGGTTAATCACACGCCACCAAGAGGTGATAAATTGTCCCCACCTCCCCCAGGAATAATTTGTTTAAAAGATCCACTAATACGCAAGCAGAGCCAGTGTGACCCTTCAGAGCACCAGCCTGACTGGTGAGGAGGAACCAAGGGGCCCCGGGAGGGAGCACGTGTCTCTTTGTCCAGGAGCAGAGATGTGGGGACATGTCCCTGCTTCGTGAGCCTCTTCTGTTGCCTGCGTGACCACGTGTGACTTTTCTCCTCATTCTCCGCTGCCCTGAAGAGATTGCCTAGGAAGGCTACAAGTAATGACTACTATCCACCTTTTCTGTGTCACATTTTAAGATTTATAACCCCTTCGCTTCCACTGAGGGTTTGAAGACGTCCTCTGTGGCCTCTTGCAGCTCCTGACTATTTTCTCCTGACATTTTATGGCCCTCAACTGTGACTCTCTTTCCAGCCATGAGTTGGGGTCTGGAGAGTCAGGTCACGCATGGGAAAAGACAGCCAGAATCAGACACACCTTGACTTGTGACTTCTGACACACTGCTCTGCCTTCCCGAATCTCATCTGCAAAATGAGAGAGTCCTTCAGGCTTTGAGGTTTTGTGGTCATGTGAGCCTAGATTGTGGGTGCCCCCCAGGTCATCCACTGTGGTAGTTGTCAGGGGCCAGGAGCAGGGCTGGATCTAGTCAATGCTGGGAAGTCAACTGGGGTCCTGGCTTATATATTCCAGGCTGTTCTTCCCACTACTTCTGAACCTTCATTCCTAGCCCAGAATTAACTGATGGCTTTAGGGGTAATGGCATCTAACCGGTGATTGCTTAATGATTCCAAAAATTTAAGGACCTAAATTAGCGAATCTCCAGCCGTAATTGAAAAGTTCAGAAATTCCTTGTGATAGTACTCTTGGATGAGTTAAGGTTTTCCAGAGAAACAGAACCATAGGAGATAGTAGGTAGGTAGACAGATAGATATGTAATTCATTATAAAGAATTAGGGAGGCTGAGAAGTCCCAGGATTTGCAGCCAGGGACTCCCAAAAGGCCTGGGAGGGCTGGTGGTATAATTTTAGTCTGAGTCTGAAGGCCAGGGAAGCAGGAGAGCTGGGGGTGTAAGTCCCATCCGAGGGCAGGGACGTCCAACGCCGACGTCCCAGCTTAGCAGTCAGGCAGAGAGTGAATTCTCCCTTACCTCACTTCTTGTCCTGTTCAGGCCTGAGCCCCATGGACACCTAAGACAGTGAGCCAGTGCAGTTAGGGTGGTGGGAACTCTTCCAAATCCAAGTTCTCAGATACCAGCCAAGGGCTGGCCCAGAAGGAGGCCTTTCCAAGGACAGAAGTCAGGCCTACTATGAGAACTTTCCTGCCGGGCTCATCACGGAGCAGTTCCGGCAGCTGAAGTCATTGCCTTCACCCCGGACCTTGGTCCTCATCCTCTTCATCTTGGACCATTGATCTCAGACCTTCCCTGGAAAGGAAGCCTCATTCTGAGCAGTTCTGGGCCTCTTTTCTCCACCCCTGGTCCTTTCCTTCACATCGGGCAAGTGGCCTCCTTGGTCCTCTGCCCTGATGGAGTTGTGTATCTGGCCATTGTCCTCTCTGAATGGGAAGGACAAAAAGGCTTAGTTCCCCAGGACATGAATTCAGTTCCTTTCTTAAATGGCATGTTCAGCTTCTCAGAAAATCCTGTATCTAGGCTCAGGCTGTTCCATCAGGAGAGCTCCCTGGGCAAGCCTTTTCCTTGTGGTCACCTTCTTGTTTGCTGGGACCTTTTTCCTATTCATCCCACTGGTCTGGGAGTTAGATATTATAATGAAATTTGCTTACTGCTGCTGACCTCTTAACCAGGAAGAGTGGGTCCATATGTTTGATGTCATGCTAGGGACTATTAACCTTTTTTGGTTTGTTTGTTAATTGTTTGTTGCTGTTTGGGATTGAACCCAGGACCTCGTGCATGCTTACTTATTAGCACGTGCTTTACCACTGAGCTATACCCACCCTACACCCCCCCCCCCCGGGATTATTAACCTTGAGATTTAAAATTCTCACTGTAACCTCTGAAGTTTGAGGCATCGTCGCAGAGATGTGATACATTTGTTCTCCATAGCATAGAGGAATCCTGCCTCTTTCTTTTCTGCTTTGCCCCACCCCACCACACAGTTCATAGTTTTGACTTCAGTTAACAGCAAAAATAAAGAGACTTGTCCTTGGACACTGAGTATAAATGACACCCTGGAATAGCACTGTGCTGCTTTCGTGTTTTAGCAAGATATCATGCTTGTACTAGATTTTGGTTTTCCATGGAATTTTCCCGAGACCTCAGCCTTCAGATGCAGGAATCTTCCCCATCTTCCCCTCCCGCTTATTAAAATGGAGCCATGCACCTGTCACGGGTGGGAGTCCGTGGTCTGCATAGGACACACGTCAGACACCAGGATCTGTTATCCTGAGTCCCAGTGCCTGGCTGTCTGAGGACTCTTGTGCTGTATCCCAAGCTAAAATTATTTTTCTTTTCTACAAGTCATTTTTGAAGTTAGATGACAAGTGCTTTCTGTGGGTAAAAAGATTGCATGCGTCTCAGAGACCAAGAAGGGTGGTTTGTTGTGGTTTTAAATTTGTTGGCGGGGCTCGTCTTTGGGTGCCTTTATTGACTGGAGGCCAGACAGTTAGAGCCAAGTGTGTTCAAAGTCATTTTGTGTATGTGCGCCCCTTGATACGTGCAGGAAGCTTTATCACCGTTCAGTGCGCTGCGAGGATGAAATTGACAAGGGCTGAAATGTGCCTTGTGTTGTTCGCCTGCCTTTGAGGGCTCGGCTGTGATAACAATGCTGGGGTATTGCTCTTACGGTGCATCCTCGCGCCTTCTGTTAGCACCATCAGTGTGGACATCCGCTGCATGAACAAGCTGCAGAGCTGCCTTCCTGAGTGGTTTGCACTTGAGCCTGACAGTCCCCACGTCCTGAGGGGGCAGGGCTTACTTTGTTTCTCCTGCTGGGTCTTTGATAACCAGGCAGGCCGAGGAGATTGTTTGTCTAAACCAAATGGGAAAGAATGTGGTGGCCTGACGTGTCTTACTTTATGGCAGGAACTTCTTTTTAAATTTGATGAAAGGCAGAGATGGGGTTCCTTTGGCCTGGGGTTTATTCCCTGCAACTCCTCATAAAAGTCTCTTTCAAATTACGTAGTGATCATGAAATAGTAGAGCTCTTGCTTTTCTGCCCCTGCCATTCTGGTTATATTTTAGTCCTTTTGGATATATATATATATAGTTTTTTGTTTGTTTGTTTGTTTGTTTTGTTTAATTTGATGTGACAAAAGGTGAACTCTTCTCCCCTCCTCTTGTCTAAGCTTAATTTTTCTTTATATATTCTACTCTGTTCTCAAAGATGGAAATTAAAACCCTCAAATCACCCAAGAAGCACTTTATCACAGTTTCAGTAAAACCTCCAGAACAGAGAGGATTGGAAACTGTATAAATTGAATTTTCTTGCACTGAAAAAAGTGAAAAAATGGAAATTTGAAATTTGTTTTTAAAGTTGTGAAAGAGAGTCACTTTGATGGCATAAAGATGCAGCAGTAATCATTTTTTTGGGGGGGGGTCTTAGTAATAAATCAGCATGGACTAAAAACTCAATAAAATGTAAACCATATGCTTGAAGAGTTGTTATAGTAGTCTTTACTGATAATTTGCTCTTCTTAAAACTTTGATTTCTCTTAAACATTATACGAAAGTGGAACTTCATTCTCCTCATGTTTTAATTCAGGAAGATTTGCAAAAACCCTTCCTTTCGAGGTCAGTGTTTCTAGCTGTCACCCCAAACCTTGAACATGAACCTGTGGTCAGAGTTTTCATGTCAAAAGTTTAATGTGGTGCTCTCCCTGGTTGTGAAAGATTGTGAAGTGTTTTTCTCTCCCTTCATTTTGCTTTCTTTCCTAAGAAGGAAAAAAGATCAAAAAGAAACTTTGAACCATTGTTGAGCATTTGGGGGACAAGGGAAACCTGCTTCCTCCGTTCGTTTGTGAGAAGGATCACGTTAGGAGTGAGTACACTTGGGAGTGTCGACAGCTCCTCTTGGAGAGGAGGCGGGGATAATGGATTCCTGGCAAAAACAAAGAAGGCAGGTGTTCCTTTGCCTCCTTCCCAACCTTTTCTTCTCATTTCCTTCACTCTTTCCACTTCTCCTCCCTATTTCTTTTCTTTCTAATCTTTCCCTTCGGTTTGGAGCCATTTTCTTTAACTTCCTCTATACATTAGTTCACAGCAGTTGAGAAGACAGTGACACCCTTCAGAGAGATCTTGTTAAAGACTCCAGAAGACAGAGCCAAAGAAATGAATCTTTCATGGTGGAATTTTGCCTTGAGTAGGAAGGATATTTACCAGCAGAAAGTCTTCTCAGGGACTGTGTGTTTATAAGACCTATTCAGTATTTATGGAATAGGGGTGAGGGGTGTCTGCTCAGTGCCAAGTGCCTCTGTCATACATACAGATGGGTAAGTGATGTCACTCGTGATTTGAGGACCCTCTGATGGAGGGGAGGGGACAGACAAGCACAGAAATGAGTAGTTACAATATGTTATAATTGCCTCCATGGAGGCATGAACCATGGGTTGTGCTCACGTAGTCGGGATTGAGGAGGACCACGGAAATCTCCATTTCCATGGTCTCCGAGACTTTGAGGAAGAGGATACGTTAATTGAGTTAATGTGAGAGTTCTGAAGTGAAACCACCTTGGCACTGGTTTGAATACTGCATAGCTCACGTTTAGCTAGAATTAGCTTCGGTGCTGCCATTTTTGTTTTGGCTTCTTTGGTGTGAAGGATGGTCCTACTGTCTCTTGTTGCTTGGCTGCCTTCCATCATTGGCTTTGCTGTGACCTGCTGTGAGGGGCCTAACACCAAAATGTGGGCAAGAAAGGGGAGGACACGTTTGGACTGTGGAATAGACAGACTTGCCTTTGGGTTTTCCAAGTTTCATGGCTGAGGAACGTCAACACACATTTTTAAACAAGAGACTGTTCCCAGGTCCTTTCCTGACTTGCTTTTAGCCATTCGAACCATCGTGTTTACGCTGTCTGCAGTCATAAAAAGAAAAAAAAAGTTCTCAGTCTTTTTAATGTAAAAGCCATAAAGCATGCCTTGACAACTGTAGAAAATTATATCACCAATTTAGTTTAATGGTCAGTATAACTTTGAATTTCCTCCCTTATCTTTATGCCTGACGGTTGTTTTCTGGGACCAAGTTAACAATGTTTTGAAAGTCAGTTCAGAGGTGAGCAAATGATGGAGTCATAATAGCAGATAGAGGCCTGCTGTTGGCATTTGGTGAATGTCAAATACTAATTTTAACAATAATAAATTTGGGGAAGGAACAAGAAGTTCCCAGCTAGTGAGAGGAGGCTGGTTCTGTGTGAGAGGTTCTTGTCACTTGTAGATACCAGTGTTCGTTTCCATTGCAGATAGAAATATGGCCTCTTTGCCTCAGTTTTTCCCTTGCTCATTCAGTCGACTAAGATCGGAGGAAACTCAGGTTTTTCAAATAGGGACAGTAGCCAAGATATGAAACCTTTTTCTTTTGGTGGTCAAGGCCCTTTGCAGAAACGTCCATGCCAATAGTTACGGAACCCACTGGAGTTAGAGCCCTCGGTTCTTGCTGATCTGCTTTTTGGTCTGCCTTTCCCTCTGTGCTTTCAGAGCCTACCTGTGCTGTGTCTCCATTTGACTTTGAAGTCCTTTGAGAATTCTGTGACTTCTAAGATTGCATGAGACACCCTTAACTTACACTCCTGTTGGACTAGTGGAGGCAAAGGGCTCAGGAATGGGGCTAGGGACCATTCCAGCAGGGAATTGTCCCCAGTTTCATCATAAGACACCTCAGCTTTTCTCAGATTGGTTGTTTCAATCTGATTTTTTTTTTAAGTCTTGTCCTTTTAGCTCTGAAGGCATAATGTTAACGTAGTAATTTAATTATGGAGATTCATTCAAAGTCATTGTCAGTCCTGGAAGCCCTAGAGAAGGTATTGGAAGGTGGACTGCATCCTCCTTTTTTTCCTGTGTGAGTGTGAAGACTTGTCTGCAGGAACTTGCCCAGAGCCCTTAAAGGAAATGACTGGCGCCTTCCCATCCCGTCAGGATGAGGGTCTGAGCGGGCAGCCCAGGCCTCTGCTGCCTCCAGAGAGAGTTCTCTAAGGAGAAATTGCAGAGCTGCCTGGATGTCTAGCCCAGATTCATTTGGAGAAGACAGTTAGGCAGCACTTGAATGGTTTGAATTTTTCACGAGAAAAACAAAGTGAAAGATTTTTCTGACGTCGAACATCTTGTTTTGGCCCGTGCGGTGAACTTTGTGTTTCTCGTTTACCTTTTGTTTGCATTCTTTTGTGCTGTTTTTAAGGACAATGAGACGTGTCCCTGGACCATTTCTCCCAGGGAGAGACTTGGGGCACGACTGTGTGGAAACGGAGTGCGGCCAGGAGGCCGTGTGGCACAGTCGTCCCAGTGGTGGCGCTGGCCCTGCGGGCTCTGTGGTCTTGGCAAGTTTCTTAAACTCTCTGTGCTCCTGTCACTTCATATATGATGGAGATAGTAATCTCTTTGAATGTTGCAGTGATCAGCTGAGATCATTCTTGTGAACCACTTAGAACAGTCCTTGGTACGTGGGAAGCAGTTCCTGGTTATTAGGTATGATTATGCTCTTATTCTATTAGGTTTTATTATGGCATGGGAGAGTCTAGTCTCTTGGTCCACTGATAGGGTCTTGGAAACTCGGAACAAATTTCCGCCCAGACCAGTGTTCATGACTACTTGGCCATCACTCGGTCATCTGGATCTGAGAAGAAGGCCGCTCTGGTAACTTTCTCAGCTCATCCAAGCCCAGTTTGCCACACTAATTTGAAGTATGCAGAGTCTTTCCAAAGCTGAGTGGGCAGAACCTGAATGACCTTCTGACAGACTGCAGTCGCCTTGGGTAGCTGCTCAGGTGTTGAGGGTATAAGACACAGTAAAGGGTCCCTTGTGAAGCATTAGAGGAAGGATGCTTGGCGGGTAGCCAGCTCCTCCTCCGTTAACCAGCTTTGTGTACCCTGGGTCAGGACAGCTATTCATTCATTCATTTACTTACTTAACTATCTCCATTTGTGAAAAAAAATGCTAAGATATTTTAAAGTATATTTAAGATATCTTATTGCAGCATTATTCAGATTAACTAAGACATGGAAGCAAGCTAAGTGTTCATCAACGTATAAAATGGAATATTATCCAGCCAAGAGAAGAAAGGAAATCCTGCCATTTGCAAGAACATGGGTGGACCTTGAGCTCATCATACTAAGTGAGATAATTCAGACAGAGGAAGACAAATACTGTGTGATATCACTTACTTGTGAAATCTAAAAAAGCTGAACTTGTAGAAGCGGAGAGTAGACTTGTGGTTACCAGGGGCTGAGGGGTGGGGAAACTGAGGAGATGCTGATTAAAGAATACAGACTTGAAGTTAGAAGATCAATAAGTTCTGGGGATCTAACGCATAGCAGGGTGACAGTAGTTAACATACATATTAGATACTTCAAAGCTGCTAAGATACTAGATCATAAATGTTCTCGCCACAAGAAAGAAATGGTAATTACGTGATGTCATGGAGGTTTGGCTAAGCCTGCAGTGTAATCATACTGCAGTATGTAAGTGTGTCAAATCAACATATGGTCCTCCTCATACTTACACGGTGTTATGTGTCAATTACATCTCAATAAAAAAGGTATCTTGACATTCCACCCTTTACAATACTTAAAATGGATATCCACCCTCCAGTTCCCCCAAGAAAGGAAGGAAAGAAGGAAGAAAAGAAGGAAAAGTGTTTTCCCATATAATCAAGATAGCATGATCACCACTAACACAATAATTTTTCAGGATCCTTAATATCCAGTTCATATTCGATTTCCCCAGGTGTGGTCAGGCCATATACTGAATTTACTTTATGTTACTGCAGTTGCTTCGTATGAGGAACAAGGATGTAGGACTAACTAAATGATCTTGAAGGCTCATGGTTTTATGTTTAATACCTTTAGGGAGTGCTGCTCTGATTTTGTTCATTCATCTCTTGTTCCTGGAGCAGGAGCCACAGTTTACAGAGACAAACTATGCCTCTATAGCAAGATGAGGTAGAAATTTGCAAATGATTTGGTTCATGGGATCGGTTGAGGCAGGTTGGGGTTGACTTGTGGGTCAACCTGTAGGTTCGGTGGACCGAGCGTTAAAACTATTTAGGTAAATTGTATCCTTGCCAATTTAGGGAAGGAGGCAGTAACTTGCGTTCCACCCAGCAGGTTTCAGGCTTGTACTTTATATGCTCCATAATTGTTCAAGGACTTTGACAGTCTTTTTGATTTTTTTTAATTGAAGTATAGTTGATTTACAATGTTGTGTTAGTTTCAGGTGTACAGCAAAGTGATTCAGTTTTTATATATAACGTATATATTCTTTTTCAGATTCTTTTCCATTGTAGATTATTATGAGCTATTGAACATAATTCCCTGTGCTATACAGTGGGTCCTTGTTGTTTATCTGTTTTATATGTAACAGTGTGTATCTGTTAATCCCAGACTCAATTTATCCCTCCCCTGACTTCATTTTGTTTTGTTATTTGAGACTGTGGTGTTTTAGTCAAGGAGACGAAATGCTGGATCTCTCAGGTTACCTGTCTAGGAAATGCTCATTGTTCCAGAACAAAAGAATGAAAAAGTCACACACTGTCTGCCTAGCGGATATCAGTGCTCCAGCCCCAGAGGTCCTGCTGACGGGCACGCTCTCTGCATTGTTCAGGGGCCCCTGCAAAGCCTCTTCCCAGCTCCTTCATCTTCCTACCAAACCTACCACCTGTGACGTGTGTGAGGCGTGTGGGCCCAGGAACACAACCTTTCCCACCTGAGCTCTGGACCAGCTGTGAAGAAGGGCTGAGGACTCAGCCAGATGGAGACCCGAATATTAACTTTATTGCCAAGAAAAGCTAAATCGGAGGGCCTCAGACTGTGGCAGTAAAGGGCGTCCTCATTCTGAACCTCTGGAGCGGGCCACGCTAGCTTAGGGGAGAAAAGCAGTAGGCGGGCTTCCAGCAGGTTCCCAGGAGTACGAGGGAGAAGGGGCTGGGCGTCCACCCTCTGTCCCTTCCGGCCAGCCCTCCTCCTTCTCCACGAGGGGCGGCCACAGAGAAAGGGCCAGCAGGGCTTCCCTCTCACAGTTACCTTGCCCTGGAGACTGGTCCCCAGCATCATGGGTGCCTTCTGGATTCTTGCCTGTATCTCAGCGTCAGTGATGAATTGACTGAGGTGAGCGAGAGACGTTTTGCTGAGAGTGTGTTTCAGTAAATACTGTCATTCATACAATAGGCACTCCTGAAATAGACAAATCTTTAAAAGATACTCATCTTTCAGATTTTGCCCAAACTCTGAATATCTGTTGAATGAATGACTATACCAATCACATGTTTGCATTTGGGGGTGGGGTGGGGAGAGACTTGAGGATGGTTGTGTGTGTGTGTGTGTGTGTGTGTGTGTGTGTGTGTGTGTGTGTGTGTGTGTGTGTGTGTGCGGGGCCAAGGGGAAGAAGAATGGAGAGCTAAGGCTTTCTGGATGTTTCAGCACCTGGAGGAGAGGTTCCCATGCCTGAGTGTCCTGGTAGTCAGTGTCACTGGCTGATGGACCTTCTGTCCCTGGGGCCCAGGAACCAGGCAAAGATGTGGGGACTTGAGGCAGCCCTTGCTTTGGGAGGCTTCTCCTTTCCCAATGTGTCCATTGTCCCTTCATCAAAGGAGAGGGTTGAGATGTGCCATCCAGGTGCTGTGAAAAGTTGGTGCCATCGACTGGGGAGGAGGAGCAGGGGGGTGGGGCTGGCAGTGTTTGCTGCTGATCCTTCACAAAGCAGAGGAAACCATCCTTTGTTTCCAGGCGTATTCTGAAATCAGAGTATGGACCAGGACAGGGAGGACCTAAAAATTTTTTTTACCCCATTCTTAACACTTACCATGCTAATTAACAAACTACCAATTTCATCAAGGAAAAAAAAATCATTTCTGAGGATCTGGTTGGCAGAGGCTCTAGCATTACTCAAATGTAATAGCCCAAGTGTTTCTAGTTGCCACTCCCAGAGTAAGGACTGCTTGGTTAGGATGCTAGCTGACCAGCTCCGATAGAATTTGCATACAGTAAAGTTCACAAATCTCAAAAAATTTTAACCCTTGTACTGACCCCCTAGATCAAGACGTAGAACATTACCAGCACCCTAGAAGGCTCCCTGGTCCCCTTTTCCCAGTTGAAACAACACCTCCCTGCCCAAAGGTAATCACTGTTCTGACCTCTGTCACCATAAGTTAGTTTTGCCTGATTTGAATTCCAGAAAGTTGGCATCCTGCTTACGCTTTGTGGGATTTATTCATGTTGTTGCTTATATACATTGTTCATTTTCCCCCACTGCCATGTGGTGGTCCACTGTGTGAAATTTGGATACCCGTTCTATCCTCGGTGGACACTTGTTTATTTCTAGGTTGGAACTGGTATGAATAAACCAGCTAAGACGGTTCTTGCGCCTGTTATGGTGGGTGGAGTGTGAGTTACTGATGCAGGTTGACTAGCTGTCTCTGGAATCGAAGCTTAAATTAGCATTTAATTTAATATCATCTCGTCCATGCCAAGTCGCTTTAAAGTATATTGAAGGCATCGTACGAAAGTCCAGCTGACCCTTGAGCAGCATGGAGTTGTACTGGGTGGGTCCACTTACACGCAGGTTTTTTTCAGCTTAGAGACGACGGTATTGCACCATCTGCGGTTGGTTGATCTGTGGATCTTTTAGGTTGCAGAACTGTGGATATGGAGGAACCAAAAGGTATGGAGGGCCCACTGCAAATTATACTCGGATTTTCGGCTTCCAGGAGGGCTGGTGCCCTTAACCGCCATGTTGTTCGAGGGTCAACTGTATATCACACAAAGGAATGAATTTGGACAAGTATATGTATATTTAGCAAACTATGCTGGTGCAAAAGCAGATCATTGGTTTTGTGCTCCTTGACTATAATAAATGTCCTAAACCAGAGGGTCAGTTTCCTGAACGCCGAGATTCTCACGTGAAAGTATGTTGTTCCCTCATGGCTTCTGTAGAGGGGGTGGGAAAAGGACCTTTTCATTAATTCTGCAAATAGGCATCATTTTCTAATTTGAGATTCTTGCTGTGAAAAAAAATCATGAATTACTAAAACCTCTGAGAATATAAACTTGTTTGGGGGGAGAGTCCCCTCTGAATTGGAATGAATAAGGTTTTTAAATATTCATTTGTGTTTTTCTTTCCATGTCATTTTGGGTGTTGTGATGAAAAAAATATTTGCTGCTGATTTAGAATCCCTGAATACCCTTATAAAAATTTCATTTCCCCCGTATTAACTAGGCTTTCAGGGCTGTTTTAGAGGGCCTGTTTTCCTCTAATAGGTTGCTAGAGGGAAAATCTGTTCTCCTAGAGAAATGATGGATGGACGTAGAAGAGGAATACTGATCTCTGACCACCAGCAGGGGAGGCTGTGTTGACTTAAGTTTTAAAATAGTCTAGCTTTAATGAAAGTGAAGAATTTGGTTAGCACTCCCCTTGAGAAGAATGGGAAAAATTTTAGGGACCAACACCACACACATACATTTAAGGTGTCATCATGTCTTTATAGCCACCTACCAGTGTTTTTTAACAACCCTCCAGGAGGGGAATCTGACAGTATGAACCTCCATTACCGATGTGCAGTCCTGTCCTGGAATCTTTCCCATGCACACACCTGTACGTGTAACGAAATGACATTTGTACCTGATTATCACCAAAGCTTTGTATATCACACCAGAACATCGAAGCCACCAGGTGTCCATCAGTCAATAAGGGAGTGGTTAAAGGACAGTGTACGTGTACAGTGGAATGTCGGGCAGTTGTTAAAAGAGAGTGAGGGAGAGCTGTGTACTGATGTAGCGTGATGTTCAGGTACATTGCCAAGTGCAAGAAGCAAGGTGGAGAGCAGTGTATGGAGTACACTACCTTTATGTAAGAAAGAGTGGGATATGAAAATTTATAGGTGCGTTTGCTTCTTTTTGCATAAAGAAATGCTATGTGGGCAAACAGGGAACCGACACAGATGTGCATCTGGAGCAGGCAGAGGGGAAGAGGGCGATTGAGAACAGAGGAATGACTCCCTGTGTGTGTCTTTTTCTAATGTGTTGACTTTTTGAATGACACGCAAAACCACCAGCCAGCGAAAGTGAATCTGTCTGGGCATGCCCTGTGGCGCTGAGCTAGAACAAAGGCAGGTGGCAGGAGGTGAGGCTGGCTGAGTGCATCGTGAAGGGCTGAGGCCATCCACTCCGCTTCCTTTCTCAGACGCTAAGTCAGTACATTCGGTCATTCCATCCGCACATGCTCCCCGAGTCAGTCTGCCAATCCGACGTGCCAGGCGCTGTTTTAGATGCTGTCAGTGGTGCCTTAAGGTCCAAGCTTTCAGAAGGGCATCCTTGAAGGAGCAGGCAGACAACAAGCAGGTGAGGATGGAGGGAGAGAAGGTTCCTGTTGCAGGGGTCCAGGGAAGTGGGTGAAAGAATTCTGTGCTGACATCAGAAGGTGGGGGTCACTGCTGATCTCTGTTCCTGTGTCTCCGTGAACAATATTCTTGCACACAGGATAATAAAGTAGGGTAAATTCTCACTCTTAATCTTTGGCCGTAGCAGTCAGGATTTCATTTTACCATAAGATCAGTATCACTTAAGTTTCAAATAAGAAGTAAACATGTTCCAGCAGTCACTGTTGCCCAGCCTGCTGCTGTGTGGGCAGGAGACCTGAATTTAGATGAATAAATAAAAAGTTGGTTTGACCGTCGTGGTTTGTTTTCACAACAGGAGGGCTGTAGTGGGGATAATGTGATCTGTATGATTTGTGACACTAACCCAGTTTATCAAACAGATAAGATACTACTATGACAAGTCTATCCTTTGCTTTCCCATTCAAAAAGAGGTTAAATGTAATTCACCCCTGTACTGTGACGCATTAACTACAGAAAGTTGAAACACACACGTACCACACAGCTCGCATTCTGTTTATCTTCATGATAATCATTGTCTGAAACTACCGTGGAGATATTTCCACAGTAGATAATATAGACATTTGAAACATTTATTTCCTGTGTTCTTTTTTTTTTTTTTTTTGCCTTATTCTTTTCTTTTACTGGCAGATTTCCCTTTCATAGTTTCTGAATCAGAAGAAAGATTAATAAATATATTTTTAAGTTTCTATGATAAAATTACTTTTTCAAAGAGAAATTTTTCTCTGGGCTCTTTGGGTTTCTTTGGGTTCAATTCAATTTTGGGGAAAACTTGATGAGCAGAGATCAAAGGCACAAGAAAGTCTGATGGTCAGAGTGTTTCTTGCATCTCCAATGCTACAACAACTTGAGTCTTGCTCAGATAAGAAAGAATAACAACAGACTGACAGCCAGTCTTGGGAGTCTGAAATTTTCCTGGCAACCGAAGTCCAAAATATACATCTATCTGGAGCCAGCATATTCACAAACAATCTTAGGTTGGGTGAGTTAGTTACGAAACCACCAGAAATCAGACTTAAGTTTCAAAAATGTGCCGAGTAATACAGAACCTTATTTCATAATCATGATAAACTCCGTTCTGAAGAGTAGTGTTGAGATGTCCAGGGGTCCCAGAATCCACCATCATCCTACGAAATGCACAAAAAAGTGATGATGGAAGCTTGCTGTTTTATCTCCCTGTTATTTATTGCTGAGCAGACTTGGGCTGTCTTTGAGGACTGGCTGTTTCAGAGCTTTGTCAGGTCTGTTCTCTTGGAATCTCAGGGTGACCTCAGAGAACGTGGTCTTTGCTTCCTAGGAGATAAAGGAAAGGAGAGGCTGTGAGTGCACGAGCCCTTCCTCTCTGCCACCTGTTCTGGCCTTACCGGAACGTGCGGGAGCATCACCGGGCTTGGCTGGGGGAGTCGCTAGAGCTCATGCACAATGGAGGGACTGCTCACATTCTCCATCACTAGCAGTGAGGCACCATGCTCTAGCGGCTGTGCTCAGGGATAACGTGAGGAGTCTGGAAACTACGAGGATACGCATCCGGTGCTTGCTAAGTTGTGTTTTCTTTCTGAATTTTATTTTCGAAGAGGCGATAAGAATGACAAGGATGCAAAGGTGAGATAGGGTGATGGAGAAATTCAATGAAAGTGGGCTGATTCTCTAATGCCTTTTGCTCTTTGGGGCAGCAGTTTAACGAGAGATGTTCTTAAAGTAAGCGTACCCCAGAGCAGTGCATTAGCCTGTGAAATCTGCCACAATTATTTTAGGCATTCTTTCTCTTTGATGGTAGTTGATACACGCTCCTAATAGAAGGTTAGCGGCACCGAGTGGAGACCGTATTGTTGTGCCACTGCATCTTTGGAGGAAGAGGTTTGTTGCTTGTCACAGAAACCAAAGACTGCTTCTCCTGAGAGCATCTCCGTTTCCTGAGTAGTATCCACTTTTGGTAGCTACTTCCTCCGAATACTCCCATCCAACACGTCTTACATCTTCTGCACACAGCAAGCTCCTTAGCTCCTTTGTGAGTCAGTGAAAGAAGATGAGTGTGTGTTCACAATGGTTTTAGTGTTTTGCCCAATTCTGGTAATGTCGTGAAAAGTAAATGATCATGAAAAGTAAATGATTCTTTCATGGGCATGTTTTACTGAATGGACAGTTTGTATTTCTGGCCTGTTAAGAGTTTTTTAAGCTGCTGATAAACATTTGACCATACTTGTGAGAGTCTCAAGGCAGCCCAGCAGGATGGGTGTAAAATATGATAGTTAAGAAGGCCAATAAAAATAGAGTTGACGCTTGTATGTTTCATGGGCACTCACTACCTAAGATATCTGTCATATGTGTTAGTAGAAAGGAGAGGGGTCAAAGGACGGGCAAAACAGACCCAGGGGGCTGATTTGATTCAGGGAGCTTTTGTTTCTAACCAACTAAGGTAGTGGGGTCCTCTCGTGTTGGTGAGAGTAACTCAGAGGGCAGCACTGAACAGCAGCATAGACAAGGAACATTCTGGCTGGACTGGGGAGAAGAAGTGAGCATTATGTTAGAGAAGGTGCATCCCTTGGCCAAATTCTGCCGCACAAACAGTGGCTGGAGTTCGTGTCGGGAGCAAACTTATTTCCTGATTAATTGGGTTAGGGAATGAAAATAAACTCTAAGAGTTAAATAGAGATAGATTAATATAATATTATAATTTTATATATACATATATATAAATGTATCATGTGTTGGTGCTTATTAGAGCTTATTAGTAAATTTGATCATTTGTTTATATTCAAAAGTAGACCTTTTAAGGTAAACCACAAGAATTCATACCCCGCCAGCACATCTGTATCTACATCAACCAGTTTTCTCACGTCTGAGCTTGCCACTGGTGTGTTTTCACTGCCAAGTTCCTGGTGCTTTTTTCTCACCTCGGGCCCGAGACTCAAAGGATGTGATACAGACGCTGAGCTGGGTTCTGAAAACCTAGTTAAAATGTATGTGAAAACAATCATTAAAGTCCCTGGCTGTTCCCTCCTCATCTTCCCAGGATCATTGAATGACTAAGTAAGAAATGAACTGAGATCAGTGTGCAGACACCGAGCGCAAATCTTGGCAGGTGGGTGTTCAGTAAATTGGTGTTTTCCCCTCACCCTCCGTAGTGCTTCCCAACCTTTCCCCCACCCCGAGTGCTCTCTGGTACAGGGAGTCGTAAACACACGAGCGCAGCCATCTCTGCACGATCCACGGACTCTCCCCGAGGACACTGATGCTGCAGGAAAGTGCACCTTTGTAATCTTCTGGCTTTACCTACGCCCTGGCACTCATACTATAATTTGAGAAGTTTCGTGTTAATGGCTAATGGCAGACAAATCAGAAAGGATAGGTCAGTATCGTTCCTCCAAATCTGCTTTGTCATATTTCAGATTCTTTGAACTCTGGCCTCTTATATATGGTTCTAAGGAAGTTCTCTTCAGCAGAAGGTTGAACAGCACGCTGTTTCCCAGTCACCGTGGACGTCAGGCAGGGGATAGAAATCAGCCCTCAACTCTGCATTTGCGTGTGCAGCCGTGATGCGGAAATCCGATGACGGCACACCCAGAAAGTGCTTATCCTTCTGTGGGTTAGTACATGCTGCTCTAGTGGGGGATTTCTAATCGCAGGGTAAGACACCAGCGCGGCATTTCTTTACCAACTCAGATACATAAAAATAAAAAAGAAATCCTCCTGCTCACCTGGGCATTTCTGAGGCAGCTGCTCACCATGGACGGTGCTCTGTCAGCCATGCGTCCAGGGATTCTTGCAGATTATTAACATTCTCTGATAATCCTAAAATGTCACGTTGGTTGTTAGTTTCTGGTTTTTGTTGATCGGATCCTATTTTCAAAACTACTTTTGACAAAAGGGATAACATTTGGAGCAACACCCCATATTCTCTTCAGGTGGTTGCATTTAATCATCCCTTTGGCCCTGCACTGTGGGTGTTACCCCATGTTACAGATGAAGAGGCAGAGGTTCAGGGAGGCTAAATGCAAGGCTGCCCATGGATCGTGGAGCCGAGCTGTAACTTTACCTCTCTGACTCAAGACCTGTTCTCTCTCGTAAACTATTCCCTGCTCCCTGGTAGAAATGTGGTAAAATGTCCTGAAGGATAGAAGGAGGCTGAAAAAAAGGCTAAAATCATCTTGAAACATCAATTCTTGAATAACCAAGGATTGATAAATATTTGAGAGAGTTGGTTTCAGTTTATTCATATAAAACTATCGGTACAGATCGTAAGAAGCAAATGAGATATGTGGAACCTAAAAAATAAAGACACGAACTTATTTGCAGAACAGAAACAGACTCACAGACATAGAAAACAAACTTATGGTTACCAGGGGGTTAAGGGGGTATGAAGGGATAAATTGGGAGTTTGAGATTTGCAGATACTAACTACTATATATGAAATAGATAAACAGCAAGTTTCTACTTCATAGCATGGAGGAACTATGTTCAATATCTTGTAGTAACCTATAATGAAAAAGAATATTAAAAGGAATCCATGTATGTATATGTATGACTGAAACGTGATGCTGTGTACCGGAAATCAACACATCATTGTAAACTGACTATAAAAAAAAAAAAACCTTTGATACGTACAAGCAAATAGATAAGCCAAGGAAGATGGTCAGTCCTTTAAAGCTCTGTCCCTTGGGACTGTGTCTTTGGTCCTTCTGAGTTAGACGAATGTCACCATGGCAGCCCTGAAGGGCTGTTGAAAGGAGTTGAGAGCTACATCTCGTCTAGACAAATGATAGCTGCCAAACAAAGCAACGTGTTAAATGAGAGTTGTCATGGCCAGGGTGCTTTTTGCTTGTTTAAGCGATCTGGAGCTTTCTGGCTACACAGCACACAGTGTTGTTGTTGTTTTTTCAGTTTTCAGCTTTATTAGGTAGAATTGCTACAATTTGCACGTAAACAATATATTGCATACAAATACATATACACAATATTCTGCACTTTTTTTTTGAGTTTACATATATGTACTGTTCATTGTCTCTAAGAATGTCTAGAACTTTAGCTTTTTAAACTTACATAGTTATCAAAGGAATAAAGCCAACCACAAAATAAGAATTAATTCAAAAAGATACACATACACCACTATTAACAGTAACATTATTTGTAATTGCCAAGGTATGGAAGCATCATAAGTGCACATCAATAAATGAATAGATAAAGAAGATGCAGCATATATATGTAATGGAATACAACTCACGCATAAGAAAGAAGGATATTTTGCCATTTGCAGCCTTTCATTCACTTTTTTTTCCACTTCAAAAACCAGAATTTTACAACTGACATAAACGTTTCCATTGCATCAAAAAGAACAAAATACCTAGAAATAAACATAACCAAGGAGATTACCTATACTTTGGAAACTGTAAAACATTGAATAGGGAAACTGAAGATGATACAAAGAAATGGGAAGATATCTTGAAGCACACAGTGTTTTGAGAACTCATTTTGAAGCAAATGAAGTACCAGCTCCTCTGTCTCCCGGCCACTTGAAAAACTTACTCTTAAATATGCAAGGAGCAGAAAGCATAAAGGGATGCTAGCATCTTTAAGCGTATCGTAAGTAGTCCAAGGTGGTGCTTGGGAACCCGTTTTCTTGACAGTTGGAGCTCTGGTAACTGATGAATTGTTCCTGGAGCCAGGTCCCAAACTGAACAGTGTGGGCATTTAATGGGTGTGTAAATATTTTCACCTCTGTTTAAAAGTATGGAATCGTCAGTCACACAAGGGCTTCCTCAGTGATTTTTCTCTCATGACTGTTCATTTTCTGTGAACATCAGCTGAGACAGATGTCGTAATGCCTGGCATGGTTACTGAGTGCTGACTTATGTATTTGCTGAAAAGTGAGTGACAGTGTGGATGGCCGCCAGGCTCAGTGTGCCTGTAAGTTGGATGACCTCTTGGTTGGTCTCTATTCACATGAAGTGTATAAAATGTGTTCTTTGAATTTTCTTTAATGGACATTTTATTTTATAATTTTATTTGTTCATTGTTGTATTTTATTTATTATTATTTTTTGATGGGGGAAGGGTGATTAGGTTTATTTATTTTTAGAGGAGGTACTGGGGGTTGAACCCAGGACCTCAGGCATGCTAAGCATGTGCTCTACCACTTGAGCTACACCCTTGCCCCTGGACATTTTAATTGGAGTGATTGTTGATTTACATGAATACAGGAATTATGTATATTATGAATAATACAGAGACATCTCAGGTACCTTTTACCTAGTTCCTCCCAGTGGCAACATCTTATAAAACTATAGCACAATATCATGGCTTGGATACTGTCCATCCATGTCATTCAGAGGATCTGCTGATTTTATTCAAATACGGTTTTTTTCAAGTGATTTTCAAATGATGAAGTGTGATCGAGGAGAATAAAAGCCAGGTTGTGGGCTTCCTGGGGCAAAGATAGAACCAGACTTTGTGGACGTGTGCTGGGATGAGGCTGGTTCCCAGATGCAGAGGAGAGCTGAGTGTGGGATGACTGGGGTTGGGGGTCCCTAGTTGGGGAGGACAGGCTTTCCCAGGGCCTTGTAGGGCTCAGAACAGAAAAAGACAGTCTGGCAGCCCAAAGGCAAGGAGGGAACATTGGCATTTTCCAGGGATGAGCCAGCGCCCCTCCTCCCTGTGCCTTCCCCTTTTCCCTCCAACCTCCAGCCCATGTGGCAGGAACACGTGTGATACTATAGGTTTGCAGGGGCTCCAGGTCTGGTCTGCACCTTCTGAACCAGAATTTATTGAAGGTTTGAGGAGAATTAGCTTCTATCTTTGTCATCCTTTCCTTTCATGGGGTCGTTTTTCTTATCAGAATCAGGCAAGCAAATATTAGGTACTGGATAACTGGTGGTGCCTCTTTTTTTTTTTTTTTAATTGAAGTATAGTTGATTTACAGTGTTGTGTTAGTTTCTGGTGTACAGCAAGGTGATTCAGTTACACATACATATTCTTTTTCGTATTCTTTTTCATTATAGGTTATTATAAGGTATTGAATGTTGTTCCCTGTGCTGTTCAGTAGGGCCTTATTGTTTATCTATTTTATGTATAATAGTTTGTATCTGCCAATCCCAAACTCCTAATTTATCCCTCCCCCTCTTCGGTAACCGTAGATTTATTCTCTATATATGTAAGTCTCTTTCTGTTTTGTTCATAAGTTCATTTGTATAATATTTTAGATTCTGCATACAAGTGACATCACATGATATTAGTCTTTCTCTGTCTAATGTTACTTAGTACAGTAATCTCTAGGTCCATCCATGTTGCTGCAAATGGCATTATTTCATTCTTTTTTATGGTTGAGTAATATTCCATTACACACACACACACACACACACACACACACACACACACACACACACACACACACACACACACACACACACACATATCTTCTTTATCCAGTCATCTGTCAATAGACATTGAGATTGCTTCCATGTTTTGGCTTTTGTTAATAGTGCTGCTGTGAACATTGGGGTTCATGTATCTTTTTGTATTTTTAAATTGAAGTACAGTCAGTTTATAATGTTTTGTCAGTTTCTGGTGTATAGCACCATGTTTCAGTCATACATATATATACATATAGTCCTTTTCATATGCATTTTCCTTATAGGTTTACTACAAGATATTGAATATATTTCCCTGTGCGATACAGTAGGACCTTGTTGTTTATCCATTTTGTATATAGTAGTTAGCATCTGCAAATCTTGAACTCCCAATTTATCCCTTCCCACCCCCTTTCACCCCTGGTAATCGTAAGTTTGCTTTCTATGTTTGTGAATCTGTTTCTGTTTTGTGAATAAGTTCATTTGTGTCTTTTTTAAAAAAATTCTACATGTAAGTGGTATCATATGGTATTTTTCTTTCTCTTTCTGGCTTACTTCACTTAGAATGACAATCTCCAGGTCATCCATGTTGCTGTAAAGCATTATTTTATTCTTTTTTATGGCTGAGTAGTATTGCACTGCACACACACACACACACACACCCCTTCTTTATCCAGTCATCTGTTGATGGACATCTAGGTGCTTTTTGAATTAAAGGTTTCTCCAGATGCATACCCAGAAGTGGGGTTGCTGGATCGTATGGTAACTCAATTTTTAGTTCTGTAAGGAATCTCTGTTCTGTCTTCCATAGTGACTGCATCAGTTTACATTCTGGTGGTGCCTCTTTCTGTCTATTACTTGGCAGCCTCTTCCTAGTCCCAAATCTCACCTGCCCTCAGCAGCCCGCACAGCATCCTGCCTTGGAAAAGTGGGTCCTTAATGCTGATGGAAATGAAGTCAACTTCTCCACAGGGAGATTCGGAGGGAAGGAGGACCTGCAGCTCCCGTGACACAGAGGAGGTGGGGAGAGGAGAGGCGGGTAGCAGTGTCGGGTAGGACAAAAAGCTGGTTATCTTCCTGGGACCCTTGATGTCACTGCCCCACTGAGCCTCAGGGGGCTTCTCTGAAGTGGGGACGTGGCCTTGTTTCTATTTAGGGAGAGAAGAACCACCCAGCATTTTTATATTCCTGAGCTAAATCCAGCATTCTAGGTTACAGGATAGAGGTTCCCCCCACTCTCCCCTTGGCATAGCTAGGCTTAGAAATGTCTGCATTTCAGCCTGTGCAAGTAACTAGCATGGAATTAACTCCTTCCCTCTGGGGTGTGCAGGCCGCCAGCAGTACATTCCCTGCCTTCGCTTAGATACAGCCAAGGAAGGCAACATTTGCATAATACTCCCTTATTTGGTTTGCCACCCTCTGCTATAGATTTGGAAAATAAAAGACACACCTTTCACAGGAATTACTAATTCTTAAATAGTTGCATAATCAACAGTCTACCCTGTGGGAACCCCCGAGAACTTTTTTTCCCAGGAAAACCTAATATCATAAAATGCTTTTGTGAATATAGTGTAATATTATTTAATAAGGTTTTCAGAACCCAATTTTTAAATTTGCAGCTTCTGGAAAGAATAATGTTAGATTTTACTTGGAGATCGATGTAGTTAAAATGACCCTTTCAAGGGATTCGGGAAACGCATGTGTTAAGTTATTCTTTTAAGCTTTTATATGTAATCAGTTCTCGCTGAGCCTTGTTATTCCTGGCAGCTTTTTTCCTCTGCTCTCACTTTTTTGGTTTACTAGGTTATTCTTCTTCTGAAGTATTAAACATTTTATTCAGGGCACATTCTGGTATTCAAATAAATGGCTGAATACCAGAAAAAGGATGGTGAATTTCTGCTTGATTGCTTTGGGTTTTTCTTTGTATTCAAAGATATGTCTCAGTGGTTCCAAATGTTCACATATTAGTAAGCAACTAGATAATTAGGTTTTTCAGATTGTCTCAAAATGTCCATTATTATATAAACAAGTTGGCCTTGAGGGCGACATTTGCCTCCCAGGTTTCATAATGATTTCCTCTAATGCTTTTGAAAACCGTGGCTTTCTATATAGTACCTAGAAGCTTGCTTTTGTGAATTAAGGCAAATGTGCTTTCCCCCGCTTTGTATAATATACAAAGACTTGAAGAAGAATATAAAAATCAACTCTAATCCTGCCTCTCAAAAATAAACACTGTTAAATTTTTTATGTGTTCTCCAGGCTTTTTCTATGCCTAACTAGTTAACACAATCATTTTCATATTATATGTTGTTTCTTCCATTTCTCATTAAATGACATGTCTGGGCATTTTTGCATACTGTAAGTCTTTCCCCCCAAATGCTATGTATATGTTTTGAATCCCAAGAAACCCAGTCTTTACTTGAGTGTGTGTCATGGCCCAGTGCCCTGCTGCCTCTATACTAAACAGGGCCCCTGTGTGTGTATGTGTGTGATGTGTGTATATGTGTGTGTATGTCTGTAAGTATGTGTGTATAGTGTGTATGTATGTGATATACATTGTGTGTGTGTGCATGTGGGTAGATGTGCATGTGTGTGTGTGTAGCCAGGGTTGACTCGCCCTCTTGCAGTCAGGGGACCACTAGTACCCTCTCATCTTCCTCTTTTGCTCCCTTTCTTCCTTCCATCCTCATGTGTTTTCCCACGTGTCTGTTTTTAGTTCTGCTTCCTCTTTGGGGGTTGTCGATCAGAAGCTGGAGGCTGAGCTGTCATTGATCACGGGACTCCGCCTCTGCGCATGCTCCCCGCAGGTGGTGGGGAGCGGGCTTGCTGGTCTTGATGAGGAGGGGTTAGCCCGGGTCTGCATCAGTGTGTCTGGGTGCAGATGGGGCTCCTGGTTGGATTCCCTTTCATGTTGACTTTGGGGCCTGAGCTCACACGTCCCAGTGTTGACATCTATCTGGAAACAGCATCTCATTCAAGGTGGTGAGCTCCGTTTTCAGTGGCTGGTGTGGGGCCGGCTTTAGCTTTCAGGTGACCCTGTGAAACGTGTCCTGGGTCTTTGATTAGAGCTCAGCAACCAAAAACCTGACGGTTAAAGGCCAGGCGCTGTCCCAGCTGCCAGGGTGCTGGCCGAGGGTACGTCAGCTCATAAGTTTCTGAGAACCAAGGAACCCCTGCCACCCTCTGCCCCAGCTTGAGTTCTCCACCCATCTCTCCACCTGCTGAATGGATCTCAGGTTTCCTCCTTTACTGCTGGCCCAACAAGGAGAGACATGTTGAGAAAGCCACGTTTCTGAGCTTGGCTGCGAGTCTCCATTTCATCGGAGATGTCTCTGCCCTTTTTATCCTTCTCCTTTGCCCAGTGCACGGCGTGTGGGGGGCATCGCTCAGTTTTCTGAGGTGTGAGGGCATTTTGAGATGCGGACGCTATCCATGCAGACCCCCATCATTTGTCTGTGTTCATGTCTGGATTTATCACGTGCATCGATGGCGTGGGCCCTGGTGAGACCTGTGGGCCTCAGATATTCTGTGTACAATGTCTCAGGTTGCTCAGCCCCTCATGTCCTTTGATTTCTTCCTTCCTGAGATACAAAACCTTGCTTCTCTTCCTTTCCCTGGAGCACATGCTTCTCCCGGATGAGGCCTCCTGCCTTTAGTCCAGCCTGTCTCTTCATCCTCTCCCTTCATGCCTGGTATCAGGCTCTCTCTTTCTATGCTCAGCATCCATCCGTCCATCCATCCACCCATCCATCATTGGGCATCTTCTGTGTGCCAGGCCCTCTGCTCGAGGCCGCATGAGCAGCCCCTGCCTCCCAGGAGCCCTCTGTTCCTTACCGAGAGGGCCAGGTAAGTAGACATGTGTCTACGATATGCATTGCTTTGACGGTGGGCGAGGGCTGTTGGAAACACAGAGGAAAGTGGGCATAAGTCTATCTCTGTCTGGGAGTCAGGAAAGCCATCATGGGTGAAGTGACACCCTGTAAAGAGTTTGCCAGGTCAGCGTGGAGTAGAAGGAGCAGCGTAGGTGAAGCTGGAGACACAAGTTCATTGGCATTGAGTACATTCACATTGTTGTGCAACCATCACCACCATCCATCTCCAGGTCTCTTCTGATCTTCCAAAACTGAAACTGTACCTACAGAACAACTCCCCATTTCCCAGCCCCCAATCCCCACCCTCCAGCCCCTGGCAAGCACCATCCTACTCTCTGTGTTTGTGAATTTGACCACTGTAGGTACTTCCTATACATGGAATCACATTGTATTTATCTTGTTGTGTCTGGCTTATGTCACTTACAGTGTCCTCAAGGATCATCCACGTTGTAGCATGTGTCAACAAGGCCGAATAGTATTGCGCCGGATGGTGAGACCACATTTTGTTGCTCCATTCGTCCATCAGCAGGCACTTGGGTTGCTTCCATCTTTTGGCTATTGTGACCCATGCTACTGTGAACATATATCAGATATCTGTTCATCTCCCTGCAGTCAGTTCTTTTGGGTCATGGGGCTTGAATTTGATAACTAAAGTAGAGTTGTGTTTATGGGCATGGAATTTGCCTCCTTCTCCCCCTTCCTTCCCTACCACGTTGAATCATATTTAATGTAATATTAGAGGCAGATTGCAGGAGGAGTGTGGTTTAGAATGGACTCTCCTCCCTACTTTTATGAAATAGGGGACATAGTGGACATTACACAGGCAGCACTTACTGATAAATTCCAGGCAGGAGGTGAGGATGTCGCTCAGCTATGGAGGTGTTGGTGGAGGTGGGATACGGGGACAGGCACAGGGACAGCAGTGCTGATCTGGGCACAGTCTGGGAAGTAGAAATAGGGACATTCATGGGTTTGCACTTCATGGTGGGGCATGAGGAAGAGAAAAGAGTCCGGAGGGAATCCCAAATTTCTAGCTTGGGTGACCACATGGTCCTATTAACTGACAGGACTAACAGATGGGGAGGGTATTGAGAGATGACAGATAATACATCTCTCTTGGGCCTCTCTGAAATAGAGGAAGACGTTCCATGGGCCCGCAGGTGATCTGCAGGGTAGAGATAATTACAGCACACCTATATAATGTGACTAGAAAATGAACCAAAGATACATTATCATTAATGTAAATTTAGATTCCTTTTCAAAGAAGATGGTTATATTTCTTTACAGAAATTTCTCTTATTATGTGAGGATTTCTTTTCTTTTGGGACTCTGACGTGAAGGTTAATAGTCTCTTGGTTGATTTCAAAGGTGACAGATGAAACTTAGGAGAGTCATTTGATACTGAATGTTGTAAGTTTTTGCACCTGAATTTTTGTGCCCTAGTCTGAAGTTGAATTTGGGGTGAGTCATAATGGATGTGGTGGGAAGGATGATGGGTTTACTTTTGGATATCTTGATCTCAAGATGCTGGTGTAACATCCAGCTGGAGGTAACTAAGCAGGTGGTGGGATATGAAGTTCCAGTGCTCAGGACTAACCTGGGGCTGGAGGTAGCCAGGGAAATCATCCCAGAATGAAGGAGAAAGAGATTGATAGAGAGAAAAAAAGGCACAAGAAGAGAAGACCAAAGACAGAAGACCAGTCTCTTTGTCCACTGTTGCATCCAGTATAGGGGACAGTGAAACGGTAGACCAAGGTGGCTCCAAGATGGCACCTGACCTGTGACTTCCCCGTTCCACTATCTTCATATGCACAGCAGACTCCAGACTCCCCTGGAAATGGGATTTCAGCAGACGGGCTGGAAGAGGAGGCAAGAGACAGGGCAGGTGCGTGGGCTGGGGGAGGAGCCACCGAGGATAGTGGAAGGGAGGTCAGGGTGATGACAGGACAGCCGGGACAGGTGTGGGTTGGGAGGCAAAGGGGGCGATGGAGGGAGGTGGAAGCAGCCAACTGTCAGATACCAGAAGGGACAAGATATTGACAAGCGTCCTGTGCATTGAGCTGTTCAGGGGCCCTTGCAACCTCTGCCAGAGTTGTTTCAGGTAATGGTGGTGTTTAATCCAGGATGAACTTCTTCCCTCACACTCTGCCCTTAGCTCGTGGATTCCGGACACTGTCAGTCTGGACAGGATTCTTATCACTGTTCCCTACTAAAAATACCCGTCAGCAATTCAGAGCATGTTCTAACGATGTCCATGATACATTATAAATACTAGTGTTTGAACTCAGACACCTCTAGTTCTCCCTCTGGAGGCATTTTCTCAAAACTCACATTATCCTTATTTTAACAATAAAATGGGGAATATTTTTAATTTCTGGGATTCCTAACCCCCAAGATGCTTGAGAGATCAGAGTTTGTGGGAACCTCCATAAATCACAGGTGGTGCAGATTAGTGACCCCAGGATCCTAGGGCACCTCGGCTGACCTTGGACAAGGTCCAGTGTACCTACCAGTTCCCCTAGCTTCTCTCCTCGGACTGTCCTTTAAACTGCTTCCCTGAAAAGCAGGGCTGTCATGGATTCTGGTCGGTCTCTGGCTGTTTCTGAGCTACTGCTGTTTTGTGAGTTGCCCCACTGACACTGAGAGTAGCAACAATAGGTGCCGTGTGTGGCGTGTCTGCCAGATTTGGGGCACCTTACCCAGGGCTTGACAGGTGTTGTCTCATTTCATTCTTACGTTTTAACCTCATGAGTGAGTGCTATTAACCCCCTTTGCTGGGTGAGAAATCTGTGACCCAGAAAAAGTTAAGGAACTGTCTTGAAGCCAGTGGTTCTCAAACCTGAGCAGGCATCAGAATCCCAGGGTGGTGTTTACACCCAGGCTGCTGGTCCCCATCCCCAGAGTTTATCGTACAGCAAGTCTGTGATGGAGCAGAAGTTGCACGGCTAACAAGTTCCCGGGGGCGGCTGCTGCTGGTGTAGGGACTGCACTTTGGGAACCACTGCTCACCGCCATCCAGCTAAGTGGTGGCGGGACCGGGAGTCACACCAGGGCCTGTCTGACAGCAGGTGTGCCCTTTGCTTCGTGGGAAGTGCACCTCAGGCAGCTGTGGTGGAGGGACGGCTGCTCACTGCCCAGGGTGGGTGGACTCAGGTCCTCCTGGTCAGAGATTCAGGTGGATACTCTTTCTCTTTTTGGTGAGATCCTGGCAGGCTTGAGGGAGGGAACGAGGCAAGGGGAAGGGGCAGGGGCAAGAGCCGAGAGAGGGCATTGCCAGTACAGAACTTCAAACAGTAGTAACAGGGACCAGAAGCCCGACTGCTTTGTGACGACTGTGAGCTGACCGTTCTGAACAGCATCTGGGATGATGCTCTTCCCCCTACTGCCTTCAGATGCCACTGCCTGGCAGCTGAAGGTAAAAACACTGACCACCCTTCACGATTGGGGCTCTGGAGGCTCCCAGTTAGGGACCTCATCTTCTCTGTTTTCCACATGTGGGTAAGTGCTAGGTCCACTTCTCTGCTACATCCTTCCTTCCTCTTGATTTTAATGCTACAATTATCTTATTTAAAACAGTCAAGAAATAAATAAAATACTGTCGACCCATACATTTGATAAGTAAGGTCCCTTCTCTGGTCCTCACTGCGTGTCAGGCAGCGGTCTGACCACTGGACACAGATTAACCCATGAATCCTCACCGGGACCTGGTGAAGTGGCTTCCGTTACCATCCCCATGTTCGGAGTGAGGACCTCCGTGTCCTCACTGCACAGAGGTTAAGGGACTTGGCTGAGGTCAGACAACTGGCCAGTGGGCAGAGCCAGGATTCCCACTGGGCAGCCTCACTCCAGAGCCCATGTGCTTAATCACAGGGCTGTACTGGGCAGACACTGGGTGCCTAGTAAGTGTGCACTGGATGGACACATAAAGTTGGATAGGCATGTCAGATGCCAGCAGGCAGGGAGCTCTGGTCTCCATGGGAGCCGGATGCTGTGTGGGTCTGCTGGGTGATTTCTCTGGGTCCACTCAGGATAGCAGAAGATCCCTCCCAGATGCACCCGTCTTCCTTGCAGGCTGCTGCAGCGTTTACCTCCACTGTAATGAAACGTGTTTTCTCTTGAGGGGGTGGTTATTGGTATTTATAGAGCATCTTATAGTTGAAGAGCTCCAGAAGCAATAATTACCTCTTTAATCCTTTTAGCATCTCTCTGAAGAGAGGGAATTGAACTGGGATCGCCTGCTCCTGCTCGCTCTCCCTGCTTCTCTCCACCCCCCTGCCCCTGTGGTCCACAGAATGCACTCACAGTGAGGTGATGGGGCAGCGGGGTGGCATTCAGAGGGAGTAAGGGATTTCTTCCAAGTCATGGTCAGAGCTGGGTGGGCGTGTGGGGGCCACTTACGGGGGCCTTGAAGTCAGCTCACCGACATTCCTACTTCCTTTGTACCACCTGGTAGCTAAATGGAGAAATAGCCTTCTTCCTGCTGAAAAAATCTCCCCAGCCATGGTCCCTATTCTCCTCAGGCTCAAGGAAAGAAAGTTGGAATAATAGGATTTCTTCTGTCTTGGCAGCGACAGTGTGCAGGATGAGCTATTCAGAGGATTTGCAGAGAAAATGAAAAGGGATGAGGTCTGGGAAACTTCTTCTCAGCGTTAGTGGGTTTTTTCCATATGCGTGTGTCTATTACACACGTATCTGCATCTCTGCCTGCTTCCAAGCCAAGCCTACGCGGCGTGCATCATAAACAGCTCGTGGTTGTGACTGTCTTTTGTTCCACGGATGGAATCAAATTCAACGGCGGCACCTGAAGATAGACTGCGAGGAGATAAGGCTAATTTTGGTCATCAGAATTCACCAATGGGGTGCCGTGATGGTGCTCTGTTTATACCAGGGCTTTCTGTTACTAAGGGTGGAATCAAGCCTAGATAAATAAGATTCTGCTATCGCTGGGATTCAGGAAATTTTCAGACGTTAGGATTGCCTGTGTGAGGGTTGTTAATAATCATTTCCCGGGCCAGATCATGGTGCTAGCGAAGAGTGCAAGAGATAATGCAGTTAGAGGAATACCCTTAGCTTCCTATTCCTTTCTTTCTCATGACCCTTCATTATGATAATTTCTGGCTGGGTTCATTGCCTCCTTCCTGCCATTAGCCATCTCTGCTCGGCCACTTCCGGCGTGTGTGGGGCTGGCAATGCCCCCCTAGTTCCAGACCTTGGGAGACTCCAGTCTGTCTTGGTTGAGGGGCCATCATTCGGTCTCAGGCTTTTATTTGAAAATGTTTTTCTTTTTGTTTGTTTTTTTTTTTTTTTAGAGATCTGATTTTGTGACTGGGGAATGCCTGCTCCAAGCTCAGGCTGGAGCACCCAGCCAAGGTCTGAGACCTGGGAAGGGCAGGGTGGAGCTGGCATTCTGAATGCGTCCCGCTGTGCTCAGCCACGTGTCTGTTGCCCACAAGCATTGTAATCAGAAAGACATCAGTGTGGCCCCAGCTGTGTGCTGAGCACCGGCTCCCCCCAGGTGGCCGCCTCCCTGTTCTGGGGTCCCTTCTGCTCAAGTCCCTTCTCTGCAGCCAGCAACACCCGGTCACTGTTTCCTTTGGTGTTTCACCTCCAAGGAAAGGAAAATGTATTAAATATGTGTCGGGAAAAAGGAAGATCCTAAGGTAAAACAAGAAGAAGGAGGCAGGAATTAAGACCTTTGAAAAGTGGCCACACACGGCTTCTCCCTCTTGCATCCCAGAAGGCACAGATCAGAGATGGAGCGCTTTCATTGTCCCCCAAGTAATTGAAGGAGAGAGCCCGAGTTCTAGGAAATGCCAGGAAAGTCAGGGAGCTCTTCCAGGAAGGCCAAGGGAAGCCAGGACGGAGGGATGCTGGTGCCGGGAGGATGAGCTCATCCAAGGGGAGCACTGTGTGGCGGAAAGAATGATTTCTCTGGGCCTCAGACGTGGAAAACGGCTTCCAGGGGATGGCTGGTGGAGTTCAGCCTGGTTTGTGCCTTTCTGAGACGTTCTCCTGGTTCCTAACGTGTGTCTTGTGGCTCCAGTGGAGAGGCCATTCTGCCACTGCCTCTGGGCTGACCGTGACTCTGGGGGCCGGGCATGTGCCCGTGGGGGGCAGGTGTGAGGAGGAGGAAGTGTGGATGGAACTTCACTGGTGGGCCAGCAGCTGAACCTGTTTCCTTATTGGCCCTTTCCTTTCTCCTCTGACCCCAGATTTTCCTTGTGTATCCCCAGTTCCCATCCAGCGTGGGGAGGTTTTCTATCCAGTTCCCATTGGGCGCAGAAGGGTTTGCTCTGCAGATTTGTGTGCTGAGCAGAGCGGAGCAGGGAGGAGCCTTCCTGAAGGAAATGCTCGAACATTCTACACATTCTCACTGCTACCCATACGGGTATTTCTAAGCAAGAATGCAAACAGGCCTGAAATAGAATGTATTAGTAAGTGTAACAGAGGAGCGAGGTGTATTTTTAGCAAATGTGGCTAAAGCAGATGCTTGCAGTCAGTGAGTGAGACGGAGCTGAGGGGAGGGCTCAGCGTTAGGGCTTCGGGGTCGTGGCTGCCTCGCTGGTCCCCCCAGAGCTGAAACATGGCTGGGGCCTGAGGCTGCCTGGCCTAGGGGTGGCTCCTGGGAGCCGGAGGGCTTCTTGAGGATGCTATGCTGTTTTTAGAGCTGCTTCTGCTCCAGTGTCTGCCTGACATAGGGGAAAAGTAGAGACAGGCAGCAGCACTGGGGGGAAGCCAGCAGGTCAAGTCCAGAAAGGCCAGTGTTGATGAACCCACCAGACTGGGTGGAGAGGCCCACCAGCCTGTGTCTCGGTGCAGGCAGGGTAGGGCTGGCTGGACGGAGCTGGGGAAGCTGGAGGAAGTCAAGGTGCCGGTTGGCCGGGCTGTGAGCACTGCGGGAATCCTGGAAGGGGAGGCAGGGGCTTGGGTTGTGTTGGCCAGGTGTCACCTTGACCACACCACCCCAGACTCTCTCTAATTCAGCTTCTTTATCTGTGACCAGATGGTGTCATACTGTCTCCAAGTCAGGGATCCAAGCAAGGTCACAGATAAGGGAAGCCTGGACCTTTCCGAAGAAAATTGTTCAAAATGCCAAGATGTAATATTATTTTTGCCCCTTGTGGATTAGCTTGGTTTAACACCAGACAGCAATATGGCTATGTCACTGCCTCTAGTAATGACACTGTTAACAGTGGAACAGAGTTCAACCCCAGGTGGGTTCTCCTGGTCTCCGTGTGGGACTCTGGACAGACGGCCTGATGCTAAGGCATTTTCACACCTGGGGGCTCGTGGCTGTGTTCCACCCTGAAGTCTGGTTTCTCTCTGTTGGCTGAGTTCACTCCAGGATCTTCAGCCTTGCATGGATCCCTAACATCTGCTCCTGGATTCTCCCTTGCAGAAAACAGCTGTCACCATTGTGATGGTAATTTCATGCATCAACTTGACTGGACTTTGGAGTGCCCAGACGCTTGGTCAAACATTACTCTTGCATGTGTCTGTGAGGGTGTTTTTTGGATGAGATTAATTTATCTATCTATCTATCTATCTATCTATCTATCTATCTATCTATCTATCTGAAGCATAGTTTTTTTTTTTTAACATTTTTTATTGCGTTATAGTCATTTTACAATGTTGTGTCAAATTCCAGTGTAGAGAACAATTTTTCAGTTACACATGAACATATTATATATTCATTGTCACATTTTTTTTTTTTTGCTGTGAGCTACCTGAAGTATAGTTGATTTACAGTGTTGTGTTAGTTTCTGTTGTAGAGCATTGTGATCAGATTAATATTTAAATCAGTAGACTGAATAAAGCAGATTGCCCTCCCTAGTGTGAGTGGGCCTTACCCAATCAGTCGAAGGCCACAATAGAACTAAAGGGCTGGTCCTCCTTTCAATAAGAGGGAATTTTTTTTTTTAATAGAAAAATACTGTTTTATTGAGAGGTAGACAAGTATATTTACAATATTCAACTGTTAGATCATATAATCTGTGATATAGAATTCTGCTGGCCTTTGAACTAGGACATTGACTTTTTCTTGCCTCTGAATTTGAATTGGAATATCAGCTCTTCCTGGGTCTCAAGTCTGCTGGCCTTCAGGCTGGAACTTCCCCATTGGCTCTCCTGGGAATCCATCTCGCTGACTCACCCTGCAGATCTTGGGACTTGCCTGCCTCTATAATTGCATGCACCAATACCTTATAATAAATCTCTTTATTGATTCTGGTTTTCTGGTTCTTTTGCTTCTGTTTCTCTGTAGAATGCTGACTAATACCACCGTCTTCCGAGTACAATCAGACCGTGTGGCCCACCCCAAATGCCCCCTTCTCCGTTTCAGGATTTCCCAAGAAGGCAGTGAGTGAGCAGAGCAGTGGAGCCTGGGGTCTCACTGTTTAGTCTTTGTGTAACAGCCAGTGGGTCAGAGACTTACAGCCGCAGGGGCCCCGCTTTTGGAAAATCCAGTGCATGAAAATTTAAACCTGTGCAAAAGGAGAGTATAGGAGCTAATTTTTTCACATGAAAATAGAGTTTTTCACCAGGTCCCTTTAATGAACAAGTTCCTGCTTTTATATCGAAAAATTTGATTTCCACATGGATTCAGATGAATGCCCCACCCCTTTACTGCCAGCCTCTCCTGCCTAACATTGAGTGACCTTATTGATCAGTTCACAAGGTTAATAATTTGATGGCTGATTTCACTGACACGTGGATCTGGTGGTTGCCCTGTGGCAGAGAGAGCTTTGGTGGATTTGTACCTTTTTTTGTTTATTTGGGTTGGATTTTATTGGATTGACCCTGAGTCAATATTTGAGTCTCTTTCTCATCGTTCAGTGCCCACAGCAAGCCTCAGCTCACCACTGTAATGACACGAATCCCAGAAGAAAGGCACCAGGTAACGGGAACCATTTCTGATAGGTCCTACTGGGGATTCCCCTGGTCAGAAAGTGGTACCACGCTCAGAAGAGCCCTGCAGGGTCAGTAGAACTGAGATTCTCCCCTTTTATCCTGATAGCAAAATGCTGTGTCCTGCGCAGACCCTGGGCAGGATTCAGCAAATGTCAGTGTTGTCTGAAATGAAAAGTGTAAAGATATCTCTTCATAGATACTTACTCGATCGTAAGCAGAGTTATGGGTTCATGGCCCCTCCATTCCAGTTTTAACAACCTGGGCATTTCAGAGCCTCAACAGGGAGACTTCTACTGATGAACCCAAGCCTGGAGACACCCTCTCTTAGGGTCAGGAAATCTTCCCCAAGCCCCTCTCCCTTCACAGATGTCCTCCTCGCCAGTTCTCACTAGCTCATTCCCTCTAAGATGGAAGGGACTGAGAACTTAGTGCGATGCTGATGCTTCATAGTGTTGCAAGTCCGAGGTCACATTTCCAATGTTAACCATTTAAAGGATGCAGAATTTTTTTCTGAGGATGGAGGCCTCCCAAGCTTCTCAATATCACAGAGGCAGGTGCCCAGATCCTTGATGTGATGGCAGTTCTTCCATATGCCCTGGATGAGGATGCAAGGAGCAAACGACTGTCATCAGAGTCACCCACCAACCCCCAAAGGAAGGGTCGGCTCGACTTCTCCAACCACACTCCATGTGATGCAGATGCCGGGGTAGATTCTTAACAGAAGCCGTCCCCATGACGTGAGCGCGCCGAGTGATCTCCCACACCTCGCTTTCTCGGTGGTGACGGTAGTGTGTGACTGCTCATGCTCTTTCTACCCTCCCTTCAGTCTCCACCCTCTCTTTTCTGAGCATTCACCCGGAACTGCCACCTTCCTTGACCTCTGGTCAACCATCTACATCGGCAGCTCTTTGCAGGCCAGGGCCAGCTCCGCGGAGCGCCCCACACTGCCGAGAGCTCCCGCACGTCAGAGGCTGCATTCCAGCCGTCAGCACCAGGGGCATGTGTTACTGGAAGCGATGTCCCCCTGCTCGAGATAGCTGTGCGTGTGAGCCCAGCACTAAAGATGTGGGTGATACCCAACCAGGGCAGAGGAGCGAGGAGGACAGCGCCACCCTGGAGAGTCTCCAGATTTTTCTGGGTACCATCTCCAACGGCGCCTGCCTGGGAGCAGTGCTCTCTGCCGGCCGCAGCCCTCGCCTCTGCTGCTAAGCCTTAATTGGGCCCCAGAAACCACTCGAGACTTGCCCCCTCCCTGCCTAGTACGTGGAGGCAAAGGACTCGAGAGACATTGTTTTGAAATTAATTAGAGTGTGGTAAGTGTTGTGAAACAGCAATACGGCCCTGGGAACTGTCATCAGAGCCAGCTGCTGGCATGGTGCTGTGACACCCAGACTTGCTAGATTCTTCTATCGCCGTCGCTGTTAGGTTTCTGTGGTGTGGAAGGGGCACTTGGGGGCCCACCCTGGCTTAATTGGGAGCCAGGGAAGTGATGGAGGGGGAAAAAGGCATGGCCCATTTCTGTGCCTTCCAGAGAATCATCCTGCCCTGTGCACA
Source organism: Camelus bactrianus (assembly GCF_048773025.1). NCBI lineage: Eukaryota > Metazoa > Chordata > Mammalia > Artiodactyla > Camelidae > Camelus > Camelus bactrianus. Next base: position 24,035,900 of record NC_133573.1, read on the forward strand.
TTTGGTTGTCGCTGTGGGTCACTGGACGTCCCAGTTTGTGGGTACTCCTGACTGAAATTCATAGTTGAAACCTAACTCCCAATGTGATGGTGTTAGGAGGTGTGGCCTTGGGGAGGAGGTGAGGTCATGAGGGGGGAGCCCCCACGATAGGATCAGTGCCCTTATAAGGAGCCCCCTGCCCCTTCCACCACGTGAGGACGCAGGAACCAGGAAGTGGGTTCTCACCAGACACCAAATCATAACAATGATGTCCTGTCATAACAGCCTGAAAGGACTAGGACAGGGTCAGGTGTCTGAAGACGGAATCTCAGGCTTTGATAGAAAATATCTCGGTGTGTCTGGGCCGTGCTGCTCTGCTGTGCAACTGATGGCAGGTAACTGAGCTCATCAGGCTGGACAGTCATCACCAAACTAAGAGGTGAAACCAGATGATGCTGCTTTTGTCAGGAGCACTTTTATTTATTTGATGAAAAATTTTTTTAAGTTTAAAGTCCTATAGCCTCTTGGGAAAGGTTACTTTAAATTTACTTTTGAAGGGGATGCAGAGATAAGGGGATGTATATATTCTTCCTGCGTCTGGAGGGAAAATCTCTGTGTCTAGAAGAAAACCTGACCAGAATGGACCCCCAAAGCCCGTCACCGGAGGCTGAGTCGCAGCGGAGCTCTGAGTTCCTGGCAGGGGGGCATGCTGACTGAATCCCTCTCTGCCACTTCCCAGCCGTGAGACTGGGAGGGTCTGCTTGTAACACAGTGTGAGCGGATTCACTGAGATGATACCCAGCATTTCGCACCAAGCCTGGCACAGAGAGAACACCCACTCATTGTTAATTGTTAAAAAAATCATTCAAAACCCTGCAGCAATGGTTCACCACTATCTTCTGTTTAATACATTTCTAGCTGGAGGCTTAATTTTTTTTGATGTGACCTCTTTGAGAAGGATGATTCTGGACAGCTTCACTGTGGCTTTCATGCCTGCAGGTCCCTGGCTCTGGAGCTGTTCTCTGAGGTGGGAGGATGGAAAAAGCCTAGAAATACCATCACGCTGGCTTCTCTTCACTGGGGAACTGGAGGAATGAAAATGTACACATAGCTGCTGTCATTCACAACCATAGCCCTTTGTGCAAGGGCCCTGAGGTCAGGAGGGAGACCCTTCCCATAAAGGAAGTTGTGGGGCCTCCCAGGCTGTGCAGCTGGCATGTGTGAATGGCCTGGCAGAGGCAGGGCGTGGAGCTCTCTGAGCTGGATACTGGGCCTGGCTACTCCCGTAGCTCCACTTGACCCCAGATTGTTCGTCTTCTGGGCTGGTTTTACGGCCCCACCCCTGCCAGTTTCTGGCTGAGCCCACACCCCCAGCATCTCTAGCTCCACTTCTGTGCTTTCCTGGTGGCCAGCTCTGGCAGGTGCAATGTGGTTTTATTGATGGATGAAACCCTTGAACACTTGCTTATATAGTCTTGTCAGTAACTAACGGGGCATTGTGACATGTTCGCTGACCCTCATAGACAGTCTCTATAAACAGCCCTTTACAGTCTCCAGTTTGCCCCTTAGGCTGTCCCCAAAACAGGTTGCTGGTGTCTCCTAGATGCAAGTGATTTATGTGAAGGTTGAAGAGCCCGGGCTGATGTCTGGAGGTGGGTAGCTGCCTTTGGGGTTGTATCATGGCCCCATGAAGATGTGGCAGACACTCACAGCCTACTTGCCTTACGAGGTGTTAGGGCAAGAAGGAACATTGCAAGATCCTCCCATGCATGTTCTTAAATCTTGTCACATTGCCTCAAATAGCTGATGCCAGCTGTACAACCTCTCATAAGAAAAAGACACGTCTGCACACACACCTGCAATTGTGCAGACAATTTCAGGAGGTCCCCGACTGCCTGAAATAGATTCATGGACCATGGATAAGAGGCACCTGAGCTGGGGTAGGCTGGGTACCCTCACTACCTTATTCACTGGTGAGAAGACTACTGTGTCCTCGTTTCTGGTCACATGGCTGGTTGATGGCAAAGCCAGGGCCAGGAGTTCACTGAACTGGCCTAGACCCTCAATCCAGTGGTTCTCCTGCAGCTCTCCATGGCATCCCCCGAGCCCCGGTCTTCGCTGCTGTCAGTGGCATTCTCCTGGAAATGACTGTGATTTTTATTTTAATTGACGTGTAGTTGATTTACAATGTTGTGTTAGTTTCAGATGTACAGCGTAGTGATTCAGTTATATGCGTATATATATATTCTTTTTCAGATTCTTTTCCGCTATAAGTTATTACAAGATTTTGACTCTAGCTCCCCTGCAGTATACCATAGGTCTTGTTGTTTATCTATTTTATGGATAGTAGTGTGTATCTGTTAATCTCAAACTCCTAATATGTCTTTCCTCCCCACCCTTCTCCCCTTTGGTGATCGTAAATTTGCTTACTGTATCTATCTCTGGTTTGTAAATAAGTTCAACTGTGTCATTTTATTTTAGATTGAAACGACTGTGATCTTAATTCATCTCATTGTAGATCTTAATTCATCTCAGTTTGCTTTCCTAACCTGGCTGAGCAGAAGGGGGCGTTGCAAGCCTTCACTGCTCGCGCCCACTCCCCCAACAAGCCTGTGAATTTAAAGCTCACCCTCAGAAGGTGGGGGGGGGAGGGGGATTTGTGGCACCCCTGCTGGCTGCAGTGGTTTATCCATCCCACTTGGCTTGACATTCCCATTGGTACGTGGTAGTTTGGATACAGAGAATAAGCTCCTTGTAGAACAGAAGGTGTATTTGTTGGCTGATGTATAGTTGCCGTAACAAAGTACCAGTAAACAGGTGGATTGACTAACAGTCTTGTACGGTGTCAACATTCTGGAGGCTAGAAGCCCCAGATCAAAGTGGCGGCCAGGTGGGTTCTGCCTGGGAGCAGCGAGGGGAGTGTCTGTTCCAGGCTCTCTCCTTGGCTTGTGGACGGCCATCTTCTCCCTGTGTCTCTTCACACCGTCTCACCTCTGCACCTGTCTCTTTGTCCGAATTTCCCCTTTTTATAAGGACACCCGTCATGTTGAGTTAGGGCCCACTCTAACGGCCTCACGTAAACTTGATTATCTCTAAAGACCTAACTCCAAATAAGGTCACATTCTGAGGTACTAGGGTTAAGGACGTCGACAGAAAAATTTGGAGGGGACATAATTCAGCATGTACCAGAGGCTTTTCCTGCTGGGCAGTTCTGGGGAGGCACCTCAGTGGCTCAAGCTTGACCCGGTCCAATGAGCTTTTCATAGCATTTCACGGTCTGATGTATTGAGTCTCCAATGGGTACATTTCCTATAAAAAGTGACAAGACAGATCTTTGGAATGTTGGAGAAAAATCTTGATTTTACTGGAACCTTTGGCGAGAATGTTGAGCACTTACCCGAGACAAAAAAATTTGCCTGGGGGTCCAGGTGGGGGGAAGTAAATGTGTGGGCTCAACAGCATCATTGGGTGGTTTTGATTTTCATCCTTGGGCCAGTGAGGCTGGGTTTGGGAAGAATTTCACATCTTCTTTTTTTTTAATTGAATGAAAGATTCTTAAATTCTATAGCGCTTTACTATTTTCAAAATTTTCACACACACAATACACTCCCGTAATAACCTGTTTTCTCCCTACCCCTACGTTGCTCCTGCCTCTTTCCCTCTCCCCACCGGTAACCGCTACTTTGCTCTCTGTATCTGTGAGTCTGCTTCTTTTTTGTTTTATTCACTAGTTTGTTGTATTTTTTAGATTCTGTGTATAAGTATTATGACCTAGTATTTGTCTTTCTGTCTGACTTATTTCACTTAGCATAATGCTCTCCAAGTCCATCCAGGTTGCTGCAGTTGGCAACATTTCACTCTTCTTTTGGCTCAGTAGTATTCCATGATGTGATCTATCTATCTGTCTATCTTTGTCCATTCATCTGTTGATGGATATTTAGGTTGCTTTCATATCTTGGCAATTGTAAGTAATTCTGCTATGAACATTGGGGTGCATGTATTTTTTTGAATTAGTGTTTTTGTTTTTTTGGATAATATACCCACAAATGGAATTACTGGGTCATGTGGTAGATCTATTTTTAGTGTTTTGAGAAACCTCCATACTGTTTTCCACAGTGGCTGCACCAGTTCGCCTTCTCACCAGCAGTGTACAAAGGTTCCCTTTTCTCCACATCCTTGCCAGTACTTATTTGTGTTCTTTTTGGTGATGGCCATTCTGACAGGTGTGAGGTGATATCTCACGGTGGTTTTGATTTGCATTTCCCTGATAATTAGCAACGTTGAGTATCTTTTCATGTACCTATTGGCCATCTGCATGTCCTCTTTGGAAAAATGTCCATTCGGTTCTTCTGCCCATTTTTTAATCAGGTTGTTTGGTTTTTTGCTAAGTTGTATGAGCTGTTTATATATGTTGGCTCTTTACCCATTATTGGTCGTATTATTTGTTCATAACTTCTCCCATTCAGTAAGCTTTTTGTTTTGTCAGTGGTTTCTTTTGCTGTGCAAAAGCTTTTAAATTTAATTAGATCCCGTTTGTTTATTTTTGCTTTTGTTTCCTTTGCTTTAGGAGACGAATCAAAAAAAGGATTGCTGTGATTTACGTCAAAGAATGTTGTGCCTGTGTTTCCCTCCAGCAGTTTTATAGTACCCAGTCTTAATGTTCAAGTCTTTAATCCGCTTTGAGTTTATCTTTGGATATGGTGTTAGAGAATGTTCTCATTTTATTCTTTTCCAGGTAGCTGTCCAGTTTCCCCTGCACCACTTACTGAAGAGACTGTCTTTTCTCCATTGTATATCCTTGCCTCCTTTATCATAGATTAGTTGACCTTGAGTGTGTGGGTTTATTTCTGGGCTCTCTATTCTGTTCCATTGATTTATGTGTCTGTTTTTGTGCCAGTACTGTACTGTTTTGATTACTGTAGCTTTGTAGTATAGCCTGAAGTCAGAGAGCATCACATCTTTGTTTTTAAGCATCTGACTGCTTAGACCCAATCCCAGTTGTCCTCTGCTCAGTGAGAATGGGCTTTCCATTGGAAATACATTTTTATAAATGGTGTTGATTTCTTTGGTAGCAGAGAAATCACACTCTCAGAGGATGAATTCGGAAGAAAATTAAAAACACCACCCCCAGCATAAATAGATGAGGAATTCATAAGTACATGCAATATCTCATGTAGAAAAGATGATGTCTTTTAGCCAAGAATAGTGCCTGTGACATCAACCTGTTTGTATATCTGTTTTAAGTTACTTGTATTATGTGGGATGCGGTCAAGTGGATGGAGGATTAGTTGCCACAGTGAGGATACACTTTTCTGGTGGAAGCCCCTCCCCTCGCCCAAGCTTTAGAAGGATGCATGGAAAATGCATGTTGCTTTAAAAACAGGCATTGCAGTTTGAGGACGGAGAGGGAAAATACCGTGTGAGAGTAACTGAAGGAAGGTTATAGGAGATTTGTCTCTGGACTTGAGACCCGGGTTAATGTAACGAAGATCTTTTCACCACAGTGATCGTTGGGGGGAAATACCGCTCCTGCCAGATGCTCAGCAAGTTGGAGTGTTTCAGGACTGGCAGGTGTCATGTCAGTGCCGACAAGGAAAATCTCAGCCATTTATAGTACAGTACATCTGATGAAGGTAAAGACTAGAAGAAGCTTAAATTCAGTTATAGAACCAGATTATCTAGGGTGGATTATCTCTGAGAAAGGTTGAACCGTGGGCTAGCTGTGCTCTGAATATTTTTGGCATGTGTTTTTTTTTTTTAATTGAAGTATAATTGATTACAATGTTGTGTTAGTTTCTGGTGTACAGCATAGTGATTCATTTGTACGTATATATCTATTCTTTTCACATTCTTTTCCATTATAGGTTATTACAAGGTACTGAATATAGTTCCCTGTGCTCTACAGTAGGACCTTGTTGCTTATCTAGTTTATATATAGTCGTGTGTAGCTACAAATCCCAAACCATTTTTCCTTCTCAGCTGGTGTGTGCTTGGGACATGCATGCTAATTTTTAACGTTAGTTTTATACACACACACACACACACACACATTGTATTGGAAAGTTATACATAGGAGGGCACACCTGCTTCCCTGGCACCTCTCCCCTAACCCTTATCATTCCAGCCAGGTGTGTCCCAAAGCCTGCTATTTTTCCATTCACTTTTTTTTTTTTTTTTTTCAAATTGAAGTATAGTCAGTTACAATGTGTCAGTTTCTGGTATGGAGCACAACGTCCCAGTCACTGAATCACTTTTGTACTTGCTGTGGCCTGAGATTTTGTTGTCACTTTTCACCTTCATTGGTCTGGTTGATTAAGAGCTATCTCACTGTTTTTGAGTTTGAGATCTAGTGGAAAAAAAAAACTGATTCTAAACATACACGAGAAGTCATTGGGGTAAGAGTGTCTTGGAAATGGAATTTCTGTTTCAGGTGAAAATCTTATTTAGGATTAAAAAATCACTGTCAAAATCCTGCAATGTGGAAAAAAAAAAAGTAAACTGTGAACTTCTGAGCTGAAAACTTAGATTCTGGTTCCTTCCAAAGCAAGCACATCTTTTTTTCACTCTTGTGAATTTCTCACAACAAAATTTGTTGCCCCAGTGAAAGTCGATGCTGTTTATGAGAAAGGAAAATGCCTTCAACTTTTTTTACTGCCTAAATCATCCCCAGATGCAGACAAATAATGGTTTCTTCTAACTGTCATATGTACACATGACTTTATAGTAATGAACGACACAATGAGACATGAATTTTGTGACTGTTTAGAATGAACCAAAGGTTACCAAGGAATGTTTACAATTACTTCAAACAATGATATACCTTTTCCATGTATCCAAGGCTTTAGTGGGTCAGTTCTTTCCACTTTTTTTTGAAAAAAAATTGGTCTGTTTCTAAAATATAAGACTTTTTTTTCCAGTTAAGGGAGCAAATATTTAGCTCTCCCAAGAGATGCAGGATGTCAGAATGGTTCATTTGGGTGTCTTACTCACTTAAGGTTTTATGTCCTTCGGAAAGTTAAGGAATAAATATTTAGGCAATTTTGAAGGGATGGAAACACTCCCGATATGTTACACTAGAGGAACACAGAAAGAATGTACGAGATGATTTATTGTCATCTGTCAAGGATTTAATGAAAGATTTTTAAAATTGGAGAAAGATATTCACTGTAGGAAAAGCCTCTTTCTTCTTAAATGTTCTTTTAAACATCTGTGTTTGCTTCGGTGTTCCTTTGTCTGCTAAAGGATGTGGGACAGGTGTCTTAGTAAATTAACTTGGTTGTTAATGTCTTTATGAAGTTCATGACCAGACTCTTTAATGACTGTATCGGTTAAGATTAAGGTTGGCTGCAAGGCATAGAAAATTACAGACAGCTGTGAGTGAAACAAGATAGAGGCTGTTTCTCTTTTGTACAAGCCCTGGTGTGAGTTCATGGTGTCGGACCCAAGCTCCTTCTAGTTTGTTTCTCTGCCTGGTGTGGCCTTGAGTTCATGCTCCAGAAAGGGGGGGTCCATGTCCCAGGCAGCAGAATGAAGGAAGAGACAGAAAATGGGGCCAAAGGTACATGTGAACTGGCCAGAGCTGAGAGGCCAAGAGGGGATGGGAAATGGAGTCTCTGTTCTGAGGGCTTGAATTCAGGAACTTTCTCCCCAGAGAAGGAGATACTAGCTAATGGCAACAGACTTCAGCTGTGAATACAGTAGAAACAATCCATTCATAGCATTTGCAAACAATTGTAGTTTTTTTTTTTGTGGTTCGTATGGACTTAAATTCTGTTAGCTTTAAGCATTAGAATGTACTTGTTTATCAAGACCAGAAGTACAAACACTGTTTGCTTAAAATTAGCAAATGCTATTTTTCTAACTCTAAGAAATTACTTTCAACTTTCTATCTGTACTAGAAATGACTAGCGTTGAAAGGGACATTATAATTTCACCAAAGCCTGGGTTATGAAAATTGACAAAACTTAAGGCTAGGGAGTGGCAAGAAAGGACAAATTGGGTGGTTAGTCTGGAAAGTACCTAGGCTGAGACAAGAGATGAAGGCTGCTCAGGAGTATATTTCTCTGAGTGGGATGGGGAAGGGTGGGCAGAAGGAGAGAAAACAGGCATGAGCAGACTGGGGCCGATGTCAGGGTGATGGAGACGTGTGATGCTTGGGAAGCAGAGGGCTGCGGGGTCCAGGACTGCAGCCTGAGTCACAAGGAAGGAGCTCTCAAGTGAGCATCTGAGACCAGCCCCGACTGGGGTTATCCAGTGGGGGAGGCCTTAGGCTGGTAGGGAGGTTCTGGTAACAGAGTGTACCCAGGAACTCCTTGACTAACGTATAGCAAAACTGCGTATCCTCTGATGTGCCCAGTTTCCAACTCATAGAAAACCTGGATTGTGAAGAAAGGGACCACAAAGCGTTGAGTTCATTCCCATCATTGAGGTCATTAGAGGCTGGAAGGCAGCTGTTTGGTGAGTGGGATGAAACCAAAAAGAGACTCTGGCTTCCGGACTGGAGCTGGGTGGTGAGGAGCATTGAGGGACATGATCTCTGAGGTGGAGAGGAGATGCGAAACAACCCAATTAAGACCCTAAGCCAGTCTTGGGGCCCCAGGAAAACACCAGGTCATTGCTGCTGTTGAACACCCTACTTCCTTACATCCGAGCGTGCTGGGATGCGTTCAGTCCTGTGTGATCCAGCGATGAACAAGGAGCAGGGAAACAGTAATGGTCCTGCCTTGCTTTGGGTGGGGAACCTTTGTCTTCTGTGGCATGTCATCTAAGTGAAGGATTTCTGTCAATTTTCGCACTAGCATTTAGGTAGCAGATATCCATGCACAGTTTTAGCAGTGGATAAATTAAGTCATTGATTACCAAAGACTTGCCTTGGGTCATACCTGAAGTCTCCTTTCTTGGCTTCTACAAGTTCCTTTTTTTTTTTTTTTTCTTGGCATCCATATCAAACTTGGTGCTTTTATTATCATTTATATTATTGGTTAATTTAGTGGGTGTGGATACAAGAAGGATAGAAAGGAGATGGGGTAAATAAAAACTTCCCCAGCAGTTCTTCCATATATTGTCTTTTTTTTTTTTTTTTTTTTTTTTTTTTTTTTTAATTCACCTCAGTACTTAGAGCTGAACTTGAGCAGGTCGTTTAGGGTGACTGATAACCTTGGCTAAGCTGCGGCTGGGCTGGATGATTCTGGGTCTGGTTTCCCGGCCAGCAGCCTCTACCTCTTTTCTCATTCTGATAAGAACCGGTCTGCTTTATCCTTGCTGCCCACAATCCATATCTGCATGCATATTTCATGATTTTCTTCCCCTCCAGTGGCTTCTGAAAAAAAAAAGAAAATGGAAAAAAGAAAGACATGTCAAGAGGTGAGAGCAGAAACAAACATGTTCATGGTGTTGGCCCTGAGGCATCGGGATTGATTCTCCCCCCAAATCTGAGTCTCTTCCCAGGGGACTCTGGGGGGGTGGCACACGTGGGGTTTTATGCTAGGATTTGGTTGGGACAATACAAAGAGGGGCTATTTTTCCCTTCTGTTTTCTTCAACAGATGGGCTTGAGAGAGGTGGGGCTTTAGAGCAGACCAGGGAGAGCAGAACATAGCATCACGGGCCGGTTCTCTGCCCTGGAGCAGTCAGACTTTGAGGAGCTCTCACGGGGCACCAATGGGCGTTAACAGCCCTGTTACATAACATAACAGGGTGCCTCTGCCAAGGCTGGTGTACAGTTCCAGAACCCCTCCCAGGTGCACCGGGACAGACTGGCGCTGCCCATGGTCTGTTTGAGGAGAAGGAATTACAGGAAGAAGAACCTTCCACGGGTCATTTAGTAAGACCATGGCAAAGCCAGGATGCCCAGAGAGGATGTGGTTTTGGCTGCGTGGAGGATGGAGGGCAGGGAGGAGGGCAAGGAGGAGGGCAAGGGAAAGAAAGTCACGTACCTTCTTCCTTTCTCTTCTGGAGCAGAATCATTCCCGTGTGCACCTGTCCAGGTGTGCTCACCTGCTTCTAGACCTCACTGAGCACAGAGGTAGATGAGGCCCAGCATCGCCCAGCATCTTCTCTGATGGGGACAGGCAACCAGCATGGAAGCCTTTCTCCAGTGGGACTGGAGGAGCCTTTGCTGTCACTGCCATTGCTGTGACCTGCCTTCCCAGTGACTGAGACCAAGTGGGATGTACAGGCAGACCTTGCCTGATCGCACTTTGCTTTGTGGTACTCTGCAGATAGTGTGTTTGTTTTTTTTTACAAACTGAAGTTTTCTGGCAACCCTGCATCGAGCAGTTCTGTTGGCACCGTTTTCCAACAACGTTTGCTGACTTCATGTCTCTGTGTCACAGTGTGGGAATTCTCGCCAGATTTCTGACCTTCCCATTATTAGCATATTTGTAATGGTGATCTGTGATCAGTGATCTTTGAATGTCACTATTGCAAAAAGATTATGACTCCTTGAAGGTGATGGTTAGCATTTTTTAACAAGAAAGTATTTTTAGTTATGGTATGCACATTGTTTATTTAGACATAATGCTATTGCACTCTTCATAGACTAGAGTGTAAACATAACTTTTATATGCACTGGGAAACCAAAAATGTTGTTGTGACTCGCCTTATTGCGGTTTTCAGTTGATTTCAGGGGCTGGAAACTAACCGGCCGTATCTTCAAGGTGAGCCTGTGTAGCAGGAAAAGACCAGGCTTTGAGACCTGGCACCACCCCTTCCCCTGGTGACTTTGGACACATTTAGAGAGATTGTCTGCCAGCAGTGGCTGGGGACATTCTGCCATTCTGGCCTCTAGTCATTCTTTCTTTTCACAGACACCAACCTATGGATTCTTGGTAAAGCATCAGTGAAGTTCACCTCACATTTTGTTGATGAGAAATATCATGGGTGAATTCTCCAGCTAGTCCAAACAGGAGGAAATTCTCCTGTTATTAAATGGCTGGTATGAAAATACTTTCTCATAGATCCCCTCGGTGAAGCCTCACAGTAACCTTTTGGTGGCTGGCATTTTATTTCTCCCTTCACAGATGATGAAACTGAAGGTCCCAGAGGCCCCTCATCAAAGCCATCTGGGCTAATCACTGGCGTATCTGGCACCCACACCCATGCTCACCTGAGCCCGGAGCCCAAACACCTCTCTCTACCCTACACGGTTTCTCAGCTCAAAGCCATGCTGCTCACACAGTGATGAAGGAAACACAGGGGATTTGGAAACATGGTAGCCACACTAATTTTTTTCTATAAACAGTGCCCTGGGGTCAAATATATTAATTCTTCAATTTTTTGTTGGGCGCTACTGTATTCAAAGCATTATCTGCTGGCTAAAATTTACTAAGGGGTAGAGAAAATTTACTAAGGGGTCAGAAAATCTGGTTCTTGTTTATAACATAGTAAGGGGCATGGGGGGACCTTACGGATGCTCAAGTCTTGGTTTACCTGGGGACATGCATTGCCTGGTGCTAAGTACTATTCCACACTGTTGCCCTGCTGTGTCCCTAGTCCCGTACTCATTCCGGCAAGCATTTCCGTGCAGGTATCTATTGTGTGCACAGCCCTGTGCTAGTTGCTGGGAGGAAATAAAAAATAAAATAACATGGGCCTTATGCTGTAGAAGTTGACGCAACATTTAAATTGACCACACTTCAATTAAAAAAATTAAAGTTAAAAAAGTAAAAAACAATACTGGCCTGTTCTCTAGGAGCTAATGGGTTAATTAAAGAGGCGTATATCCAGGTGATTCTCCGTTGGGGGTGATTTTGCCCCCCAGGGGACATTTGGAGGTTGTGCGGGCCGCTACTGGTGTCTGGTGGGTAGGGATGCTAAACACCCTGCAACACACAGGGGAGCCCTCATGACAAAGAACGATCCAACCCAGTGTGAGTCGCGCTGACCCTGAGGAACCTGAGCGTCTGTCCTCCGAAGTGCTGTGATGCTGGTGGGCCAGGTGCAGTATCGCTGAGGTGAGCCGTGCCAACAGGACCGGCGCGGGGGGGAGCCCACTGAGTGGAGGTCACCGGGGAGGCTGGACCGGCTGTGAACCGGAATAGAATTCAGGCCCCTGGAGGAGGGAAGGGAAAGGGAGCCCCTGGAACCGGTCCAGGCTTTGAGGGAGAAGAGGGTGTGGAGTAAGCAGGCTGCTGGGAAGACCAGCCCGTGGGGGGAGCGTGGACTGTAAGGTAGCAAAGTGTGGTGCAGACTCTGGGACAGAGTAGTGCCATGATGGACACAGGGTTTCAGGAAGATTTCCTGACACGGGTGAGTGAGATGGGTGTGAGAAAGGCTAGTCCGATGTCAGGAGACTCCGGGGCGGGGCGGCGCTGCAGCAGGTGGAGAATCAGACAGCAATACGTTAGGAAAGCTGGAAGGAACATTGGCAGTGAGATGGGAAGCCCTTTGAAAAAGATGGCAGGACCCCCAGGCAGGGCCACTACCCTCCTGCCAGCACCATTCGGTTCCCTGGCCCTGTGGCATTATCTCACTTTTTAAACTATGAAATGGCTTACTTCTGGGAAAGCAGAACTTATTCCTAAGATTCTGTTGGTTCCTTGAGCTCACTCCTGATTGGTGCATTTCTACAAAGCTTGTTCCTAATTAGTCACCTTTGTTATAATTTATTTCCATATGATGTTACAAAATGTTGCAAAATCTAGACTGGTAGCCTATAAAGCCTGTGTAAACCTACAGACGGGGTCCAGAGCTTGAAGTGTTAACTCCTCTGGGCCCGCCGGCGTGATAAACCTGAGTTCTCCAACCCTCCGAGTGCTGCTTGGTCTCTCACCTGGATCCAGGTTGCTGTCACAACTGAGTTATAACACTGAGATGTAACACTGAGCTGTAACACACTTTGCTGCAACAACAGCAGGGATCTGGTCTCAGTTTACCCATATGAGAAATGGGTGCAGGCAGGCTAGTGTCTGGTTCACCACCCTTATTGGGCAGGTCCTGTCCTAAGTGTCACATGAGGATCACATTCTGTCCTCTTGATACCGGCACAGGTCTTTACCAGCATTTTACAGAGCAGGAGGTGGGAATGGAGACGAACAGTAATCCACCCAAGGCCCCATTGGGAAGTGCAGAGCAGGCTGTGATCCCAGCGGTGGACCCTGAGACACGTACTCCTGAGCCAAGGACTTGGCCTTGCTCCCAAGATGGCAACTCAGGTTCCACGGAACTGGGCATTCTGACCCCAGCACTGGGAGCAGGGATGGAGGAGGGGAGATTTTAAGGGTGTTGGAACAGAGGAGGGCCTTGGACCAAGGCCTAGCTGATGCTTGGAGACCTGTGTGTGCCTGAGTCCTTTCTCCTTGGAGCCCGTCTTTGCTGCGAGAGTGGATGTATTCCAGTCTGTACTGTGGCGCAGGCTTCCTCCGCTCTGCCCTGAGTGTGTGTGTGTGTGTGTGTTTGTGTGTGTGCAGATATGCACATATGTGGGTGCATGTGTATATATGTGTATGTGTGTTATGTCTGCATGAGTGTATGTGTATGTGTGTGCATGTGTATATGGATGTATGCATGTGGACATGCACACATGTGTATGTGTATATGTATGTTTGCGTGTGTGTGTGCGTGCGCGCTGCTGGGCTTGAGGGAGGAGCGATTGCGTCTACGGCCTGTGCAGCCAGGTGGCTGCATATAATGTATTTAAATACATTCAATGAGATGCGTGAACCAAAAACAACTCCTGAGAGCCAGGTTCCAGCCTAGTACCCTCTGGGCGGTGTGTGTCACAGCCGTCTGGAGGCCTGGCATGCTTTTAACCAGGGAGGGGAGGACGGGGAGAGAAGGAGAGAAGGGGTATTGGCAGGAGCAGGTGATGGGGACAAGCGGGGAACACGGGAACAGAACAAGATTTTATCGCGAGACAGAAAATTCAAGTAAGGCCCAACTGAGCTGGGCTGGCTGCACCCTTATGAATAAATGCGTTTGCTGGCGGACTGACTGACATAATGACTTACTCTGATATTTTTGTTTTATGTTTCCTAACAAAACAGTTTTCTTTTCTCTGTTTTGGGGCCAGGCTTTCAGAGTTAGGTCTGCGGCTCCTGCAGGGTGGTCTGGAGGATGTAAGGTCATACTAGAATATTTCTCTTGCTTTGCTGTGCTGTTAAAGGCATGGGGTTGAAAAGCCCAAGTTCAGAACAGTAAGCAGGCAAAACACTGGCCTTAGGACAAGTTGGTGTTTCTCAAGAAGACGTGAGCTTCCTGTCTGAGGGCATCTGGCTGGCTGTGATACAGAAGGAGGGCCCTGTAGGTGTCTGGCTGTCCTGCATTAGCTGGAGAATGTTAACCAGACCTGGAGCGGCTGGGTTTGCGAGCCTCTGGGATCGTGACCCATCGAAGACCCTGCCAGCCACTTCGTCCTCTTCTCTTTCCTCCCAGGTTCTCCCCGAGTTCTGGAGGCACAGCCTTGGGTTACCTGACCTTGCCCTGTATGCGCATCCCTTCTGCTCCTCTCCTGAGCATTACTGAATGCAAGTTCATGTGCCCAATGCACAGTGAGGCCAAAAAAATACCAAAATGTCAGCGTTTGGAACAGAGAAAGGCTTACTGCAGGGCCAAGCAGGGAGAGAACAGGTGGCTCGTGGCCATGCCCCCCACCAACTCCCCAAAGGGATTCAGCCGAGGGAGGGGCGTCCTGGGGTCTGTGATCAGCTGTGCATAATTCTGATTGGTTGATGGTGCTCAGTCCTCAGGCACCAGAAGGTCTGGTGCTCATGATCATCAAGTAGTTAATTTCTTCCATGTGGTGGTGGTTTTTAGCATCTGAAAAACTCAAGAAATCTGCCTTAGCTACCATTATCTGGGTCCTTCAGAGAGGGGACAGCAGAGGTTATGGGGGAGGGGTCTGTCCCAGGAAGCACCCCCCCAACCCCCTGCCACTGTAGGGTCCTGCTTAGTTACAGGAGGTGTGGGCCCACATCTCGCTCGGAGGCAGGGCAGAAGCCTCACTGGTTGGGGACTTTCAGTGGTTGATGGCAACAGAGCAGCATGCCTGAGCCCAGGCTTCACCTCTCCCTGCTTCCAAAGGACGGCAGAACAGTCATCACCATCTTGTTCCTTAGTCTTAGGTGTGTTTTTGTTTTTTTCTGGATGGCTGTTCCTTTCTGAGATGTTTTATGATCATTATTACCCCCATCACATCCTGAGGGCTGCAGAAGCAGTGAGAGCGTGGGACGTGTGAGTGGGGGAGGGTGCGTGATGGTGGTGGGGCCAACATCAAGGTTGATGGCACGCAGGTACGTGGTGTCCCTCTGGACACGAGGACATGTAAACTCTCAAGGGTCTTCAAGGACTGAACTTGTTATTGGGTGAGAGCTCCTGGACCTCTTTTCTCCCGAGGTGCCAGGGAAATGAACATTCTTCTGCAAGCCCAGTGTGGGGTAGGAAGGCAGAGATCAAGTCATGTCTGGTCTGTCATTTTAAACTAGGCAATAAAACTGTGATGTAGAAGCTTCTCGAAGGTGGACGAAAGCTTCCAAATGTTACAGCGTCAGGAAGATTGGTCTCTGCTTTCTGGATGGGACTTTTCCTGGGACTTTTCCGGGTGGTCCATCTGGCCACTTCCGTGGCTCACAGAGAAGCCGGAGCTGTGCTCTTCGAAAGCAGGGTCTGTCCTTTGGTGCTTATTCAGCGCAGCCACGTGACCAAGAATAAATAAGAGTGAGAACCAGTGGGGCAGCGGCAGAGTCTGTTTCACAAGAATTTAATTACGCTTCTCACGGCCGAGTCGAGCCTCTTCTGTGCTTTGAGGCTTTATTGCTGTTTGTTCTTCATCCAGGCCAGCCCTGCAAGCTCTGGCGTGTACCACGTACCCACACGATGGAGCAGAGAAGGGCTGCTCTGATGGAACCAGTGATTTCAGACAGCTGCCTTCCTCCTCGTCCCCCTCCCCAGACCATTCCAGCCCCAATCACATCACATGTGTATGAGAATTGACCATTTCCCCCCTCAAAGAAGGGGCACCCCAGAATTCATTCTTTAGCATGAGAGTCAGAGACTAGAAGAAAGGGGAGTCTGAGTTGATTCCAGGCTCTACTATGTGCTAAATGTGTGAGGGCTGGCAAGTCACTGAACATCCTAAGCCTTTATTTTCTCATTTGTGCAATGGGTGTATTATGCCTGTCCAGCTAGTTTTCTGGGACTACTGCCAGGATCAGAAGAGATCATGTAGGAGCCAGTGCTTGGGATGTTTAAGATTATCTACACTCTGTACAGGAGTAAACAGAAGGATCCCGGCCATCTCTCTCCTGCTCACCCAGCGCTTGGTACCCCTGGCCAGTATGGTGGGGACCCTGCCTACTTCCAGTCACACTGTATCCTGAGTTCCTTGCACAACTCAGTAACTGTAGAATTAATAAAAGCAAGCAAGAAAATAGTTCTTCAGTATCCCCCCTAGAAAGGCAGAGTTGGGAACATGTTTCAAAGAAACAACAGTAATTAATAGAGGAAACAATTTAGTGGGGTTGTTTGTTACAGCGCTGAGCACCTCATTACAAGCTTTCAGGAAATCAGAAGGATTGAAATCAGGATCTCCCAGAGCTGCTTGCACCCCACGCCCACTGTGCCACTGTTCACAACCACCACGACGTGGAAACAACCCAGAAGTTCATCGATGGCTGAATCGATAAAGAAAATCTGGTACACACCTACAGTGGAATATGATTCAGCCTTAAAAAAGGAAGGAAATCCTGCCATTTGCGACAACATGGATGAACTTAGAGGACATGACATAAGATGAAATGAGCCAGATTCAGAAGGCCCAATATGGTGTGATTCCACTTACATAGAGAGGTGTCTAAAATAGGCTCATGGAAGGAGAGAGTGGAATGATGTGTGTCGGGAGGGCTGGAGGAGGGAGAGATGACTTGCTTTTCCATGGAAATAAGCGTTTCTGTTACGTGATGAATAAGTCCTAGAGGTCTGCTGTACAACACTGTACCTGGAGTTAACAAAACCACGTTGTACACTGTACAGTGTGTTAAGAGGATAGAGCTCATCTCTTACCCAAAACAAAAAACAAACCACAAGCAAACACAGGAAAAAAGAATGTCTTTCCACCATTCCAGGCTGACTAATAATGTGATTCTAAATATGCTGCTTATATTATTTGTTTAAAAAAAGAAGATTGTTTAAAAAGAAACAGAATTTTTCAGGATAGGCGGGGATGAATTTTTGCACATATTGAAAATACAGACACTGTTGGAATATGCCTTCCTGTCTATAGAGTGAGGAAGGCTGTGATCTGGACTTTTTTCGCAGCCCTATTTCCTTGTGATTCTTGTTCCCATAGGGAGTGTGCATGGTTCATCCCTCAAGCTGATAGACACTGGAGGAAATGAAGAGGCTCAGAAAACCCCAGAAGCCGTGGTCCAGGGGAAATAAGTTTTTCTGTGGCAGCTCAGCTGGTGTCTGCCTGCTCCGCGTGGTTGCTTTGAGGATTCTGTCCTTAGAAACAAGGGACTCCCCCCACCCCCCGCCAGCCACAGCGAGGCACCCGTTCTCTTTCATTTCAGTTCATCAAGTGGGCGAAGGCTTCAGCTCACCAAGATGAAGCCTGTTGTGCCGAAGAGGGAATCTCAACTGGTTTTCACCGAGAAAGTGATTTCCTACCAACACCGGGAAATTCTCTTGTTGCTTTTCCAGGGATGACAGGGGAGTGAGAGCTACAAGAGGTTGATTTAAGCCCAGCAGCTGCTTCAATTTCTGTAGGCTGCCTGCCACTGGAGGACCCAGAGAAAAGGCAGCTCTTTCAAATTGGCACAAAGGCATCATGCTTGGGCTAGTGGTAGCCTGAGTTCTGCTGCAGACACCCTCCGGGGCCCCTGGCTGGGAGTGTATTTCCATTTGGAAGCTGGGATTGCTGAAACTAACATTCCGTGTTGTCGTCTGCTTTCATTATCATGGGGAGGAAATACGCTTAGACTTTCAAAGATCATCTGTGGGTAAAGGAAAACCTGAATTAAACTCCAGTCCCAGCCTTCAGCATCCCAGTATCCTGGTGACCTAAAGTCAAAGAGCCTCACTGCTCAATTCAAGATAGTTTGGGAAGCCATGTGGGCTTTTTGAAGCCATCTCCAATGCTGTCTTAAGATCACTTTTCACCCTGTCCTATTATCCATCCTGAAAAGTGCTCCTTCGTTGAGAAGCACAGCTGAGAATTGAATGTCTTTTTGCTAAGGGGGCTGCACACTAGTGAAGCAGAGTTGGGACCCTTGGGCAAGAGGAGTGTGGTCCCGGTTTCTCCACCAGCTGCCAGGGCAGCCTGCAGACCGCTCAGTCATTCAGTCCTTCCCTAGAGTCACCAATGACATGAGATTCCCTTTTGGCCATCACTGAATGAATCACAGAGGTGCCCTTCTGCAGGATGCGGGGTGGGGGACATGGATTTACCAGCTTGGCATTTCCTGAATTCCTGCGCATCCATTCTGCAGGAAGACAGTGAGCATGAATGCAGGTGATTGCAGGTGGGCAGGGCCGACAAGCTTGGAGAAGCCTTCATTCAGCAGCAGTGTGTACACCCTAGATTTCTCATTCCTTAAAGGCAGTCCCTGGTCTCTGATGAGAAATGGAGACCAAGGGAGGGAAAGGATCAGGTGGTGAGGTTTTACAAAAGACCTGGATTTTGAAGCAGGATGGTTTGACCTTCACTTTTCATTCTCTCAGCAGTGACAGCGTGTGTGTGGTTTAAATGTGCAGTCGATGGCCTGCTTTGCGACAAAGAGGCTTGAATTTTTCGTCATTGATATCTGCCCCATCTCCCAACGGCGCTGTGCAGTAGGTGGCAGTGAATCTAGGTTTTGGAGTTGAACACCTCCCTCCCACACTTTATGGATTTTCACTCCAATGCTGTAGTCAACCCAGATATTTATGACCAGGCGAGTGGCTTTCATCCGTGTCTGCAAATTAGAATCTCCTGGGGGAACTTAAAAAAACAAGACATGTCCAAGCCCGACTTCAGTCCAGCTGGTTCAGAATCTCTGGGTGGTGCCCACACATTGGTGTTTTTTAAAAATCAACTTTTCGGGTGATTCCATCCTGCAGCAGTACAGAGAACCCTGGGCCCACACAGAAGGATCCCCAACCCTGAATGGGCAGAGGGACTTGTCTCCACCGTGTAAATCCTAAGAAGGGACCGTCTCTAGTTTCTCACCAAGTCCGCAAGAAGCCGGAAGAGCAGGTCTGAACGACTAAGGTGTGGAGCTCTGTGCTCTGGACAGGCTGCATGAGTTAACTCTGTGTGGGTTTGGTTTATCTGTGAAATTGGGATGATGCTCCTACCCTGGGTTCCTCCCTGGGCTGTCAGAAAGGGTGTAATGAAATCATACGTGTACGGAAAAGCGCAGTGGGAAGCAGGGTGAAACATGCTAGAGGAAGCAGGCGTGATTGTACACTCGGGCACCAATAAAATGCCCACTGGATTGTAACTCTATCTAAACCCTTAGTGTGTGGCTGGAGGGCAAGCATAAGTACCAAAAAGTGTCGGTTCATCAAAATATTTATCAAACCTTTGCCATCAGAGGCACACGGGTGGGTGAATGCAGCCAGCTACCTTTGTCATTCAGATGGGCTCCACGGGGCGCCAGAAGGCACTGCCTTAAGCTGCCTCTAGTTTCAGATCACCTTGAAGTTTCTACCACCAACCAGCTCCACCAAAAGCCCACTTTTTTTTTTTTTTTTGCCATTGGGAGATTCAGAGCTCATTACTGGAGCTGTTATTAAATATAGCATGTCTCATTTTAATAGGTGAGGCTTCCCATTGGCCTCCAGAATTTAGACTCCCTGGCGACCATCATGTTGTGTTCCTTGTTCCGAGTTAGTTGCCGCTTTCTAGATGTCTCTGAGCCTGGGAGTGGGTGTGACACAACATCTGTGTGTTTTGTTAAGCCCAGGAGAAAGGTTATGCTCATAAAAGCTCACTAAAGCTCATAAGGGCGTTTGCTAAAGTCCGAGGGAAAAAAGTTTCCTGGTCCAGGTGATTTTCAGTCTGTTCAGAGAGCGTGAGGGGAAAAACAAGCAAACTGCCGGACTGATGTTGACAATCCCTGTAATAGAAGGACCAGCTGGAACAGGCTTTGTTTAACTTTGCTTCGGTTCCAGTCGTCCGTGGGGGATTGGTTCCAGGACCCCACAGGTACCAAATCTGAGGATGCTTAAGTCCCTTCTATAAAACAGCATAGTATTTATGTATAACCTATGCACATCCTTTAAATCATCTCTAGGTTCCTCCTAAAACAATGTGAATGCTGTGTAAATAATTGCCGGTATGTGGCAAATGCAAGTTTTGCTTTTTGGGAATTTTTTTTCCCAAATATTTTCCATCCATGGTTGTTTGAGAATGTAGACCCCTCCAACACCAAGGACCGACTGCGTTTTCTTTTCCTGAACAGTAAGGAGCACAGACCTCCAAGAACGCAGCTGCGATTGCGGTGCCATCCCACGAGGTGTATCAGAGGTCTGGATTTACCACTCGGGTCAGCCCCAGAGGAGGAAGTTCTGGTGGGGACTCAGGTCAAGTGTTCCTGGGTGCAGCTGCCTGGATGGGCATTTTGCTGGCTTTGCTGACTAGCCTCTAATTTTTCTGCCTGCTCAAGGTCTTTTTCCTGTCCTTCCTCAATGCTATCTGCAGGAGTCATTATATGTCACCTTTGAGTTCTCGGGATGGGATGAAATAAATCATGTGAGCCTTTGCAGATGGGCTCTGTGTTACAATAAATGCTTGGACCTTCTGAGCCTAACCTGCTGGTTAACTGAGTCATAATGAGCTGCAGCCCCGCAGAGGAAGGCCCGTTAGGAGATGTGAACCTCCTGAGGTTGGGCACCTTGACGTCTTCATCAGAAGTGTTTAACAAATGTTTGATGAACCAATGATGCCTTAGCCTCTATTTAAAGTGAAGACTCCGGTGATGGATGTGGTTGTGTGTCCACATCCGTCTTCTGTGTTCAGATCACACGTGAGCTCCCCCTGTAGTCCAGCCGACGGCAGTGGTGGGCTGAGCTTCGCCCTGAGAGCCTTGTAAATTACGCCTTCTCCATGCGGGCCCTTGTCACTGCGTCTTGGAGAGATCAGAGCTTCCCTGGGTTGTTGTGATGAGGTAGCGACATAAGGGACCTGGAAGTGCTTTTCATCTGGAGAGCAGTGTGGGACCATTAAGGTTTCATTAATGCTCATGCTAACAACAGTTAGTTATTTCACCAGACTGCGCTCATGAGGCAAGAGGGAAATGGAATGCGGTAACGCAGGGCGGATGACTAGCCGGAGGGTCGCCCTGCACTCACCTCGATGGCTTATATTTAGCCCTCTGTCTATTAATATGCAAACTTCATAGCAGTTGAGGTCCCCCTTGGACCACACCTGGAGTAAACAAAAATTTAATGATAAAAAATAACGTCCACTCCATTCTCGTCTACCATATGCTGCCTTGTGGGCTCACAGTATCGAATTTAATTCCCACAACGACAGTGAGGTAGGAGTTTTATTTCCCTTTAACAGATAAGAAAACTGAAGTTACTTGTCTCAAGTCATGTAGTCACATGTGCGTGTCTCGTGGGTGGCCTGGGACTTGTGTGGTTGTGCAGCTCTGTTGTACCTCAGGGTGAAGCAATGCGGAAAGTAAGAGAACAAAAAGAACCAGCATCCTCTTGCAGTCTTCGAGCACGGGGCTCCCCTTTCCCAGTTCCTTTGGCTGATGAGATGGGGTATCTCTTGGGCTTTTAGACACTAGTGAGGTCTAGCAGTAGTGCAGCACCATGATTAGGTGCGGCCTGACATCAGGGCAGGAAGGGAAAAAAGAGGGAAAAAAAATCCATAATCTCCCATCACACTCTTTGTTTTTTAGGAGCTCCTTTTCCTAGTCATCTAGCCAGAAAGAGGAGAGTTTTCCTGTAGTTTTTGTTTCCATCTCCCACTGTGGACTTCCTTGATTGGATGCACCTTCGGATCAAAGCCAAGAGATAATGGAGGAAAATTTAATCCAGGAAACTTGCCAATGTGTGTGTCTTCGATTTTTAACTTCCCTCTCAGTCTATCTGATACTGTTTGCTCTTCAGGGTCCTCAAGAAGTTGGCTTCTGTGTTCCGTGCAGAGATTTTTGTTGTAATCACTGGGAAAGAGACGTTTTCATCGGCTTATTCATCTTGGCTGGTCCTGCAAGTCTTACATACTCTTTTGAAAAACAAACAGTAGCATAGTATTTGTTTGGCACCTGTTTTCTGTTTGTTTTTGTTTTTTACTTAATAATGTATATTGGAGAGAAAAATGATGTTGTTAACAGTGACAAGAAACAATAGTTATTGAATGCTTTAAGTGCCAGGCATGGTTCTAAGTGCCACACATATATTAACCCATTTAATCCTTGCAGCAACCGTAGTGGGTACATAGTATTATTCCCATTTTGCAGATGATGATACCTCCTTGGGGAAATTAACTTGCCCAAGGTCACATAGCTAGTCAATGGAACAGCTACCTAGGCTGTCTGGTTCAAAAGTCCTTACACCTAACTACAATTATATAATAATAAGAACAATGATGACACTGTCTTATTATTACCAACACTTACCTATCACATACTTGCACAAGCTAGCTAGAAAATTACTATAGTGATACATGTACAGATCACCTTCAGGATGAAATGCCTTTGTGAACACATCACATTTCTCGTTCTAAGATACCAAGTATGTTCATTCTGCATGTAGGAAATTGGAGAAAAGCCAGGTGACTTGCCAGAGAGGTGGCAATTGAATTCTCTAGAACAGAGAAGTGATAGTTTCAGTGATTGTTCCTGCCTTCTCTGGAAGGCACAGTACATTCCTACCCAGTAAATCTTGGAATAGTAGAATCATAGGAGGTTAGAGCTGGAAGAGACACACCAGGTCTAAATTCACCTCCTGATTTTGTAGATCACACATCGTGGTGTATTGGAAAGCACCTTGTCAAAGGTAAAATGGTATATGAATGGTAGTTGTTATGCATAAGGAAATAGTTCTAGAGAGTGAAATTGATGAAATCTGTATCTTCATTATCATCATCATAACTGCATTTATAGGACACAGATATCCCAGGAACTCTGCAGGGCACCTCTCTGATGTTCTAAATAACCTTGCAAAATAGGTGCTGTGGTCCCCATTTTGGGGGGATTTTTGAGATGATAGGTAACTTGCCCAACAAAAGTGCCACACTTGGGTCAGTATTCAGTCACATGTCTTTACTGAGCATTTCCTACCTGTGAATATTTGATGCGTTCTGGTCGTATGTGTAATTGTCATGTAATATGTTGCATTGCATATCATGTACATGTGTGTACATACCATGTACTATGTTGTATTCCAATTGGGATACATTTTCTGAGTGCAGGGGGCCCTAGTAGTCATTATACTGGGACTGTCCTGGGCAGACTGGGACAAAGGGTCACCCTACCTGTGAGTCTTTATTTCCAGGTTGCAAAATTTGTATTTGCCATGGTTTGATTTAGATGATGTAAAATGCTGTCGATAGCCAGCGTTCATGAGTGTTAATTAATGGGTCTGTTGGTCTGTTTCCTAAGGCCATTAGAGGTGAACCACACGGAGCTGGACAGAGGTCACTTAAAAATTTTGCTCATCCCTGCAGATCAAGAGAGCACATGCTTTAAGCAAATACAATTTTAAAATACGAGGGCTGTGAAAAGTCATGAAGAAAAAAACCCTTAAGCTGATATATATTTTAAAGATTTTTCTCTAGGGCTAGGTACTCATAAGCCTTTCAGGATAATTAGAATTAACTGTGGATGTAGATAAGATTCTTTCCCTCTATATTACACAGATGAAGGGAGATCCATTGTCCTAGGCTTCTGGGAGGTAAGGCTTTAGAAATAGAAACAATTGAAAGGTAAATTTTTTTTCTCTTATATACTCATGAAAAAGATATTTATCCAACTGGTCATGGAGTATTGAGCTGGGTAATGTGCCTGTAAGATATATAAGCACATAAAGCTTATTGCCAATCAAAGGAAGGGAATCATATCCCTATTCCATGTATGGGGAACCTGAGGCTCAGAGTGGTTAAGTTACTGCCCCAAACGTGCACAGCTCTTTGGTGCTGGTGTAGGGATTCACACCAAGGTCTGGCTGGCTCCAGGGGTCGTGCGCTCCTAAACGCTGCTCCTTGATGAACTGGGAGGCTGTTGGCCTCAGCACAAAGAACACGGTTAAGCTGCTCCCTCCCTTCAGGCTGTGAATGGGGAGCCTTGGGGAGTCTAACCTGCAAGGCAAATGTGAACATCTCATTTGAGGAAAGCACTAGACTGAATTATGACCCCAGTGTTGTAAGTGCCTGGGCCTTGGGCCAGTTGCTCAACCTTTCTTGACCCCAGTTTCCTTTCCTGGGAAATGAGGAATTGAATTTGATGATGTTTAAGTCAAGTCCAAGTCTGACAGTCTGCGATCTAAAATTGACTGGGATCCCCATTCAGCATAGTAGACATTTTGGTGGGAAAATCATCTTGCTAGTTTGTACACCAACAGTTTAACAGACAGAGAAGCATGAAAGTCCCGTCGTGATTTATACTTTTATTACTTTTGTGGCCATATTCCATCTTTCTGCAATCCCAGGTTTCCTCCCTTCACTTCCATCAGTAGTCTGGAGACGGAGGTGATCAGAAGTCTGAGATTATCCAGGATCAGATCATTAGAGCACAGGGTGAAAGGACCTTAAACATCAGGCTTCCTTGTGGCAAATAAAGCAGGAAGTGGAAGGTACATGACATTGACATGAACGTCTGTAGCCTTGCTTTGGGCTTTAGTGGCCGGGCCATTGCCATCTGATGATAAGCTGCTGATACTTGTGTTTCTTCAGGAGGATGTAGTGTGTCTTAGGGACCCAGTCAGGCAAAAAAGCAAGGCTCTCTCCAGCAACCTGCCACAGTGTGTTCACCCCCCTTCTGCGTTGTGCTGAAATGAGATAATGGTTGCTGGGGATGCGTGGAAATTACCAGCCTCCGACGTTTCCTCGTGCCCTGGCCCTTTCTCATCTGTATGCATCACATTTGCTTAAGCATATTGTCTGCAGGCGAAGTCCAATTATTTGGAACCAAGTTACTAATGATAAACACAATGAATCCAGTGTCTGTCATTGTGAACTGCCCTGGAGCAGGACAGACTACAGAGAATCATCAGAACTGAACAAAACCAAACCAAGCCAAACCCATTTTGCACAAAATAGCACGGTAGGGCAATGGTTCAAGATTCATCTTCCGTGTCAAAATGAGAAATTATCAAATGCAGAGTAATTATACCTGAAACAACACTTAAAATTGCTCTCACCTGACTCTGATTTTCCTTCCTTTGTTTCCTAGCAATAGTCTTCTCATAATGTTCTATCTGGGTCGGTCAGAAACTAAAAAATGACTTTTGCTGGCTTTCCTCAGGGGATGGTTGATGTGGTAAATAACTGTGAAATGATGAGTTTGGGTGTAATAATTGAGGCCAGGGAATTAATAAAGGCAAAGGAGATTTTCTGTCTCTAATTACAAAGATTTATCATCTAGGAATCAGAGAAGTCACTCCTGAGTCACTTCTAACAGGTCACTGATCCAGAAATTCCCAGTAAAGGATATTCTCAACGCTGCATGGTGGAGAGCTTTGGCCCGGCCAGCTGATCATTTCCACTTGATAATACCCTACCTGGGTACATTATTGAGCAGATGAATCATTCCTAGAAGAGAAACATCTTAGTTTTCTCCATTCATCATTGGGCTGCTTTTTCTTAATTTAATAGAACACCTCGTGCTTTTTCTTCTTTGCTGTAGAGGCTTCAAAAAAATGTGTATCATCTCCTTTCATTCATTCAATAGATACTGATTGATCGCTTGGCCAGAAGAGTCAGGTTTAATTCTTTTCATTTTAGTTTTCGAGACTGATCTTTCCGAATGCGTCGCAGCTTATGGGCAAGTGGTTGGTGTTTCTCTGCCCTGAACCCTCTCCCCCTTGCGTTTGTTTGTCTGGTTGTGAGATTATGTGAATGAAGGAAGTGTCTCACACATCACTCCCTGTTCCATCTCCTGGTCATTATCCTGTAATGGGGTGCAATACTCTTTCATAGACTGACCAGTCTTGAGTTTATCCTTTTAAAGCCTGATTTTCTGGCCATAACCTTCCAGTTGTGTTTACTGTAAAGTCCTAGTGTTCTTTGTGCTCTCCTTTTTAAAGTTTTCCATGCTTCTTTAGTTTTATATGCCATGATTTTAATGGCTTTGTATTATCTCCACAATTTTCTTTTATTCTCATGTGTCTTCAATACGACACAGACCCTCCACTCTAACTGGCTACTTCTTATGGCCATTTTATTAGTAAAGATGTAGATTTGGCAGATAGTGACAGAGTTCCTACTTACATGGTATGAACAAATTTTTGGTTTATCATTTCACGTAAAAGAATTTTTTAAAATAGGGAATCCAGGGTTAGCATGGTGGCCCTATGAAGACACAGAAACTGGGGTTCTTTCTAGCTTTCTATTCTGTCGCCATTAGCAAGAACGTCTCTCCTAAAGTTCATAACTGACTACTGGAGATCCAGCCATCACGTTCTTATTCTAGAAGCAAAGGGAAGGCAAGGGACAGAGAAGCAGGCAGCACAGCAAGTCAACCCCCTTTCAAGAGTCTTCTGTGAGCCTAGCACGATGGCTTTGGCTTAAATCTCATTGACCACCTCTAGCTGAAAGGGAAGTTGGGGATTGGACCTCGGCAGCTCGACATACTGGAATCATGTTAGCTGTTGGAATGAATAAACACTCAAATTTTAGACCCAGATCCCACGCCTCTGTGGCTCTACCTTCCTTTAGGACCGGCAGTCCTCTGTGTTGAGTGGGCAGGTGGCAAATGAGGATGGAGTGTCACGTGTGGAATGTCTCTGGGCCAGCCTGGAAGGGGCCCACGCCATCCATTTAGGCCCCTTTGGCCAGAGCTCTGTCACGTGGTCCTACATACCTGCAAGGCTGGGAACTAGAGTCCAGCTCTGTGTCTGGGACAAAAGGGAAACGGCTAGCCACCGGGCACATCGCAGCCCCCGTATCGTCAGGATTCTGTTACTGGGACAGACATTAAGACGCACTGGTAACAGCCTCAGCCACGGCCGGACACAGCTCCTGCTCCTGTTTCCCACAGGGACTCTTCTTGTTCCTGACCACCCGGATCAGATCTTGTCCTTCCGCGTCTGATGATTTCTCCATTCTCCCACTTCTTGTCCATCCCACCAGATTCAGCTCTTAATTCGACAGTGACTTGTTTCTATTTGTTCTGTGCTTCCTGGATCTTGGGTTTTGCTCTTTAAACGTTTGAAAGCAGGGACTTTCATCTCGTCTGCCATCATCACTAGTGGTCAGCTACGCCCTGGTGAGTGATGTGTCCTCCTCATGAGAACGGCCAAGAAGCCCTCTGTCAAATAGTCAAAGATCAGGAGGCCAGAATGAAAGTTAAAACTTTCTGGCCGGCGTGCACAGTCCATCCCGAGGACCTCCAGGACTCTGTAGTCGTGTTCTAACCCTGGCTGCAGACTCTGAACCTGGATAAGACCCTCCCTTCTCTAGGTCAAAGCTTACTCTCGAAAATTCCCGTGCTGAAAAGATTACTCAAATGCCCCTGCTTTGCGGAAGTTCAGTGCTCCATTTTGGCCAGGGCCAGTTTTGTTCTCTTTTTCCTCTGAGTTCTTGGAATATATGGTGCCTGTTTTTGTTTTAGGGCCCGATGCCTCATCAGAATAATTAAAATATATTGGTCACACCAGGGAGTAAGTGGGTAATTTCCATGTTTTTATTTAATCCTCCCAATGGCCCCATGAGGCTTGTGGTGTCACCATCTTCACTGAACTGAGAAATCAGAGGTTAAGTAATGTGGCCCAATACTATGGGCAGTGAGCACTGAGCATGCTTATTGCTATGCTGGGGGGTAGGCATGATGGGGACTGTCTTAAGGAAACTGGGACCCACAGCTTCCTTCCTGATGTGTCCCCAATTCTGCCATTTGCTGAAAGCACTATTGTCTATTATGCCTTTGGTTAAATTAAAATAATATCATGAAATATTTCAACTTTGCCATGAAGTACAGAAAAATGAACAGACTGATGTGTACCCACCACCCAGATTGAGCAAGTGTTAATTAACATTTTGCCATCTTTGCGTTAGACGTCTCAAACAAATGTTATGGAGACAGGATACAGTTATGGATACATGTCCTGTTCTTTTGCAACGCCCTCCTCCCCAGCCCCAAACAGCCTGTACCGGAAGCTGGTGTGTGTGCATTCTTATTGTGTGTCTTTACCCTTCACTATGTATGTATATACTGTCCGTCTTACAATATAGGGCTTCATATTATCGGGGTGTGTGTGTGTGTGTGTCTGTGTGTGTGTGTTTTATGCAGTGATGTCAACTGAATCAATACCATAGTATCTTTTAGTAACCTGCTTTTTCTCACCCATTATTATGTTTTTGAATTTTATCCTTGTTAATTCAAGTAGACCTCATCATTTAATTTAACTGACACAGATTGTTCCACTGAATATCTTTATTTCTTATTCAAGGCATTTATGTCCCAATAGAGAAATTTGATATTACATCCCTCTAGATAAATAGATATAACTCTAACTCATTGTTTTTCATCCCCATGTAATATTCCACAATATTGATGTACCATTCCAGTATCACTGGAAATTCATATTTTATTCTTTTCTCCTTCTTACAGTGCTACAATCATCATATTTATGCGTGTCTCTGTATAGAATGCATTCTTTTCTATGGGATAGATTTCCTAAAATGAAATTGAGCATGCATAGCCAGATTAGCTTTGAAAACCATAGCAATTTATAGGCAGCAGGTTTCCCACATAAATTGACCTTTTCACAGCCTGATGAGAAGAAAGCTGCTCCTTTGAGGTTTTATTTAGTATTTTTCTGTACTACTGGGAAGGCTGAGCATATTTTAATATGTTCATCGGCCATTCTGTGAACTTTGTATTTGTGTCCTGGTTCATATAAATTTGTAGGACCAGAGCATCTCCACTGGACATGGTTTCTGTGAGCAGTGCCCCCCTGGAGTTCTCTTGGTGGGAAGCCCTTGATGTCAGAGGGCTTAACCCTGTCTTATGGGTTGCAATTTTAGGCTCGTTGCACTGATAGGCTAGTTACAATGGTATCCCTCTCAATAAACTGGAATATTACATCCCTCTAAATAAATACATAATAACTCTAACTCATTCTTCTTGATAGCTGTATAATAGTCCACGGTATGGATACACCATTCCAGCTTTACTGAAAATTCATGTTTCCACAATAGCCTACCTTTTGTTTGTTTGTTTACTTTGCTTAAAGTATCTTTTACTATGCTCCCATTTTTAATTCATTGGGCTTGCATATTTTGTCTTCTCCATTAGGATGTTCTCAGTTTTGTGCCCTGCTTAAGAAGGTTAACTTGCACATACCTTCTAAATCTTTTCTCCTAAAAAGTTTCCAACCTTTTTATGGTATTTTTTAACTGGGAAATTTAAGCACCATCTTTAAAGAACCCAGATTTCCTCAATATGTAAATACAGCCTGGCAAAGGCACCTGAACTCATTTACCAAATGTCGTTTGCTTGGATGCTGTATCACACGCTCTACTGAGGGACAAGGCCGTGGCATGTGTTCTCCTCTTTTCCTTTTGAAAGTTGACACTTTGATCTCTCCTGTTCAAATCCTGCAAAGCTCCCAGAGAGAGAGAAAGGCACAGGCAGCCAATGGCCGCGCACACTTAGCAGGAAGGCTGCGATTGATATTTTTGTTTAAAAATCAAGGAAGGAAACAAGGCCATTATACTCCTCCGTGATATTTACCCTCCAGAACCTGCTGGCATGGACGCCTCCTGGAGACTGACAGTTGCTCTCTTTCGTTCTGCCATCCAGTCATTCGTGGAGGTTGAGACGTTGTGATTTGTTCCTGGAGGAGGAAGGAAGGCAGCAGAGACTAGAGGAGGGAGATGCGTTCTGCTGCTGCTCGCGAGGGAGATCTGATTTAATGGTGAAAACAATGTACGGATCCAGTTTCTATTTTTAAGCACAATTTTCAGAAGCATCAAAGAACGTGGCAAATGAAAAAAAGTTAAATCGTTTTAGTGTTACATTGTGTGTGTGTGTATGTATGTGTGTTGTAGTTCAGATACATTTCCACAACCTTCCTTGATTTTATGAAATGACTTTGTCATTATGAGGGTGAAGTCCCAGTTTCAGAAGGGGCCTGAGGAGGTGCTGCGGACCAGTTGCTAGGCATCCAGCAGCTTAGTGATGAGATACAGAAATGGCATTTTTGTTCTCTGCGCAACCAGCCTGTGCAGAAGACGCAGTGCAGAGTGTGGGCAGGGGCGCTGTGGCTGCGAGGATCTGCACCCTTGCTCGCAGTGGGGTCTGCGTGCAGGCTTGGAGTTCATCGCCTTTACAACTCTTATTTGATGCCGATGGTGGAGTGTCCTCTCCATCGTGTTGGTGGCAAAACTGAGGCACTGGGGCACAGCGAAGCAGCGTCATGAAATGACTTGGGCAAGCACGAAGGGCCTTCTCACAGCTTCGAGACAATCTTGGACTCAGTGGGTATTAATTCTATTCTTTAGGGAGTGCAAACATGATGGTTCACTTCGCTCAAATATGGGCATTTGTGAAGCCGATGCTGGGCTTGGCACAGTTCTTTGTGCTTTTTGAAAAAGGTTTGCACTCAGAAGAAAAATGTGTCCTCTAACCAGTGACTCTGCACATCTCTCAGAAAAACCCTCAAACCTGCCGAATTCTGGCCCACGGGCCCTGATGCTCTGCCTGGATTTCCCAGACCCCCTCTTCCCTCCTTCCCAGAGCTCCAGACCCCATGGCCGCCTGCTCTGTACCAGCCCAGGGTCTTTCCCTGGTGGTTTCTTCCTTCTGGAAAATTCTTCTAGACAGGTTTACGGCCTTCTTCCTTGTTCTGTTTTAGTTCTTAGCAAAGAGGCCTGCCTCGCCACCCCATCTAGAAATGTACATGCTGTTTTGTTTTTTTCTTCTTACCCTTTGCTTTATCTTTGTTTCCAGCTCTTAACGGACACCTGATGGATGTATTTGTTTATCATCTGCCTCGCTTCTCACTGACCGGGGAGCTTACCGGGGCACAGGGTTCACTCCATCCACCTCCCACCCCTCAGCCTGGCGCCGCATGCTCACTGGGTGCCTGCTGACTGAGTGGCCTGAGCTCTTCGCCCTCTGCTGGCTCACAGGTGTGGGACCTGCTCTCCAGGCAGCGGCAGGACTTGGGGAGGTTGGCCCCCATCCCTCACCACCTCCAGGAAGCAGGGCCATGGGCAGTGGTCAGTGACAGCTTGTGGTTCCAGTTTTCCTGAAGGCAGGGTTCATCTCCACAGGCTGGAGCTGACTGATGTGTAAACTGTGGCTTGTCCCCAGTGTCACTGAGGACTTACTGCTGAGCAGGTGTGAATGTGGCATGCTCTCAGACCATACACCTGGACTTCAGAGGGGATGGCAGTAGGGTGTTCCTTAACCAAAGACGGGGCTCAAGCACGTTCATGGGCCAATACAGGGAGATATTTTGGGGCAGGCAAGCCTTTTGGAACCCTCAAGTCACCCAGGCCGGCAGAGTCTCATTGTTTGCAGAGTTGACCCTCTTGTACCTTTCATAACTCTCAGAGGGGTGTGACCTTGAATGGTTCAGTGTCAGGGGAAGAGAGTTTTGGGGTTTCTAATGGAGGCGTCCACCCTGCATGAGGCGAGAGACGTGAGCTTCTCAGTCCTATTGGGAGAAACCAAGCAGAGAGGACCAGTGACCTCACTAGGCATCGAAACATTCAGGTCACTGTTCCCATCATTTGAGACTTGGCGAGGACTGGTAGGGGGCAGAGCAGCCCCTCCATTCCTTTCCATCGTCTCTATGATGGGTCATAACCTCCATGGCCAAGTAATTGAGAAAAGTCCAACGAAGAGTATCCCCATGCTTCTGGCCTTTATTTTTCATACAGAGGTATCTCAGAGGATGCTCTTTGTTTTGCGGGTAGCCACCAGGCACATGTACTCTTATTTTCCACCAGAGATAATGTCATCATCAGCCCCTCACAACAAATCGATTAGTTTCGTGCGTGCATGGTTGAATGGCAAATCAAGCTTTCCAGCAAGGCATTAGTGCCTACGGACGGACGGATGAACATTTCCCCTTTTTTTCCCAGCTGGGACAACATCATTGTGATTATGCTGCAGGAAATGAGAGAACTTGTCAATTGCACTTGAAGATTAAGTTGGTTCCATTCATTGGGAAATGGCGAATGGCGTGTGTGGGCAGTTTAGAAAGAGAAGGAATCTTCTCTGAGAGAGGGGAGGGGAACACAAGGGTCGTTCTTGAGTCAACTGAGTTTTTATACTTTTGAAAGGAATGGAAATTATTATGTAGGATTCTAAGACATAAAGGCAATAAGGGGGGGGGTGGCTAATTTAAAAACACGGAGGAGTGGCTTAGGAACATTGGGAAAGTCTGAATTAAAAATTCTTCCTGCCTCCTTCATGGAGAGTGGTGGGTTTCCTGAAGTGGGAGGGAGGAGAGCTTTCTGCCTCAGCCCTTGGGATTGAAATAGGCAAACACTGTCAGAAACTTACCAGGAAGCCAAAGTTACGGGGGTTTTATTCACAGGTTCTCTGGTTAAGAAAGTTTCAGTGATTTTAACATATCATAGCCCAGATCACCACTGATGCAGTGTGGGTGAGAATTTGGATAATTTTTCGTGGGGAGAAATACAGTGAGAAAAACCTCTGCACCCCACTCAGCCTTCTTACTCTCCCTGAATTATGAAATTAACTCCACCTGAGGAGGTAGCATAGTTTTAAGCTTAAAAAAGCGTGACTCTGACATCAAACCAGAGTTGGGATGTCAGTTTATTACCTGGTTAGCAAAAACGCTAACCTCTTGGAACTTCCGTTTTCTCAGCAGTGGAGTGGGTACAGTGTTGTCATGCAGGGTTATTGGTAGGAATAGAAAACCATCGGCAAATAGTTTTTATAGAAAGCTTTTAATCAGGCTTCACTAAGCAGTACAGAGGAGGAGGATGTTGATAATGGTGGTGGTAGTGATTATCTAGGTTAGGGAAGCTTCATTCTTCGCACAGTAATCTGTCTGGGGAAGGGGAAGTTACTCTCTATGCTGAACTTTGTAATACACAGAAGCACTGAATAACTTGCATCTTGACCAAGTTCTGTCTCCAACCTCATGTACAGATCTATCCAGTTGCAGCTCAGAGATGGGAAGATAAATGGACCATTCCATCTGGGTAGTGTTGGGAGCTGCAGCCAGTTGGGAACAATCACTAAAGTAAAAAGAAAGAGAAGGGAATTTTCAAAGGGCAATGTAGAGATTGATTTTGTGTCAGTCAGGGATGTAAGTAGGGAAACGTTTGCCTTAAATGAATTTCCTGCATGGGAAAGCCATATCATATCATTTTGACAGGGAGGATGCTCACCTGGTTGTGTTCAAAATGATGTGAAAAAGCACAAAGAATTACCTATGACACATTGGATTGGATTGAGAATATTAATCAGTTCTGTTCATGTGCTCTGTTTATTCAAAACCTCATGTCTCCTTACTGCCCGCTGCATTAAGTGACACTGTTCCATCTGACGTTCACGATGTCCACGGTGTGACTGTAAGCTACCTTCTCAGTGGTGACATTTCATCCATGCCTTACGCCTGGGTTTGTATCCTGGCACCTGCAGTCACTGGCTTTGAGATTTGGACAAGTCCTTGAACCTCGATAAGTTCAATTTCTGAATCTGTAAAATTAGATCTGTAACTCTAATAACATAGATTTCTGTTTGTGTTAGTTTCCTTTTGCCATTGTAACAAATTACCACACATTTAGTGGCTTAAAGCAAAACAAATCTATTATCTTCTAGTTCTGGTTAGAAGCTCCGAAGTGGGTCTTACAGGGCTAAAATAAAAATGTTGCAGGGCTGTGTTCCTTCTGGAGGTTCTGGGGAAAACCTGCTCTCTGTCTTTCTGAGCTGCTCGAGTCTTATCTGTGTTCTCCCGCTAGTGGCCCCCTTCTGCAACATGTCACTCTGACCCCTGCTTCTGGAGTGCCATCTCTTTCTCTGATTCTAACCCTCCTGCTTTCCTCTTATAAGGCACCCCCCTGGATAATCCAGGGTACCCTCCCCGTTTTAAGACCCTAATCACAGCTGCAGAGGCTCATTCACTGTGAAGCTGATAGTCACAGGTTCCAGGTATTAGGATGTGGACATCTTTGGGGCCATTATTCTACCTACCAAAGGATGCTGCAGACTTGTGAGTAGAAATGGTGTGTTTTACAACTTTATACGCATGTGCACACATATAATATGTCCTTCGCATTGTGCTCTGCACAGTAAATGACCCTCTGCCTGCACATCCCCCTCACGTGCATGTCATCTGCCATATTGTTCTGCTTTTGTCCAGTTGCCTTTCTGGACCTCCCTCCGTCTTCCCTGATATCTCCTGAAACATACTCATCCTTCAGGGCTCATTTCCAATCCCCCTTCCCCCAGAATGAGCTTCCGAGTGTTACATATAAATGCTGTCTATGAAGAGGAGGTTTTTTCCCAAGGAGCTATTGAATTTCTGCATTATTGAAGGTGTCCAGACTAACGGTGAGCCAAGTTGAGAGGACTGAGTCACCAGTTCACACCAGTCCTCCTTAGGCAGGTTATCCATCCAGCACGAGGGCGAACTTGGCTCTGTAATGGGATTGGTACTGACGTTTTGTCAATAGGGTATAGCTGGTTGGTTGGTCCAACCAGAACATCTAGTACAAGGCTTTAATTAGCTGGCTAGTCATTTTGCATAGATGATTATTGATTATTCTGTATTTTCCCCAAATTTTCTCTACCTTGTTAAATAGCTTTTAATGGAAAACCAGTGCCCGTACATAGTAAAATGGTCAAAAGTAAGTCTCCCATCCAGCCTCGTTCTTAGGCCTCTCCCTGGAGGCAGCAGTGTCACTTGTTTTGTATCTGTTTTCTGAGAGATTGTGTGTGTGTGTGTGTCTGTGTCTGTGTCTCTGTGTGTGTTCTTCAAGCGGGAACGCAGTAGACACTTTGCTTGGCACCTTTATTTTTTCACTTAACAGCATATCTTGGGGATAGCACCATATTAGCACACATAAATCTGCTTAATTATTTTCAATGACTGCATACTATTCCGTTGTGTTTTTCAGTTGTAATACTTAATCAGCTCCCTATTGATACACACAGGCAGGCCTTATTTTGTTGCACTTCGCTTTTTGGCACTTACAGATACTGCCTTTTTTATGAGTTGAAGGTTTGTGGCAACCTGCGTTGACCAAGTCCATTGGTACCATTTTTTTTTCCAACAGCATTTGCTCACTCCATGTCTCTGCGTCACATTTTGGGAATTCTTGCAACATTTCAAACGTTTCCACTGTTACTATGTTTGTCATGGTGATCTGTGATCAGTGATCTTTGATGCTACTATTATTGACTGGCTGAAGGCTCGGCCGAGGGTTAGCATTTTTAAGCAATAAAGTATCTTGCAATTGAGGGATGCATGTTGTTTTTTAAGACATGATGCAGGGGAGGGTGTAGCTCAGTGGCAGAGCGTGTGCTTAGCATGCACGAGGTCCTGGGTTCAATCCCCTGGACCTCCGTTAAATAAATAAGTAACCTAAATACCCCCCCCTCACCAAAAGGCCTAATGCTTTTGCACACTGAATAGACTCCAGGACAGTGTAAACACAACTTTGTACACACTGGGAAACCAAAAAAAAAAAAAAAAAAAAAAAATCATCTGACTTGCTTTATTGCAGTATTCCGTTCATTACAGTGGTCTGGAACCCAATCTGTGATATCTCCGAGGTGTGCCAGTATTTAGGGTATTTCTAATGTTTTGCTATTTAAAACTTTTATTTTATTTTTTACCAGATTGTAACAGGCCTTCTATTTTCTTTCTGTAGGTATAGCCAAGTGTCCTTTAGTGTAGTAATTATTATGCTGTTAAGGACTCTATTCTTTTTACTTGAAAGACTAATTAAAGAGCACCTTGATGCGTGAGTTTGGCTAGTTTGGAGCTTCAGAGTGTTTCCCTTCAAGTTACCTGTTGATACATCTGCCCTGAACAAGAATTAAAATAAGCTTAAAAGTGCTTGAATTTGGAGCCCACCAGGGGGTCCCAGTGAGTGGAAATGGCCATGTGAGGGCTGGCCAGCTGGGACTGACCATGAATACCCAGCCCAGCTTTGAGGTTAAGCTTTTGCCTACCACTTGACCATGGTGTCTCCCAGCCCCTCCAGAGGCTGTATATTTGGCGTCAGGAGGACGTTGGATCTTCGTAGCAGTCGCAGGAGAAGGGACATGGATGTCACTAGGTCTGGCTTCCCTGCCATTAGGAATGGGACTGAGACAGGGCAGGGCTAGTTGAAGAGCCACCCCTGGAGGGAGGTCTGTGAAGGCCGCTGATCTAGGAGGTCTGCTCCGATGACAGAGGAAGCTGGGAATATACCGGCAGTTCGTTTCATCCAAGTCATTACCCCTCTCATCCAAGTTGTTGCCAGTGTATTCTTGCAACAAAGGCATATATGGCCCACAAGGACACTTTATGTGCCTCTCAGTGTTGCTGGCCCTTTAGCTGTGGCTCCAAGGAGACGCTGTAACCCCAGAAGAACTGAATCTTTTATTCTGCCTTCACCTCTAGAAACCAGGCTTCCATGAATACTCCCTGGTGATGTGCTAAGAAAAAATGACTGACTCACGCAGGTTCCCAATAAACCTTTCACAAGTGACTGGAAAGGAGCAGAGATGAAATACAGGACCGCGGTGGAGAAGTGAAGGGGAAAAGTTGTGCTATTAAATGAAGCGTGTTTTTCAGAATCCGGCAGGATGTATTCATTTGGAATTTATTTCTCTTCCGCATTTGGATCGGTGAAGCAATTAGCGGTAACGATTTAGCACCAGAGAAAAGCCTTAAGAAACCCAAGATGTCACCCACAATGACAGGGCTGGTGTTGAAGATGGTTCTCGAAGATGTTCTGGAAGGTGGCTACTCACCATGGAATTTACCAGCTGAAGAGGAAGAGGAGTTTTCTGAGTGGAAAAGAATAGCTATTTTTAGTAGGAGCCTTCCTATTCCTATGTGTCATTTCCTAGAGTTAAGGAGATGTCTCTGATTTGAACTAGTTGGTGAGACTCAGGTCCATATTAACAAGGGCCTGAGTTATAGACTGTTTTTTAAAAGAAATTTTCTGTTACTTTTAGTTCAAGCATCAACACAAACTAACATGACTTACTATGTCATTGCCAAGTAGAGATTTGTTTGAGAAGACACACTTTAAATAATAGAAGCCATACCTAAATGGGACGCCAGTTTTCACACACGTATTTGTTCTTGAAGTGCGTAAAAGGACGACTTTCTTTTTTGCTTTGTTTGGTTGTGAGAGTTTTATTCATATCGGACGTAGCTTTCTTTAGGTCAGTGGGCTGAATTAGTATAAATGTCATTAGTGGTATATGAATTAGCGAAGATATTTAAGTGATGATTCTACCAGAAAGAGTCAATGCCACTTCTAAAATGGCTTAATTTCCACCTGGAGAGTTTCTTAGACCCTGAGACCGTCTGGTTCCACGACTTTTTTTTATCCATTTGTGTTTTCTGGGGTCAGTATGACTACCATTGGAGTTAGCAGACAGGTTTTCCTATTTTAAGAATCGATTCTGCTCTGGAACAATAGGTCTCAAAGGCATCTGTCTGTTTCTTTATTGTCTGAAGCCAAATATTACCAACTTCATTTTCTGCTGCTTAAATTTTTTTCATTTTCCCCCCCATCAGCCTTGAATATTGTCCTGGCCTGATATTGGGGAAAATAGTAGGCTTAGTGGAAAAGAACATTTTAATTTATGGTCCAAGGCCTGGGGTAACCTCTGTCTCTCCAATTGCACATCGCAGTAACAGCAGTAGGCTAGAGGCGATGTTAATAAAGTTAATAACACAATCAATCTGATTTGTATGTAGAAACATTCAGAAGCATGGGAAGGCAATGAGCAATAATAGCTGACCCTAAGCTAAGAGGGCCGAGCTTTCAGCACCGTCTGATTATCTCTTGGTCTAATTTGGGATTGATATAATTTTACCAAGTGACTGCTTTAGTGTGCTGTCTTGAATCAGAGAGACAGCTCTGGAATTCCTGATTCTGGTTGAAAATCAGAGACATCTTTTTGAGGTGTCTCCAGTTTAATCGAACGGACATTTAGGGAGCACAGAAAGTGTGCAGATCGCAGCAGGTCGTTGGAGACTCAAGTGTGTGTCCGTTTGTGCTGAAATTGCTTTTGTTCAAGCAAAGAGTTTGTTTTAAAATTGCGTGTGCTTAGAGGGGCCAGCACATCAGCTCCTCTTTTTAGGTACCAATATTCGTTCTTAACAACGGCAGGTTAAAGATCACAGAAATCCAGAAGGCAGACTCCTTAGATTCTTGTTGTTGCTTTTGAAGATCGTAAGTGATAGTGAGTAAGTGTGTTACCCAGCGTATCTCTGGGCGTGGCTTAGCTCTGAGTTCCAGTCCCAATATACAGCATGAGATCTGGAGGTAAGGGTCTCTGAATGGCTCTAGGGATTCTCTTAACAATTGGAAGGTGAATATTTAGCTGTAATTCACAAAACCTGTAAATGTCTGTTTTTAGCCAAGACATCCTCAGTGCACATGGATTTTGTGCTGCTTTTTCAGGGAACTCAGGAATTCCTGGAGCCCGGTCCCATTTCTTTGCTTGCCCTTCCGTTGGTAAGTTGGAGTTTAAATCATTTCACTCATGGAGGACGGAGAGGGGTGGGCACACCCTCCTGTGGGCTTCTTGCTGGGCGGGCGGATGTAGTCTGTGTTGTGGGGAGTTTCCTTTACCACACCAGGTTTCCATTCTTACAACTGACTAGATAAAGCAAAAACAGAACAGCCTTTTTCAGAGCCATCGTTTATGAAGTTAGAAGCAAAAGTCGTTGTTTAGAATATACAATATAGAAAATGTGACATTTCCCTTGAGTCTTGGAAATTCGGCTCTCAAAAGATTGTTTATTTTCTCCTGGATGCCTGGCTTACAATCAGAGGAAGGTGCCTCTGGCTGGTGATTTGATTTGCTTTGAAATGTGGAAGGAAAGGGGGAAGGATTCGGCTTTTGTAATTTGGATGGCTTATCTTCAGGAGATGAAAATATTTAACATTTTAAGAAGAATTTTTTGTTTGATTTTTTTTTAGTATTTCATCATAGAGATTTAATTTAGATGGAAACTGTGTGTTTTTAAAAATGGAGTAGTTTTCTTTAAAAAGTACATAAATATCTTGTCTCAACTTGAAAAAAAAATTCTATTTTCAAAGCACTAGAAGTTTTATTTTCCTGTGATTATTCATTTTCTAAAGTCCTTTTATCCATCTAAAAATCTCCCCTCTCTTTTTTCCTACCAAATTTTACTTATTTAACCAGGATGATGGTTTCTGGGGAGCAATATCCTGTCATAAATTCACAAATAGTAATCTCAGGATTATCCAACTGTAGAAGATTACTTAAGCATTCAGGCACGTAAGTGTACGGTTTAAAATATATCTGGAAAGACTCAAAGAATTTGTATGTTTCAAGAGAAACCTTTGAGGATTTTTCTGCATAAGCTTGCATAGAAATTTAGAAAAATACATTAGAAAGGAAGAAAGAGACAGTATTAGTTTACTCTACACTCATTGGAGTGTATCACTTACTTTGTGAATTTACAACACGGGGAGAATCCAAGGAGAGCCCTTAGATAATGATGCTCATCAAAACTGCCTTGGGCATCAGTTGGTGCCAAATAGTCTTAGGAGTGGAGTCACAGAAAAGAATGACTTAGGACTTCTCTCACGCAGGCAAGCTCACAAAGGACCACAGTGGCGTGTGTAAGTAGGGTAGTGAAGGTGGAAGCCAAGCCCGTGAGCCTGAGAACGCGGGCCTCGTTCTGTCTCATGGAAGACAACTGAGAAAGCCTTCAAGCTAGGGAAATATGTCAGCTAGAGCCTTTAAAAATATAAATGGAAGTTTGCCAAACAGTGAGAAAAAGGAATGGCATTCAAGGTGGGAGGGGGGAGGGGGGTAGACTTGAATCAAGGCCAGCGTTGTGAAGGGCATGGGTGTATCTGGGAAATGCTAGCTGACCTCTGTGGTCGGCAGAGGCGATGTGTGTGTGGTGGGGCGCGCTTGTGTTGGGGATGGTGGCTCTCGTGGTAGGTGAGCCTGCAAAGTTGGGGGCAGGCTAGGGAGAGCTTTGAATGCCACAGCTAGCTTGCAAAGGAGTTTAAACTTTATCCTGTGTAGACTTAAGACCTCAAAATTTTAAGTAAGGAAGCCACCGAATCACATCATTGCTTTGGAAAAGTAATTCCAGTAGCAGATAGGAGATAGCAGGTGGGAGGTAGACTTGCTGGGGGCAGAGGGGCCAGGAGAGAGTCCTAGAAGCTGTCCTGAGTGAAGTAACTGGAAGTTGAAGCAGAGCAGTGACATCAGAATGGAAGAACAGGCAGGCATCTGTGGGAGAAGGTGATCATCCTTCTATTCTGCCATCTTGAAGCAGGTCCTTTCAGAAAGATTTCCAGTTGGGCATCTGAATCTTTTTAGCAGAAGACCTGAATATATTTGGTGATGGAAATGGGGTGGGGGGAGAGAAAGAGAGAGAGAAATGAGATAGGGTTCTAGAGCTGGGTTGCTGAATCCACAGAAGTAAGAGTATACAGGAGAAAGAAGTTTTGGGATGAAGATACTGGTTTTTTACTTTGGTTATGGTGTTCTTGAGAGGCTGGCCAGGGGATTCAGCTGGAGAGATGAGATTTTTGTGCATGAGATGAGAGAGGTTAAAATTAAATAAAAATTAAGGGGCCATGAGGAGATGGGTGGTGTTGGAAACTGGAAACACCAGATTTTCAGTGGGAGGGAGGAGCAGAGAATAGGATGAAGAAGGGGTGAAACCTCAGGGACCACTGACGTGTGATGGGAAGAAGGGAGCAGGTGGAGAGAAGCTGGATGTAAAGGTGGAAGGAGAGAACTGTCGTAGAACCAAGAAGAGGGGCGTTTTAGGAAGGAGACCCAGGCCATCAGGTCACACAAAAGACCAGTAGGATGAGCAGCAAGACACTGGATTTAGCCCTGGGGACCCCCCCTCACTCCCCCTCGCCAGGGACCCAGCCCCCAGGTTCTAGTCTAGCTGTGAGGAGGGGAGAAGTCAGATGGCGGAGGGGGCTGGGGGTGCCAGGCAGGAGCGAGCGCCACCGCACAGACGGCAGTTTCAAGAGGCAAGTGTGATTCACTCTGGCTGGCAGGCTCTGCCGTTCAGTTTTAAATGCGCAGAGCTCGCATTTTACAGCTCATGGGGTGCAGCCTGCTTTGCCCTCCCTGTATTTTTAAAACTCGGTGACTCTCTGTCCCTGCCGGCTTCCTAGGAATTTACTTCCTTGGGTTGTCTGGAGGCTTCCTAGCTCTCAGATCATTTTTCTTGCTATCTTCCCTCCTGCTACCAGCCCCCTCCCAGCCTTCCTCTCCACCCCCGCCTCCCTCCCACTCCCCGCCTCACACACACACACACACACACACACTCTCACTTTTTTGTGTAATTACATAGAGAGTGCCCTGAACTCTTCATTCATGAGTTTCTGCGTCTGATGTTTTTAATTAGCTTTCTTGGAAGAGGGGAGGTGTCTTCCAGTGATTTCTGTTTACTGCAGGAACAATAACAGTTTACGCTAATCTTATACCAACCCCTCCAAGAAGACCAGAGAGCTCTGTCTTTGGAAAGCTTAAAGCCAGGATAAATGCACGTTGTTTGGCTCAAGGAGGAAGCAAGGTGGATTTGCACTCTCGGGGAGGGATGACCGCTCCCTAAAGGCAATGTCTGACTCTCCCTTACTGTCACCTTCCATGCTGTGCATCAGCCAGCACAGTGCCTTGAAAAGCACCTGGGGAGGTGAGGAAACCTCCGTTTACTTTGCAGAAGCTCAGTGTCTGTAAAACAGATGACGGTGACTTCGTGCATACTTCTGAGGTTGCTCTAAGAACTGGATTTGTTGATTCAGGCCAGAGCACTTTGTAAATGTCGAGTGGTGCGCAACCTCCAGGGCCCTCCAGTCACTCATCTGATTTCTTTCTCCTTGAGGGAACTAATGACTGAAAAGTTTTATCAGATTTTTCCAGCGTGTCCACCTCCAGACAATGCCGTTGAATAGAACCAAACAGACTTTTATTTTTATTTATTTATATATATTTTTAATGGTGGTACAATATACCTAATGTAAAATGTACTGTTTTAAACCATTTTTAAGTGTGCAATTCAGGGGCATTAGTGCATTCACACAGTTGTGTATCCATTACCTTTGTTCACCTCCCAAGGAACTTTCTCATCTCCCTAGACAGAAACTGTGTCCCCGTCACTCCCCCATTCCCTCCTCCCCCAGCCCCGGGCACCCACCCTTCTACTGTGTGTCTCGATGAATTTGACTATGCTAGTTTCTCACAGAAGTGGACGGGGGAAGGATATATACCTCAGTAGTAGGGTGCACAAGGTCCTGGGTTCATTCCCCAGGACCTCCAATTAAATAAGTAAATAAATAAATAAATAAACCTAACCCCCCCCCCAAATAAATTGTCATACAAGTGGAATTGTATAGTACTTATCTCTTGATTGTGGCCTATTTCATGGGGCATAATGTCTTCGTCAAGGTTCACCTGGCTTGTAGCCTGTGTCAGAATTCCATTCCTTTTTATGCTGAGTAATATTTCATTGTATGTTTTGACCACATTTTGTTTATCCTTTCATCCATTGGTGGGTACCCACATTGTCCCCACATTTTGGCTGTTGTGAGTAACGTTGCCGTGAACATGGGTGTCCAAGTACTGAAGGAGTCCCAGCGTGTGATTCTGCAGGCAGATGCACAGAAGTGTAACTGCAGGCCGACTTTCATTCTGATAGGATGGCAGTATGTCCTTGGCTTTGTGATTGTACTCAGCAACTGTTGATGGAGGCCCCTGGAGTCACGAGGGGCCTCACTCTCCATGCTTGTTCCGTTGTCCTGCCCCCACCATGGGCTCACGGATAGTCCATCCCTCCCCGACATCAGGGACAAAGGCAGAGAAACCCTCAATCCGGGAACACCACGTCTCACCTTGGCCTCAGCCCCCTGCAGCCGTCCACCAGCACTGGCTCTGTTGGAGACCTCTAGTCCTCTCTCCACTGTCATGCGCCTAGGGGTTGATTCACATGGAAACAACACCGCTCACTCTGTTCCTGGGAGGGAATGACCCCCCATTTTAGATTATGGGCTCCTGGCAGCTCAGCCCTGCAGAGGACCTCCTCTGCATTGGCCGGAGTCTGTTACCATCTGCACAGATTCTGAAGAGGAAGGAGCATGGTGGACCCAGAGTGGGACCCAGAGTAGGGTGAGGGGATAGAGAGGGGGAGAAGTGTCTGCAGTCCTCAGCCCAAACTCTGGCTTCCCCACCTTTTGGAAAAGAGACGCCGTAAACCCGACAGAGCCAGGAGAGAAACTGCTGTGGTGTCATCAGCATCAGGGACCCTAGTGGCAAATAGGGACACTGGACATGCATGCATGGGATCCGTGACATACAGTCACCTTTGGTGCTGGGATCCTGGTGTCTCCTCACTGACTCTCCTTGTCACTAGCACAGATCCTGTTCCACTTCCCGGAGGACAGTGAAAGGGAGCATGTGTGTAGGTGTCTGCAGTTCCTCCCATCC
Organism: Camelus bactrianus; assembly: GCF_048773025.1. NCBI lineage: Eukaryota > Metazoa > Chordata > Mammalia > Artiodactyla > Camelidae > Camelus > Camelus bactrianus. The sequence continues at coordinate 24,079,623 of NC_133573.1, forward strand.
GAGAACCCTCAGAACCCTCGCTGGGAGGATAACCGCCCCGGTCCCTCCCTGAGACAGACGTGAGCGGGAGGGACAGCTCCCGGGCTGCAGATTCCCTGAAGTTGTTATGAATTGGGCTTTTTGGGGACCAAAGCCATTGGCAGTGACCAGAGGCCACTGGGAATATCTGATCCCATTTATCACTCGGCAATAAATCTGTCCTGGGTTGTGGTGTATTTATATTTCATAATCGCTGTTCTGGCTGAATCTGGAAGGTTTCTGTCTGGGCGGGGCGGGTGTGGGGAGACTCCTACTTGGCCAGCGATTGTGGATTTGGGCAGAAGAGCTTTGCTCTGACGTATTCCACGTGGTTCTTTCATGCAGTGCCAGTCTTCTGCCCCTCGGGTTTCTGTAATTAGACATGGACCTCACCGATAGATACCTCTCGTGAGAGTTCGTGTTTTGGGAGGAAACACTTGCACCGAAGACTCACGGATAATTGCGCTGAGTGGAGTGAATTCCTCTCACTGAGAAGGATTTAAAATATGTGTATTGGTCTTCCATTGGCTCCAGAAAGATGCATATCCCTCTGACGGCAAAGGAGAGGGAGAGAAAAGCCCCCTCTCCTGGCTTAGGCATGCGTCTCTTTGATGTTGGCTGAGAAACAAAGCCCTGAGGCACCGGTATGCAGATGACAGTGGTCCTTCTGGTGGTTTCTTTTGATGCAGGAGAGTTTGACTCTGGTCATAACTATTTAGAAGCTGTGCGAAGTGTCTCTCTGAGGAAATAAGGGTTGTTCCTGAAAGTCTAGGACAGAGAATGACTCGGTGGTTTTCCTTGGCCAGTGTGCACAAAGCCCAGGTTTCTGAGGTCTGGAGGGGGCCGCGGAGAGGTCTAGTTTTGTCTGAGTTGTTAGGAACGCTGTGCTCCGGGCCGAGAGCAGCACCCCGGCCTTGTCTGCTGGAAATAGAGGAGGTGGCAGGTGGGGGTCAGGGGGCCACCAAGGCACTGGGGCTCGCCGACCACTTCCTTGGAGAAATGGGATCTCTGGCCCCAAGTGTCCTGGCTACATTTTCAGCTTGGTGCTCTGGCTTTGCAGTTAGATTTTCATTTTCAGACAGAAAGGTCTCCCCAGCTCAGGGTATCATGTGTGTTTTCGTGTGTTTGTTTGGTTTAAAAAAAAAAGGGACAAGCTGCTTACCAAGGACGTGGGCAGCCCTACCAATTAATTAACCCGTGTCAATACCATGCGTCGCACGGACGCACACAGTAATTACACCCTTACCGGTCTGTGAGAATTAATTGCAGGTTTGTGAAGTGCTCTGAAATGGTCTTGGGAATCTCTGAAAGGGCCTGGAAGGAATCCAGAAATTTTAGTATTACCTCCTCGTCTCCTTGGGGGCGGGGGTACGGACAACTTCAGGTGGACGCAGTCTTTCCTGCGGGAACCTTTCTGGAGCATTCCTGTTGCTTTCAAGTGACTTCAGGGTGGCAGGTGGCACTGGGAGGCAGCCACAGCTGCGTGGACATCCCTGCGTCCCCTGTGCAAGTGTTCCTAGTTGCCTGTGTCTTTCTTCGCATAAAGAAGTTTGGTCGGGAGTGTGGCTGGATAAAAAAGCCCCAGTAAGGCCAAGAATTGTTCTCACTATTACGATTACTCACATTGTGGTAGTGGGGTCAGGGGAGCCATTGGGAAACCCCACATCTCCTGAATCTAACCTGCTTCTTTTTCTCCCTGTTTGTTCACAGAGGGGCTTTTTCGGAAGTGGTCTTAGCCGAAGAGAAGGCAACTGGAAAACTCTTTGCCGTCAAGTGTATCCCCAAGAAGGCGCTGAAGGGCAAAGAAAGCAGCATTGAGAATGAGATAGCCGTTCTGAGGAAGTAAGTGCCGGAGGGTCGGCCTCATGAACAAGATCAAATATGTATACCAGATCGCGGTGTTGCAGAACCAAATCAAAACCATTCCTCCAGCATCATTGCGCACAAAGAACCATCCTGACGTGGTTAGATCCACCCAAAAGATGATCTAGCCTCAGGCTGCTCCCACGTCCTCATGATCAAGCCATTCATTCCCCTGCATCTCACAAATCTTTTTATGGGACCTGCTTTTGTGTACTGGAGTGTCTTTGAGCATCGTGCTGTGATGTTTTTAAGTGCATCTGTTAATAACAGATGCTAGAGATAGCCTTGAAACTTTCGGGGTTTGGAATCAGTGCATAGCAAGAATCCCTGTACAGATAAGCAAAGCAGAATGGGAAAGAGCTTTATAGGGCCTCAAAACAAAATGTGACACTGTCCACGTTTTTCCTGAGTAAGCTACCTCTCCTACTCCTGTCTCTCAGGGACCAAGGGTGCTGGCTGAATGATGCTTTGCTGCCGTTGGGACAAACCCAGCGCCACCAAGGTGGTTGGGATTGTCCCGACCTGCAGCCCATGTGATGTGTGCTCCAGAACAAGGCTCAGCGGCTTCTTGGTACAAGGGTTTCCTCTTGTTTGTTTGTTTGGTTTCTAGTTTCCCTAGATTGTCCGATAGGGACCCGATGAGTTTCAGATTGTCCTGTGGAGAACTGCGTGAAATTATTCTGTGGAAAAGAATGTGGGAAAGCAAATTACTCTAAGTACATTAGCATCAAGGGGGAAGACACTGTGCTAATGACACATTTCTTTAAATTGCTTCATTTCCAATATGAAATCAGCCCTCGGAGAAGAGGGCATTGGCTGGGTATTAAATTGCAGCCACGTTGCAGATATTTGACATTTTACATGGAAACCTGGGTGGGTTCAGAGCCATCCTGCTCTGAACTCAGGGATGGTGCCTTTGTTGTTACGTGTGACTCCCTCGTGGGCTGAGAAGCTGCAAAGCCAGGGAAGTCAGTTTTTGTTCTCGATGGTGTTTTCCGTCTCCACGGGCAAGGGGAGCAGGTGTCGACTTCATCCTTGGGGGATAAGAGTTGCTGTATCTCCTGTACTGATTTATGTAGTTGTTGGTCCTCTGCCAATGATTTACAAGTGTAGTAAGAGACAGCTCCATGTCATAAGCACCTGGAAGCAAAGTATACAAGTGGTAAAGAAAATGGTTTGGGAAGCTCTGTTAAAATCCACCATTGAGACATTCATTCATTTTGCGAATGTTTGTTAAATTCCTCTGCATCAGGTGGCTCAGCTAGGCTCTGAGGTTGAAAAGACACATTCTTGTCCTCCAGGAGCTAAACAAGTGCAGTAATGTTGTAGATGCTGTGTGAGAGGTCTGACCTCTCAAGAGCAGGGCTGCCCAGTTCTCTCTTTGGGGTCGGGTATGACTGAAGGCTTCCTGGAGGAAGTGGGTCCAGACAATGAGTATTTTTCCCTGGGGGCAGAAAGGGGGAATGATATTCGGACCAGGAGGAGCAGTGCAAACGGAGGTGAGGAGATGGGAGGCAGGCTGGTGTGCTCATTGGACCAGGCAGAGGGTTCAGGGTGAGGGAGGGGAGACCTGAGGTTGGAGAGGCTGGATTGTAGGGGGCTGTATACCCTGCTTTGTCCTATAGATGCTGGGGAGCCTTGACGTGTTTTATTGGAAGGAGCAATGTGATCAAGATTGTTTCATAAAGATTACTGTTGCAACTTGTGTTTACCAGAGGGGAAAGGAGGGGTGTGGAGGAATAAATTCCCAATTCCCAAGTTCAGAATTTGCTAATACTAACTATCATACATACAATAGTTAAACAACAAAGTCCTTGTGTATAGCACGGGGAACTATATTTAATACCTTGTACTAGCCTATAATGAAAAGGAATATATATATGTATAACTGAATCACTTTGCTGTACACCAGAAATGAACACAACATTGTAAATCAACTATGCTTCAATTTAAAAAAGGTTATTGCTGCAGAATTTAGAAGGATATATTGAAGGGGGCAAAACTCAGTTGAGGGGCAGCAGTTGGAAGGCCACTGGAGGAGTCTGGGAAGCAGTGCATTGAAACGGGAGCTGTGGGTTGAGATGGAAGAGGCAGAATGGAATCTTCAGGACTTAACGGATTCAGAAGGAGTGGGCTAAGGGTTGAGGGGAGAGAGAATTCTAGGATAACTGCCAGGTTTCTGATTGGACAGCTGGGTGGATACCACCCTCATTAGCTGAGATGAGAGATACAGGAGCAGGAGGGCAGGTGGTGAGTTCCGATTTAGTGGGCTGGTCTTGGGCGTGGCCAGGTGGAGATGACCGGCTGATGATGGAGATCTGGAACTCAGCTATAATCTGAGCTTGCTGGATGTTCAAGTTTTCTGAAACAACATGTTAAAAAAAACCCTTTTGGTACTTTCCATCACTAAATCATGTAGATAGGGTCTCAGAGAGCCCTACTTTATTCCGCATTCTGCCACAGACCCTGGTCGTTTGTATATTTCCGCGCTGTTTTTCATTCAGGGAGGCGCATCTGGGAGACTGCCTTCCCTCCTACGTGCTGAGTTTATTGCAGGGTGAGAGATTTATGTATTTCATTGGATTGAAGTAATGTAGCTAATATATCCTTAAGGATGTCATTATATTGCTCTGAAAATAGTTCCAAAATGAATTTTCTATTTGATAAGTGGGTATTAAACCAAGCTCAGAGGGAGTGAAAAGAGGCAGACGTCATGGTGGGAAGGTGCTGCGTAGCAGAGATGCTGTCTGACTGGCAGTGGCAGGATCTGCATGGCTCAGCCTGACCTTCCTCTGGAGGGACGGTTAGCTCAGGTCCCACGAATGGAGTGTTTTTTGTGCATGATGGACTATCACATCACCTGTGTTACGTACCCTAGGCTGGTTTACAGAGCTTGCAGTTCCTGTGGTGTTATTTATTTAGAGGGCAGGCACTACCCAAATCTAATTTCAAGGCAGCACAAAAAGCATTTTTGGAGAAATAGAAAGGCAAATGTATAAACAACCTGCATTTAAATGAGGAGATGATCAAGCTGGAAAATAGGAGATGGGAGAGGCCAAACAGATGTATTCAGAGTAGCCCTCTCCCTAATAGTTGGGGTAACCAGGGCTCAGGGTGGTTAAAGGGTTACTGTGTCTGAAACAGGGCAGCAGAATTCCACATGATGATCTAATGGTTACTTTGTCAGCTGCGGAGATTATATTCCCTGGGGAGAGAGCCTGGGTAGGAATTGCTTTTAAATTGCATGTTCTCCTCCATCTTGGTACACTGGGGAGTCTCAGGTGATGGTCTATGCCTTTTTCTCTTGAAATCAGTGGTTCTCAACCCTGGTTGCACATTCAAATCACCCGGGAGGCTTTTCTGAACCTCCTGATGCCCAGACTCCACTCCAGACCCCAGAGTTAGAATCGGAGGTTATGGTGGCCACTGGGAAATTTTAGAAAGCGCCGTCTCCATTCTGAGAGTCTTACGTGCAGCCAAGCCAGTGCTGGGAACAGCAGTTCCAGGGCTCTGGCCTCACGGTCTCACCTCCACAGGGATGATGATGCTCCCCCTGTGTCCAGGAGCAGAAAAGATGTGTACGCATGCATGCGCACACACAAACACACCAGACGATGTTTCCTTTAGGTGAGAGGATTCATTTAGAGGAGCAAACTCACATGTGGTCCCTTTAAAAAAAATTCAATTATTTTTAAAATGAAAAAAATTTTTTTCTTTATTTATTTTTATTGAAATATAGTTGATTTACAATGTGTTAGTTTCAAGTGCACAGCAAAGTGATTCAGTTATGTATATACATATATACATATTCTTTTTCAGACTCTTTACATGATAGATTATCACAAGATATTGAATATAGTTCCCTGTGCTATATAGTGGGTCCTTGTTGTTTATCTGTTTTATATATAGCAGTGTGTATCTGTTAATTGCAAACTCCTAATTTATCCCTCCCTACGTGGTCCCTTTTGAAGAGCTGCATTTCATTCTAAGAGAGGGGCACTGACCTGAACCCATCATCCCATCTGTGGGGAGTGGGCACCAGCCACTGGCTGGGGTCACAAGCGAGACCCCGGCTCTTTGAGGGGCAGAGGAAGTGGAGGCAGTAGTGGCCATCCCTGGCCTGGAGAGGCTGGCGTGGGGGCTGGTCAAGTCAGCAGGACGCCACGACCAACCCACTCTCAGAAGGGAGTCAGGGCTGCTAAAGGCAGCAGATGCCAACTCCCGGGATCCCCTGTGGCCAAGGTTAGGATGGACAGCGGGCAGAGGGGTCGGGCTGGGCCTTCCAGAGGGAGACGGAGTCAGCCCCTCAGCCAGGTGAGAGCCGGGCTCTGGAGGCCTGGACGCTCCTTGCAGTAGCCTGATTCCCTGGTTATCTTTGGGCAGACATGCTTCTCTCAATGCAGACTAACCAGAGGGAAGGCAGGCAGCTTGGGCCCCCAAAGGAGAGGACAGCTGGTTTTGTATTAAGTATTAGCCTTCAGAGAAAGGCTTTTCTGTAAATTAACTCATTTAAATCTGGCTTGCTTCTGTTCCTGCAGCTTTGTTCTGATGGCTGACTGGCCTGTTTGCTTCTTTAAATCCCTGCCAAATGCCTGTTTATTGTGTGTGTTGAAGGAACATACGCTTCAGTAGAAATTCATCAATTCAGGGCGAACAAAACCACTTTTCCAATGACTGAAAATGGCTAAGCTGGTAAAGCTGATACTTGAGTTTCTCAGACACCAGTACAGAATTTTAAGGATCTGATCCGCCTCAAAGATGATGCTGCAACGTGGAGAGACCTTTTCTCTGGAAAGGTAGTGTCGGGGTTAAGGACATAGGCCGGAAGTGTGAAAAGACGTCACTGAAGGCCGTGGGATAACAAATACGGAGGCAGGTCCGTCTGTCATGATCCTACAACCCTTGACTATGCTGGAAAACCCTTACTGAAAGTTCCCTTAATTTCAAAAAAAAAAAAAAAACACTTGCAGTTCAAGCAAAACAAGTTGAGGGGTGCGGTTAAGTTGTTTGGTGGTGGTGACTGTTGGTGGGCTGTGTGTGTGATTGAGGTCACAGTCTTGCCAAGCTTGGAGCTGAATGGCCCTGTTCCCCCTGGAAAGCTGACACAGCCCATCCTCGACCTGCTCAAATCAGACCCAACAAAAGCATCGAATCACATCAGGAGCTGACTCGCTTCCCTGTGGCCTTACTGGAGACCTGCCCTCCAGATCTTGCCACACGTCCTTAGGCTTTATGCCTCGGCCTCTCCGTTTCCACTGAATCCCGTGGATCTGACTTCTGAGTGAGGATGCTGTTCCTGCCAAGTGGATAGTAAATTCAGCTTTGTTGCAACCACCCTTTGCTGATTATTGTTTATTTCGTCTTGACAGTGTGCGTGTGTATAAGAAATAAAACTGGTCTTGTGCCAAGGCTACTTTACAACCAAAAGAGGATAGTACATTTGATGCTTCTGAGTGGCCTCCACATGGTGCTTTGTCCGTAGCAGATAATCCAGGAACTTCTTAAAATTTGATTTGACATCCAGAATCAATGCATTTTTATGAGGTCTAGCGACTTCTTGGGCATTGCTTACAGAATGCTGTGAATGGGAGGAAGATGACATTGCTGGTAGCCTTTACTACAAAACAGGGATATTTAGACTCGCTTCACCAAGTATGTGGTTTATCTTTCCAGGGACCTTGAACCTCCAGGGCCTCACCCCGCCTTGCGGTTTTGGCTTCCCAAGCATCGTGCGATGTGTGGCCCACGTGATCAGACTCCCTTCCTTGTTCCAGTAATGCTATGCAAATGAGACTTAAAATTCCTGTCTGATGTTGACCCTCCCCACCTTAATTCTACAAAGTCACCTGCTTGAAGGAATCCAAACTCCTTGGTAGACAGCCCCCTGCTTTATGATCTTGCTGTGTGGCGTTCACCTCCTGTCCCCCACCTCCCCACCCCACATTCAGTTTAGTTCTCCCCAGAGGAACAATGATTCAGGCTTCTGCCTCTCCTTCCCACTCCTCCCTGCTGCAGCGGGCTAAGCCTCTGTTTGAGACGCCCTCTCCTTCAGGATTCCCCCACTGATTGTCCCTGCCTGGATGGACCCTTCCCTCCGAGACCCCACGGCACCAAGTTTACCTCTGCCTCTCCTGACTCTGCCTGTGATGTCCTCTTCCTGAGACTCTGAATTTCCTGAATCCAGCCCTGAACTAAAGGAGTGATGGGGAGCGTGGGTCCAGGGCTGGGGGATTCAAGTGATGGTCAGGAGTTAGAAACACTGGGCTCAGGCACTGACTCAGCAGAGATTAGGGAGGAAGAAATGTCTGCCGGTTCTGTCTGGCTCTGGTGACCGTGTGCACACAGGTCCGTCATCCAATTCTGGAAGACCAGGCGTGTTAGGGGGGAGATGATTGACCTACAGCAACACAGCCGGCTTCACCTGTCTGGCCCTTCCTCCCACCTCTTGTACTGTCTGTGTTACTCTGCGGATATTTAGAGAAGTTGGGGATACGTTGTGTTCGCCACACTTTCAGAAGCGGTGTCAGTTACTTGCATGCTTACTTCCCTGTGCCACCTCCCCGTCATCCAGTCTGGGTACGCGTTTGGGGAGGTCAGCCCTTGTGTGGATTAGCTGCTGGTCTAAATTCCTCTGATAATATATCCTGGCTGATGTTTTTTTCTTTCTTCTTCAGTAAACTTAGTTAATGATGTATACAGATTTCACTTAAATGATTCCAACAGAAGTGTGTGTGTGTGTGTGTGTGTGTGTTGGTATCTATTATCTGTTTTGTAGTCTGATATTTCTAAAACGTCAGAATAGCTTCTGTTGGAGGGTCACATAACATGAAAGATTAAGTACAAGGAGTCCTGGGATGGACTCGGATGGCAAACACAGAAAAAACAGTAATACACACCAAAGGTTTGCTGTTTCTTTTCTGTTAAGCTTCAGGTTGTGTCAGTTGTGTTTTCTACCTGATTTTGGCATTGTGTATGCGGGTAGATAAATGATCTCAGTACAGTTTTATTTAAGACTTATTATCTAGTTTAAACTCTATAAAATTTGGTGAATAAATTTCATTTCACATATCGAAGTCCAGGGTTATGGTTTGGGTGGTGTAAACAGTTCCATTTTAAAGCTCAATCACTGACTTTTGTCCTCAATGTCAGCCTAACATTGAGGTCAGAGTCTTAGGGGACTGGTCTGAAGTTTTTAGAAAATATACAATGAAAGAAGTCCTTTCTAAAATGGTATATATGTGTATATATATGTATGTATGTGTATATATATATGTATATTTGATTAAGGAGATTTAACATCCATTTTTTAGACATTTGTGTTTTCCTTTGATAAATATTTAAAAATATTATAAATATTTTATAATATAATTTATTTTTATAAATTTTTAACATATTGACTATATGATTCAGACGTGAGATAAGTGTCACTGGGAAATCCAAACATAGGTAAGGATCTTTATAAACAAACAATATGGTGTGATGGATGTGGGGTTCTCATTCTTGTTGAAGGCTACAGAGCTGATGTGCTAAATGCACACATGTGTGTGTGCATAAGTGTATACACATGTGTATGTATACACGTATATGTATACACACATGGACGTATATAAATGCATATAAAAAAGCTGAAATGTATTTAAAACATGTATATCTTTCCACTGAGGAGCAAAGAATTCTTTATGCTTAATTTAGTCAATCTACTGTCAAGTGTGTCAAAAATCTGCATTCTAGGTGCCTAAATAAGATGGTAAAGCATCTGAAAAGCCTTTTTCAACATTAAAATGTTCAAATGTTCAGCATTACCGCTCTCATTACACTGTTATAAAAGGAGTCTGTTGGTGGGAGAGGTGAGAGCAGAGATCATACCCATTTTGTGGAAGGAGAAACTGAGGTGCAGAGGGTATAGTTTGGGTGAGCAACAGAGCAGGGGAAACAGCAGAGAGCTTCCCACTTGTATTCCCCACCTTTTAGGGTCCCCAGCCTGCCCTTCTGTTAGGAAACTGCTGTGGGAACTTCGTTCACTCCAGAAACAGCCAACAGGAATCCCAAGTCTTATGACTTCCAACAAACAGCAGGAAACAGACGGTGGTAGGTTTCAGTGGACAATAGTTGTCGATGGATGCTAATAGATTAATCAAAATAGATGTCAGTTAATTAAATGTATATACAAATATATTTGCTAAGTCTAAAATCAGAATTCAGCCTTCTGTCCCGACCCAGTCATCTGAAATCCAGAGCCAATTTTATCTGTCCTTTGCGATTTTAAGTACAGATATTCTCACTTTGTCATCATTTGGAAACTAACTGGGACTCCTGTGAGCATTGTTTTATGTAATCTTCACCGTAAACCTCAGAAGTGGTTACGATTCTTCACATTTTATGGTGGAGGGCCTGGGACTTACTTAAGAAATTTTTGGAGGCCACATAAGGAGTAACAGGTAGAGCAGGAAGTCAGATTCGGGTCTGTTTGTCTTTCCCTTTAGGATTTGATCTATCTGGTGTCTCCATGTTGTTCAAGACAGGACCGCACACTCCTGATGTGGGCAGCAGCCCAGTGCACGGAGGTGCTCATTGATAGTGAAAGAAAACAATCCCCAATGGTCTAAGTGAGAATGCCGTCAGAGGGGCAGCATCAAACACTGGTGACGACCTGAGAACCAACCTGCCTAATTTTCATCCAACTACTCCACTTGGGAGCCGTGCGACCTTGGGCGAATAATTTCAATGCTGTGCTTCCACTGTCAGGAGATTGGGGGTGATACTTGCCCTCTTTGTCCCTCTTACTGTCCGCTACCCTCACGTTAGGGTCACCCAGCATCAGAACTGGAAAAGGAGCTTAGAGGTCTTGGTCCAGGTCTCTTGACTTCTAGAGGGAGAAACAGGTCCAGAGAGGTTAAGTGAGTGGCCTGAGGTCACAGAGCTCCTCACGCAGAGGCGCAGCCACGCGATGGTTTCTGGCCTCCTCGTTCAGAGCTCTTTCCACATAATCACGCTGGCCCTCTAACTGAGCCTCCCTCAGGAGAATGCAAGACAGCAACTCTTCCTCATCTTTAAAAGCCCCTTGATATGTCTGGCAGGGACGAAAGACTCTGCCCGGGTGGCTTGGCTGGATCCCAGGGTGGGGTATTGAATCTGGTTCCAGAAACTCCCCCGGCGATTTCAGTTAGACTTGCTGTCCTTTCCGCCGCCCGCTCCGCCTGGCCGTGCAGTGTTGCTGCCGCCGCTGTGACCACCATCCCGTTCTGCCCCCCGCCGCCTCGGGTGCTCTGGAATTCTCTGGAAGGGAGCTCAGAGCCCGTGTTAAAGGTGAAACACTGGGAGTGCTTCCTTCCCACTTTGGGTGTGTTTGAGGAGCGTGGTGCTTTGTGCTAGCTTCTCATCCACAGAAGGGAGACACGACTTCTCAGGAGTGCAGCGGGAGGAAGGCAGCTCCGGACTGTGGGATCACTTGGGAAATGTGGGAAGTGCTCCTGGGGAGGGGGTGAGGTCATAATCTGGGAACCCTTCTCCACCCTCCCCATCTGGCCGCAGGCTGGGGAGGTGTGCTGAGCACCCAGGTTCTGCTCCTGCTCCCTATTTGCTCTGTTTGACCCTTTGCCCTCTCTCTGCCTTTCTGGAATGTTCTAGAAACAGAGGGGCAGCTTCTCACATACCATCCCGGACATAACAGTGGGTTGGGGGGACGTGGGTCATCTTGTGGGTGGTGGCCCAGGATTGGTCCCACAGGGAAGGTGAGAGGTCCAAAGTCGACCACGGAGGAAAGGTACCATTTGCGGGATAAGCCCACCACCTCAAGAAGCCCGAGTTTCCCTCGATGGCAAATATTTCTACATCAGTATGTGACTTCTTCTAGGCATAGAAGTAAATTTCCAGAAAGAAGCTTTCGCTCCAGCACTAGCTGTTCTTTCTAGCGAGTCTCCTGGCTGGAGTGTAAGGGATAAGGTAGCTTCCCTGGGTTGAGCCGAGCTGGATATTTGACTTGTATTTCCACACATCCTACCCCGATTCCCTCGCTGTAGATGGCTAGTGTGTGTGTGTGGGGGTGCTTGTTCAGTCCTGGTGGACAAAGCCACTTGGTACAGTCACTGGGAGGTGGCACTAAAGGATGACAGAGTCCCAAATAGGTAGCGCCTCAGTCTTGGGTTGAATGTTAGTGATATCTCGCAGAACATTAAAACTCAGGGGTAGATCTGTTTGTGAGTGCGTCTTTCTGTTTATCTCCATGAAGATCCTGTTTTCTGGTGGATTCAGAACACAGCACATTGTAAGGGGACCCCAAGACTCCCACACCTGCTTTTACTCAGATTTTCTTTAAAGATGTTAATAGAATGGTTGAAATTTGATTTATTCTTCTGCCCAGAGTGAGTCCCTTCCTTCCTCCCTCCCTTCCTTCCTTCCTTCTTTCCTTTATTCCTTCCTTCCTTTTGTGTTTCTCTTTTGTTTGGAGTGCTTTTATTTTCTAAAAAAATGGTAAGCTAAATTTAACTGACCAACAGTATCCATGAATAAGTTGCTTATTGTCACTTACTTCTCAGTAAAGCTGAAAAAAAGAAAGTTGCTTCTTAGTATAATTTCCTGGAGAAACATGGCAAGTAGTTTTGCTTTCCTAAACATCATCATTTAATTAAGTGACACAGAATTTCACTACACAGACGCGGGCACTTTAGCTCGTGTAGGTGGTTAGGGGACAATCATGGTTAAGTTGTTCGTTACTCTTACTATTCAGTCCATTCTTCTTCAGTCAGTATAACTTCTCCCAAAAGATGATATTCCTCTTTAAGAAATAGTTTAGAATGGGTGGCTTTTTTCTTTACAAAGATCATCGTGTTGAGAAGCGTATTACAAACTTCCAAGTGGAAACTTGTTCTGAAGAAACTACTGGCACAAGAAATGTGCCCGAATATTTTCACAATATTGTTGGTGAGTCAGAGGAACAGATGGCAGTGACACTCTTCAGAGTAGAGATTTCAGATTCCTGTCTTCTCCTGAGGGGGAGTTCAGTCGGCATGTACATACAGTCTTCTTTTGCAGTAACAAGCCTCATTCCCTCACTTGCAGAAACCGTAATTTCTCAGCGAAATAACCCCTAATACCAGTATATCATTCAAAAATTTTCATTGCATCTTTTTTTGAATGATACCATGTACTACATTTTTTATGTAAAGTTTTGCTGTTTTGAACGTGGTTTACTCAGGATACAGATTCAGTTGAAATTTCTCTTTTCTACTACTCTTAAAAATTGTGTGATGAGCATATGAAAGAATAAGAAACTCTTATGAAGTTATTATAAAATCTTCTAGGAAAGCGAATATTTTTAAGTTCTTGATCCCAGTGTCAGTAATTACCTTGTCACCTAAAGAGATGGGGCGGTGATCCTGGGTAGCTGTGAGTTCAAGATTCTACAAGTACTTGAAATAACTCCTTTTAAAGATATTTTATAGCTCAGACTTCTAAATCATTTAGATTTGTCCTCATATAATTACTCTGAGTTGGAAAGCTCTTAAATCTTCTTAAGAAGGTGACAACGCGCTCCCAAGGTTATCGGTATCTTTCCGGTCTTTGATTTGCTCCCCCCCAACCATCACCCCCTTTCATTTGCCTCTTTGAGATGTTAGTGCTATGGTCTCCCCTCTGGCTGTGTTCACATCATCTCCTCTGCCTGGAATGCACTTCCCAGGACTGATCTGGACTGGTTGGGGTCTGGTCTTCCGCGCACCCTTACACCCAGCATGTGGTCCACAGATCAGCGGCAACTCCAGGGAGCTTGTTGGAAATGCAGACTCTCAGGCCCAGCCCAGGCCTAGTGAATTAGAATGTGCCATGTAACTGGATCCCAGGTGATTCATTTGCACATTTACCTTTGAGGAACACTGATCTAGGAAACTCTCCTTCAGAAAGCATTTAGCTGCCCCTCCTGTGTGCTCCAGTAACATCGAACATTCTCATCCCTTGTACTGCTTGTCACAATTTGGAGTAATTGCCCTTTTGTCTTTTTCTTTAAAAAAAATTTTTTTAATGGAGGTACTGGGGATTGAACCCAGGACCTCCCGCATGCTGAGCTACAACCACACCCCCTCCTTGTCTTTCTTTCCCACTGCGTCGAAACCTTCTGGAGGCAGGGATGATGGCTGAGATCCATGTGTGTTTCTAGTGCCTGACAAGATCCTGCCACAGAGTAGGTGATTCATATGTTTTTGTTGACTTGAATTATACCAGTGTCACAAGAGGAAAGATTGAGGAAGACAATGTGTATTCCCTTCCCTCTAAAAAATAAAATCAAAATGCTTTATTTCCTTGAATAAATAGAATCTTCAAGTATTTTGAAAACACAAGCACGTGTATCCTAACAAAAGATGTTGAGTGACAAATTTGTATCCATTTCAAAGTTGGAAGTCAGCACTAAAGAACTGAAAACTTGAAAAAAAAATTTGTTTTTGATAGAATACATTAAATCCCTCGCAGAACTGGGGCAGAATTGTCAGTTTTGTGGGTGGTTCTTATCAGATGGGACACCTGACACTCTCTTAAAATGGAGACCACAGAGGGAGATGTTTGAATGGCATACCAAAGACATACCCCTGCTGTTTAAAATAGCTCTGGTTGAGATTTTCCTCTCTTGTTTATAGCTTTTCCAGAATTTTAAAAATGAAAAGATGCTGTCAATGGCTCTGAAATTTCGATGACTTAACTACCCTCTGTAAAGAAACTGGCACTAATTTTGAGCTGAATTAATAGATTGCATTTCTTGAGTCTGGTCATCACTGTATACATGCTTTCAATAATTAACAAAATCCAGTCCATGCCTCAAGGAGCTGATGGTGGCTTCCCAGAGGACCCAACCAATGTACGTAAGAGTGGCCCAGTGTTCTGTAGGAGCCACACAGATGGTGGGCAGAGAGGTCCAGAGGCGGGACCGATCATAGCCACTGGGGGAGTCAGAAGAAGGTGGTATTTGGGTGACCTTGAAGGACGGGTAGGCTTTTCGTGGGTGGAAGCAGGGGGAAGGGGAAACATTTCAGCGGATGGAACAGCTAGAACAGTTATGGACAGAAAGAGATGACGTGGGGGTGAGCCTGGAAGTGTGGCTGGAGCGTTTGAGAAGATGCAGGTAAAAAGGAGCAGGGATGATAGCTCAGAGCACAGTGATGCTTACCTGTGAGATTAAAGGGTTTGTGCTTCGTCTGCTAGGCAGTGGGGCAACCGAAGAGTTTTGCATAGAGGAGGGTTGGGAGGGAACATTGGGAAGACGGAGGGTGACTCCTGGGACGGTGCTTAGTATGAAGGTGGGTTAGACCTGTGTCAGAAGAGAGACTGAGGACCACCTGAGATGTGGTTGTGAAAGTCTTGGCTGGAGGGGAGGAGCCCTCAACAACCACATGGACCTCACCTGAGACACTAAGGAAAAAGAATCAATGGAACTCTGCCAGTAACGGGAAGTGAGGGATGACAGACGCCAGTTTGCAAGCCTGAGTGATGGGAAAAGTGCTGGGAGCATTAGCAGAGGTAGAGTGGTGAAGAAAAAGGGCAGGCCACAGTGCTGTTCATTGGACATCTCTCTTTCCATCCAACAGGATATCTTGTGACAGAACTAACTAATATGACCCCTGAGGCCCGAGACACACGAGGCCATGGGCCTGCAGCATTTATGCAAAAGAAAGATGCTTGTTTCAGCGAGTGGTGCCTGTGGCTGGGGCGGGGTAGGAGAGAGGGAGGGCGTGATGGGCCGTTTTCACCCTGATGCAGAGAATGCATCTGTTCACATGGATGAAGAGACTGGCTGTCATGATGGTATGTTCTGGTTAGTGCCACCCGGTTGCATTACACTCACTAGGACAAGAATTCCAGCCCCTGAGGTGGGTCCTAATTATGGTCTGGGCTTTTAGGATGGACCAAAGGATGCCTACACTTAATGTTATTGACAGCATACAGTGGGAGGAGTACTCCTCTGAAGTTCTGACTTCTCAAACGGTGGTTTCACTCTGTAGCTTCTGATGGCTTCAGAATGCCCCCTTGTTTTCTCCATCCTTCCTCACTTTTCTTCTTTTCTTTCCTTCCTCTTGCCTTCTTTCCCTACCAGACATCTTTAAACTGTTTCTTCATCAACTGCTGTATGTCCTGTATCTTCAAGTCACTTAACAGCCCAGTGGTGGTACTGGTGTGGTTTCCTCAAAGAGCCCCCATTAATTTTGAGTTGGCAAATGTCATAGCCTTTTCAGAGTATAGATCGCCCTTGATTTGTCTGGAACACTAGACCATGTTGACCAACATTCTCTTCTTAAAATACATGGCTTAATGATGGCATGTTTGGAGTACCTTTGCCTCCTATCTCAGTCCGCTCAGCTGCTGTAACACCAGAGTAGAAGGGGTAGTGTACAGAAATTCATTTCTTACAGTTCTGGAGGCTGGAAATGCAAGATCAAGATGCTGCTTCCCGGTTCACAGACGGCACCTTTTTGCTGTGTTCTCACTTGGTGCGGTCATTTTAAAAAGTATCTACTCTGAGCGTTTCTCCTGTGTCTTTCTTGGGCATTTTTTCCTTAAGCAGAGAATTCAGTGGTCCCATCTCTTCTCTGGAGGCAAAGGTTGCCCTGTGAAACCACAAAGGGTCTTCAGGCAGAGCCAGAATTCCCCAGGGAGGGGTATCCTGAAGGGTTAGTCATCCAAACCTGACTGCATGAACCAGACGGCTCCTGTCTCTAGATAATTGTTTTTTTTTTAATTGGTGTGTAGTTGACTTACAATGTTGTGTTAGTTTCTGGTGTGCAGCACAGTGATTCAGTTATGCATTCATATGTATATTCTTTTTCACTATAGGTTATTACGGGTTATTGGGCATGTTTCCCTGTGCTATACACTGTCTCCAGATAATTCTTAAGGCTACAATTTGCTCATCAACGTGATCTGTAGGTAATTTAACTAACAGATGTTTCTGAATTGGAAAACTGGTGGTACCAATGCAGTTAGACTAAAATAAACATTAAAAATACATATTTATATATATTTCAACTGCAGCAGTGTTCTTTTCGAACCAGCTCCTAAAGTAATGGAAATAAAAGCAAAAATAAACAAATGGGACCCAATTAAGCTTAAAAGTTTTTACACAGCAAAGGAAACCATGAACAAAACCAAAAGGCAACCTACAGAATGGGAGAAAATATTTGAAGATGACACGACTGACAAAGGACTAATCTCCAAAATATACGAACAGCTCATATAGCTTAATATAAAAAAAAAACCCAAACAACCCAGTCAAAAAAATAGGCAGAAGACCTATATAGACATTTCTCCAAAGAAGACATCCAGATGGCCAACAGGCATATGAAAAGATGCTCAATATTGCTAATTATCAGAGAAATGCAAATGAAAACTGTGAGATAACACCTCACACCAGTCAGAATGGCCATCATTCAAAAGTCTACAAATAATAAATGCTGGAAAGGATGTGGAGAAAAGGGAACGCTCCTACACTGCTGGTGGGAATGCAGTTTGGTGCAGCCACTTTGGAAAACAGTATGGAGATTCCTCAAAAGACTAGGAATAGACTTACCATGTGACCCAGGAATCCCGGCCCTGGGCATATATCCAGAAGGAACCCTACTTCAAAAAGACACCTGCACCCCAGTGTTCACAGCAGCACTATTTACAATAGCGAAGACACGGAATAACCTAAATGTCCATCAACAGATGGCTGGGTAAAGAAGATGTGGTATATATACACAATGGAATACTACTCAGCCATAAAAAAGAATGAAATAATGCCATTTACAGCAACATGGATGGGTAGCAGAGGGATAAATTAGAAGCTTGGGATTAACAGATACACACTACTATACAAAATACTATTTTATTTTACATATAAAATAGATAAACAACAAGGACCTACTGTAGGGCACAGAGAATTATATTTAATTTCTTATAATAACATATAATGGGAAAGAATCTGAAAAGAACAAAATGTATCTGTATGTATATGTATAACTGAATTGCTCACTGTACACCTGAAAGTAACACTATATATCAACTATACTTTAGTAAAATATAAACATAAAAAACTTAAAGCAAAAATACATATGAATATGTATATCACGTCAGTGACAGACTGGCGCCTGCTGAGGCCCACCCTGCGTTGC
Organism: Camelus bactrianus; assembly: GCF_048773025.1. Lineage (NCBI taxonomy): Eukaryota > Metazoa > Chordata > Mammalia > Artiodactyla > Camelidae > Camelus > Camelus bactrianus. The sequence continues at coordinate 24,097,634 of NC_133573.1, forward strand.
AGTATTTGGTGGAAAAGCTAGTGACTCTGCACATGTTGAAAGTAGCTGCGGTTGTTTTCTGGGAACTTGGATTCAGATGACAGTGGGAAAAGTACTGTCAGGCAGAAGCCTTACTGTTCAAACAGGGCTTGTTAGTCAGCTCAGTTTCACTTGGTACTAGAATGAAAATCCCAGCAAAACGACTGTCATATAAGCCCCACTAGGGAGAGAGGAAAACAGGTGTCATGGAATACTGTGTCCCATTATCTGGGTACCAGCCCGAGAAGGAGGTAGGGGTGCTCAGGAGGATGCCACCAAGAGCCGCAGAAATGGCCAGAGCCTGGAAATTAGGTTCTGGGAGGAGAGCCAGAAGGAACTGGTATTATTTTACCTGGAGAAACGTGACAACTGGCATCCGTTAACATATATTATTGTATTTGAGTGGCCAGCACTCTGTGAGGGCACTATGCTGTTTTTAAGTCCTTGAACATTTAGAATCCTAACATTACTAGCCCTAGCAATCCATCTCTTTTATTTTTTAGTGAAGATAATGAATCCCAGAGAAATTAACAACCACAGCTCCCTACTCATTGGCTGAGAAGGATCAGGATGTGGGACGTGAGGACACAGAGGTGTAGGGGAGGCAGGCAGACTTTTACCCCCTTACGGCTTTTTAGGGCTGGACCTAAGAATTAAAATGACATCAGATGGATCAAGAGGACAAAAGTATACAGATTTATTTAATAAAAGCTTTACGCCACACAAGAACCTTCCCAAGGAGTGAAGTCCTATAGATATGGCAAAAATGAATGGCTTTTATATTTCAGATTGAACAAAGAAAGGCAGTCCTTGAAAAGTGATGAAACTATGTGGGGAAACTAAAAGGAAGGTAATCATTATTTTAACAAAGTCTCCCTGTGTAGTGTTCTCTTAGTCCCCGCTTCTCGTCCTTAATGATAAAAATAGTTTTCTTTCCAGTACAGGAAGGAGACGTCTTTCATAATGGGAAATTCACCTCCTGCTCCTAAGAAAAATAAGGTGGTTCAGGGTGGCTTTCTTATATTTGCTGTTTTTAACTCAATTTTCAATATGCTTAAGAGACATATTTTGGGGTAACATGTTCCTGAACTCCTTCAGAAGTCATAAAGGAAATTTAAGTTGGATAAAAAACAATGTCTTGCTAGGGGAAGATTATCTAATACTGGAATACAGTATGTTATTTGGAGATCTTAGAAAATATTGCCTATACTGGGACAGTGCTGGCTCTACCTGGAGGGGGAATAGATGAGCTGATATCTCAGTGGCTCTTTAATTTGATGGCTCTAATTATCTGAGTTGTTTTTCCCTTGGCATCATAAGAGAAGTTGTTCTGGCAAACATACAGTTTTATACTTGCCTTTGTTAAAACAGCTTATCCCATTTCCAGATGTGTTTGAAGATCAACAGCAAAGATGATGGTGTTTCTCAATAAAATCCTTAGATTTTTATCTGATGTTGTCAATGACTGATTCAATTTGAGTATCTCTGGATTCTTACTAGACTCCATACTCCTACTATACTATGTTCCAGGTCTTTCGCATTCAAATAGCATTTCCACTTTGAGTTTTTGTTTTTTTGAGGACTGCATGAGTGTGATTGTACTAAGCAGATTTACAGTAATCAGAACATTATGATGGCAAAGTAGCTGTCGGCACGCAGGCAGTGTCCACGTGACTTCTGTGGAAACAATTTCTGCACTCCCAGGAGCACCTGTTTTCCTTCTTGTCTTTGCATGCTCAGAGAGTGGAAAGCTGGACTCGGATAGCTCAGGTTCGGGTTACCACCTTGGTAGTGTAGATTCTTAAAACAATACTGAACCCTATGATTTATGTTAAGTAAATAAAAAAGCAACAAGGGGAAGAGGCTCCTACTAGGTATATGGCTCTTATTTGGAAAGGTGGCAATACATTTTAAGTAATTATTAAGGATAAGTAATATGTAGATTCTCCAGGAAGAAAAAAATGGATTTCCTTCACCCAAAGCCATAGAGGCTGTTGTTCAAGAAGTAAGCATACATACGAAAGGACTTGGAGACGAGGATGATGGTGATGATCGTGCTGGTGATGATGAGGATGGTGGTGGTGATGAAGATGGTGGTGATGATGATGATGGTGGTGATGATGGTGGTGGTGGTGACGATGATAAGGATGGTGGTGATGGTGTGGTGATGCTGCTGATGATGGTGAGGGTGGTGGTGGTGATGCTGATGATGGTAGTGATGATGATGAAGTTGATGGTGGTGATGATGGTAGTGATGGTGATGATCATGGTAGCATATCCACTGATGAGCATACATATTCCTGTTGCTGTGCATATTTATCTCCTGACTTTACAACCGCACCACAAGGCAGGTATTGAATCTTTGTTTGACTGATGAGGAAACTGAGACTCAGAAAGTTTCAGTAGCTTGCCCAAGCTGAGATTAAAATCTAGGTCTCTCTAGAATCTAAGCCTTTTTTTGGTGTATCATATTGCCTCCTAATACAAACATGCGTTACAGTTTCTGGATTAAAAAAAAAAGAAAACTAACCAACTGAAATAAAGAAAATCACACGTAACTTGAAAAGACTACCAGTAAATTTTGGGGATTCTTGGTCAGCTCGGTTTGGTCATCAGGCTGGGAGCTGATATTCAGACCAAATATGCCCTTTCCCTATGCAGAGGGCAAGTGAGGATAAACTTTTGCTGATGAACTCTTCACAGCTTAGCCAGTCTTTCTTGGAACTAACTGGAGATTTAAGCTGGTAGTTCCTAAAATTTAAGAGGCATCAGAATTAGCTAGGGGCCTAACCCTAAAAGTAAACACATACTTTGGGGCCCAGCCCAGATGCTGGGGCCCCAGATTTGAATTTCTGTTACCCCAGTGGTGCTGGTCCCGCTGGACCAGAGGCCACGCTTTGAAAAGCGCTGACTCGGTGGTCTCAGGCTGAACGCTCCAGCCTGGCCTTGCCATGGCTTCTCTAACATGGTGACCAAGTGCAGAGCCTGTGTGGGCACTGAGGTCAGCCTGGGCCGCGTGGCCGGTCACCAGTGACCTGCCCTCTGGGCCATCCTGAGGCCTCACTGGAGATTTCAGGGCAGCAGCATCTGTCCTGCTCAAGAGAGTGTCTCCTCCCCCGGGCAGGGTGCTCTGAAGGAGGGCTGGCGCGAGTTTGCCCTGAGGATCAGCCGTAGTGGGTCAGCCTCCATCAGCTCCCTTCAGCCTTTTGAAACAAGAGGAGTTTGGCGAGGGTCCACGCTCTGCCACGTGGTCTCCTGGAGACAGCACTTCAGACAGGAGCGTTCGTGAGTCTCCATCACCCCCAGGACTCGTGCATGGTCCATGTGGATGAAGAACTCAGCAGGTTCCTCCCACCAAACCAATATGAAAATCTTGCCCAACATTTTGAAAAATATTTTAAATAGCCTTAAATTGCTTCTACTCTGTTTTTCTGTAATAGCAGCCTAGCACAGACCTGGAACATTTCTGTATGAGTTTAAAGAAAACCAGCTCCAGTTGGCTTAAGTGAAAGGTGTTTATTATGAGAATCCTGGTTTATCTGAGCTAACCCAAGGGAAAAGTGAACAACCAAGATTCTCCTGGAGAGACAATCAGGTCCGTTCCTGGAATGTCATCCTAGGTTTTCAAGATCATCTTTCTAGGGTGTGACCATTGGTATAACCCAACCTCAGGCCTCACCCCCCACACCTCTATGTCTGTCTGTCTGTCTCTCCATCTCTCCCTCCCTCCTTCCCTCCCTCACTCCCTCTTTACCTTCTCTTTTCCAAATATCAGATTCCAGGGATAGCAGAGGCCTGTCTTGGGTCAAGAGTTGTCATTGGATCAAGCAGACATGGTCAGGCTGACATGGTAGAAACGTGACCCTTGGGGTGCCATCTTGGTGTTTTCAGGAGCTGTGCCCAGAAAAGGGGGCGTCCTCTGTGATCCTAGCACCCGACTCCACCCAAAGTTGTCTGCCCTATAGGCTTCTCAGAGGTGTCTTCACACTTAAATGTGAGTCAGGGGATTAAAAATGTATAGTCTTAAGCCTTGGAAGAGGAGAATTTCTCTTACACAGCAGAGGTGTCCAGAATTTGCTGTGTGGACTTTAAATTCTCAACACACTGTTACCTTACAGGGTGCCTTGTAAGGAGGGTCTCAGCCCTCAGAGAGAGATGCAGTGCATCCTGGGGGGTGACTTAGCAAGAAAGATTTGCTTTCATTTGTAACTTTTTCACCCTTTGTGAAATGCCTGGATAGTTTTGAATCCACACACGTAAATGACTGACAGTCACATGGCCTGAATGTTCTGGCCTTGACACTTCCTCTTGAAGCCTGGTCCTACCAGACTTGTCTGGGGCCAGCTGGGTAGAAAGCTATCATCCAGGGCCTGTGTAACTTGGGAAGGAAGTAGCAGGACGGGGCCTGGGGAGGCTGGGGGTGGCCGTGATGGCTGCCATCTTCCAGGATTCCAAGTGGTCAAAGAAAGAGCCCGAGAGAATTAAAATAAGACCGACTCTATGTTCAAGACGTCAGGATGTTTTTGTAAGATACCAGTGAAATCTACTAAGGAAGGAATGCAGTCAAGGTGCCCTTTGCATGGTTAGGAAATCTGACTCCCTTGACTGAAAACAACACCTGCTCTCCAAGCGAGTTCCAGAGAATACCCCGCACAGACGGGCCTGACCCCCAGCCTCCTCTTCAGCCCCAGAGTCACTTTCTGCTCCGTGTTTCATGCTGAGGATCGTGACCACCTGTTTCTGCCCCTTTAAACCCGGGCCCAGACACAGGCAAACAAGCTTTCCTGGGTGTCTCTTCCTTTGGTTACAGCTGGCACTGCTAAGATTGCCCAGCACTAGGCTCTCACAAAGGCAGAGATCTACGTGGCGAGTTCCATGAATCCAGGTCCTTCAAGGGATACACAGTATTTTGCTCTCCAGAGCCCAGGGCTTCTGTCCAGTCCGTGTGGGTCCCTCCTGGGGGCCTGCCTTCCTAGTTTTTAGGTTGCTTCCACCATCTCTCACCTGCCAGGTGGAAGGAAGATGCAGGACATGAGCAACTAGTCCAAGAGAGAAAGGTCCTGTTTCCCCTCTGCGTTCCCTCCATCGCATCCATGATCTCACGTCCATGGCTCTGGAGGGCACCATCCCGCACCCCAGGGGGTGGGCACCAAAGACAACCACGCTTTTCAGGCAAGATCTCACTTGTCCCTCTGCCCACTTTCTCGTGGTCTCCAGTAGACTTGTTTGTTTCCAAACATAAATGGGAGCAACAGCAGTGACACGAGAGGTGCGCTCAAGGTAGGAAAATTGTTTCCCCCGGCTCACCCTCATGACTGCCTAAGGCTGGCTTTTTGTTCTGATGTAACCATTGAAATAGATTGTGGCTCAAGCAAAGGTACCTCTCTTCTTTGAAGTATTTGCCAAAAGGCATTATCTACCCTCTTGCTGGATTAAAAAAATGGTACTCAGAGCCTCACACAGTCGGCAGTTCCTTGTGTGCCCACAAGCTTTCAGTTCACTTGGTCTGGAAATGTTAATTTAGCAGCTACTTTGTATACATACATCTGAACCAACGAAATCTATCGTGAAAATCATTTCACAAAAGAAATGAAGTTAACATCATAAAACGCACAGGGAGGCATCATCTCAAGAAAGAACGGTCTTTTAAGTAAAAAATAAAGCCAAAACTCCCCAAACGCTTCCTTTCCTATATTTTTCTGATTCTGTCACTGACAGGTGAGAACCAGGGTTCTCTGACCCTGGTACTGAGAGCAGCTTTTGAGAAGGGCTGTTCCCTGGGGGTTCTCTTCTTTTTCTGACAAGGAACAGGGGTCCCCAGCAGCAAAGACTGGTCTTCACCCAACTGCCTACCAGAAAGTTTGGACTGTGATCTTGTTTTTTTGGTTCCCTCTCACGTAGGGCATCTTTTAGTGGTTTTCATTTTATTCACTCTTGGTTTCACTTTCCTCCTCTGTTAATTGTCCAGTTGGAAACAATCTCTGCGTCCCATGTTCTGATTTTATGGTTTCCTTTCCTTTTAAAGGAAAACAGACCTCTCTGCAACGTTGGGAGAGGTTGTGGCAGTACAATAACCTAAGACTGATAAACAACAACTGGGGTGTAGCCAGCCCATGACCGCTTTCCTAAAATACACTCTAATTTTCAAAATAAGCCAGAGCAAACACCAGTTTGGAGTCCTTGTAATAATATCGTGTATATAAAATTCCGGGAGATTTGGAGCTTGCAGCCTACTGACTTTCTAGTTGTCTCCGGTTATTCAGGGTTAGTGACAGAACACAGTGACATTGCCTTTGGTTACAGCCTGTGGTCCTGGACTCTGGCTGCATATTAAAACCATGGGAGCCCATTCTGGGTCAATTAAATCAGAATCTGTGGGGTCTGGACATGAGTATTTGAAAATGAATCTCCCAGGTGGCTTTAGTGCGGAGCCATGGTTGAAATCTCGGACCAGAATAACACACCCAGCAGGGAGGATAGGGCAGCGAGGGTTCTGTAGGAAGCGCAGGTGAGATGGCTTCTGTGAGAAATGATTCGTCTTTACGTATCATTTTAGAAAAATACGTTCGCCCTCCTTTTCTTATTCGATGCTCAAGAATGAATACTTGGGTTTGCCTTAGCACCTCTGTAAGTTTTTCTAGATGTATGAGTCTGTCACCAGTAAACCCCAGAGATAAATGAGGGAACGGCTGGGCCATAGAAAGGATGAGTTAGCCGAGATTTTTGCCTTCAAGCTCCTATTAACAGTGACATTTTTGTTGTTTTTCGAAGGCTGTATTTACATGCAGCTTTGCAGGAGAGTATGAATATTCAGGAAGGGAGTTCACATCTATGGAGTGTTGAAAGGAGTTAGTTTACAGCAAATCTGAAGGGAATATTCTCGAGGGTGGGGAAAAGCTTGGGCCATTCAGTACTTACTGCCATGGCAGGGCATCTGGGGACCACAGCTGCTGCTTGTCCCTTTGTGTCTCGCGTGGGGTTGACAGCTTGTAAGGCATAGAGCTTGGCCAGATGTGTGCCACGGTGACTGGGTGAGGGAGAATCCCATGGCTGGTCTGGCCCCCTGAACTTGTTAATAGTAATGATTAGACACGTTGACTGCAGACTTAGCTGCATCCCCAAGGGCTTTTAGTCACAGAATTTAAATAGGAGGCACACCCTTGAGAATTTCCAGGGAAACAAAGAGAAACCCTGCTCTCAAAAAGTGCCTGCTAATTGTTTGGGGATTTGCAATAAATGCAGTCAACATCAGGCAGGACCTCAAATCCCTCATCAAATCTAGTAAATAATTGAGTCAGTGTTTGGGAGCTTGCTTTTGGTAATTGACAAACCAGGGGCTTTTGGTCTCCAAGAACTTCCTGTTTCGTGCACACTGATCTCTCTCCCCACTGCGGTGCACCTGCTCAGCCCGTTCTCACTGTGAAGAGGAGGTTAGAGAGCAATAAAGTCTTTCCATTGAACTGGCTATCCAAAAAAAAATAAATAAATAAAGACAACTGATTTGCGATTCTCAACTTCTATTCAAGAAAGTAATTTATGCTCTGCATTGAACCCAAGAGAGCTGTGTCAATTTAAAGTGTCTCTTTTTGTATCAGTTTTTTTCCCCATGGGGAACAGACTGTTAAGTGCAACTGAGAATTGTTTTGTGTGTCAGAGAGGCTTGACTTGTTTACTGCGGCTGGAGGCAGTTTGAAAAGCGTGCCTGCAGGCAGTGGCTGTGCTTCCTGGGCAGAGAGCACTTTTCATCTTGTGATTTGCATGTTTCTTTTAAGTTGGGGAAAACTGTAGCATCTTTGGATGGCAGCAACAGAGCTGTAGACATTAAAGATCAGGCTTCCCAGCCAGAAAGGGGCAAGTGAAAAAAATCTTCCCCAGGCCCTCCCTTGCCAGTAAAAATGTAAGACGTTCTAATGTTACGAAACTGCATCTTTAAACCACCCCCCCACCCCATCCCCCTGCCACCACCACGTGTAACTTCAGACAGGGGTGAAAGGCAGCAGGAAACAATAATCTTCAGTATTTACCACTTCCTAGGAAGGGGACTTTGAAGAAAATCAGCCTCATGGGAACATTTTATTGCCCCTTCATTGCAGTTACTTAGTCATTTTTGAGACTGGTTTTTCTCTGGCCAGAATATCCTGTAAAATGTAGAGTTGCCAACATTCTGGCATAAACCCTCCTTTTAAATGCTTTTTGTAGTAGAAACCAGCTAGTATAACTCTGGTGTGCCAAACCCCTGAGTCCAGGGTTAAAGGAATGGGAGCAAGTGAAATTTAAAGCAAACAAAAATTATTTGCAAATTACAGTGTGCACCAAAAAATACAACCACTTAGCTGATCATTTTCTTTTTGCAACCTTTGGGGAAGCGGTTCAGAGTGTACAGACTATTTCTCATTTTCTGTAGCACTTTCTGTGTCATTTTAGGGTACTGAACACTTTGTTTATTTAGAGTTAATTATGCACGTATTTTCACTTCTCAACCAGAGTCCCTTAGTGCTGGGTCTCTGTCTCTGCTCTTTGCTTCTCCCATGGCTCCTGGGAGAGTGCTTTACGCATAGTTACTGTTCCGCAATTATTGTTCAATGAATGCACTTTTACAAAACATGGGCACGATTTTTTTGTTTTGTTTTTCCAGTTCAGCTCCTAATGAATGAATATATCTACCTGGGCAGACATAAAGCTGCCGCCTGTAGAATCAAAGAACACTGCAAGTGACCAGAATCATAGAACCATAAAATTTTATAGCCATAAACGACCTGGGAGATTTTTAATTCAACCTATTTGTTTTACACATGAGCAGTTACAGCTGATAGAGATCAAGGGACTTGCCCAGGGTTGCCGAGCTAGCAGGGGATGAATCAGCCGTTCATCTCACTCACCCATTGATAAACCACGTAGAAACTGACATCGCTGACAATTGCTTTAGCTACCCTATTACAGTACATTTAAATTTCATCATTCTGTATGCCCCTGGTTCCCCTTGGAGAAGATATTCAATTGATTTTTAGTTTTACCTCTTCTGAATTTGGGGCTAATCAATTGCTTTGGTTTCTCTGTCTACTTTCTAAAATTTCTTCATGGCGCTTACAAGGAAACTGACCTAAACGGTTTGTCTGTTTTGCCCATGTTGGACAAAGAAGTGGGGGGAGAGGAAGGAAGAGGGGAGACATTATGTAAACAGGAAGTGACCAGACCACATACAACAGGAGAACTTTGACCTCTGATCTGAAACAGCCAGCCCAGGGACCCAAACAGTCCCTCTGTGCAGTTGGCCCTGAATGGCCAGGACTTAACCAGTCACTGATGCTTCTCTAATTTTTGTCATGTTTCCAACTTAGGAGCAGGCTGAGAAAGCCCATTACATTCCCCAGACCAGCCACAGAGGATGCCCCCTCTCAAGTTAGCCCCCCCGTGGCTTCTCCAGGTGCACAACTCCCAGGCAGGGCATGCCTGAAGCCTTCACTTTTTTCACTACCAACTTTCCCACCTCCCTGCCTGCTCCGAGTCTCTACCAAATGCACGTGATGGTGAGTGACTCCCCGGCTCCCGCAGGTGCTGAATAAATAGTGTTTGCCTGGTCTCACTCTCATGGAGGAAGACCCACAAAGAAGACCAGTCCTGCCTACTTCACTGTTCTCTCTCCTTATGATCATCCACCAGCAATCCATCTGCATAATAGGGTTTTTAAAAGCCTATTTGTGTTTCCTTTACCGAAAGAATGTAGGGAAAATCTTGGTTGATTGTTGAAATCACCATACTGTCTCTGTGGCATTCTTCTGACCCATCACCCAGTAACCCTGCCCAGACAGGGCACAAGGTGGGCGTGGCTCTGAGTCCTCACCTCATTGTTTTCTGGAGTGTTCATAAGATTTCCATTTCATAATCTCTCTAGAATTTCGCTAGGAAGGTGATGCCAGGCATCATCTATTCTTTTCTGGACTCCATCCTTTTCTTTCATTTTGAAAATCAGAATTTTTCTTGTTCCCCAGGATTTCTTGGTACAAATTAAAGGTCTGAAATCACAAGTAAAGTTGGTAATTTACCAGTCATGGATATCGTTCTTCTGAATGTCAGAATTTAAGGGATGAAATTAACTTGTTTTAGAGACCACCTGTATGTCACTTCCCTCTGCACAGTGACACTGCCAAGGTGGCATTTGAAGAGGTGGGGGGACAGGGATTTAGTCCTTCCCAGTGTCTGTCAATTAGCTCACACCCACCCCCCACCATTGTCTGAGCAATTGACATTTTACCAACATTAAGTGAAGCGCAAATATAATGGTAAGCCCCCTCATTTCTAATTATACTGAACCCGTAAGCCCTTAAGGAATAAAAAGCTAATGTGAGTAAAGTGCTGAAAACACAGCCTGGCCCATGGTTCTCATTCAGTGTCTGTCGGCTGGTGCTGTCACCTCTGCAGTGGCCACTGAGGCTGCTGCTCTCAGGTGGAATTCGTGGAGCTGCTACAATCTCTTCATCAAGGTCACGTCACCCCTTCCAGTCCTTGAACTTGCCAAGCTCTCTTCTGCCTCTTCCTTCACCCACACAGCCCCCTCTGCTTGAGACCCCTCCCTCTCATTTCTGCCTACCTCCTTCCTCCTCATCTTTCAGATGAGTCTTAGATGTCACTTCCTCCAGGAAGCCTTCCTGAACTCCAGTCTAAATCAGGGTTCCCATTTTATCCTCTGAGACCAGGAGTCAGTAAACATTTTTTAAAAAAGATCCAGTAGTAAATGTTTTAGACTTTGCAGCTCTGCAGGTGACTACTCAAGACTTTAGTCGTCATGCAGAGGCAGCCATCGGCCGTGTGTAAATGAGTGGGCGCGGTGCCTCCCAATAAAACTTTATTTACAGAAACAAGGGGTGGGCCTGTGGCTGTGGTTTACTGATCCCTGCTTTAGATTATGCTGTAGTTTTTCTGCAGTGTGATCATGTGATTGTTTCTCTTTCTCTGAACTGCAGCTTGGTAAATACAAAGCCTAATTGGTGTTTATTTCTGCATCTGTAAGGCAGGCACAGTACTGGGCGTATAGCAGGCACTTAGTAAGTGTTTACTTAATGAATGAATGAATGAATGAACAAATGAGGTGGAGATGCAGAAGGCTTTGAGCCCTCTACCACTGCTTCCTGCCTTCTGCTTCTCAGTCTGTTTGCGAAAACTTTTGTTTATCTTCTAGTTCTGAATATTTCTTTAAAATAAAACCCTCAGTGGTCTTTGGTCTTTATCCTCTCCTCTCCTCCCAAATCTAGGTCCTTCTGGACGTACCTGTCTTCCCAAGCTTGGGCCACTCAACTGGTAATTATCTTTGGCTGGGCAGCTGTTGTGCCAGATGGGAAACTGCAATCCCTTCTTCTCTAATTAAAACATGGGAGTGAACTTACGTGTGTGTCATTATGGGTGGTGAGCTCATCATTAGAGCCTGATGGCATTCGTATTACAGGGAGGAACACTTGGCCATGTTGAATTGTCATGAATGTGATTTGGGAGAAGGAAAAACAACAAACAAACCAGCCACCACCTAGCAACCCTACCCCAAGCATTTCAGGCTGTAGTAATTTCTTTTTTACCAAACAAGTTTGTTTTGCTCAACCACCCTTAAGTCTACAGGTGTGAGCCTTATTGTTATAGGCGTCTAATTTCAAAGTGACATTTTGGGACTTGCTGATCCCAGTTGTATTTTTCTTGCCTTAATAATGCTTTGCAGTCGAGGCTGTCAGCACTCCTCAGAGTCCACAGAGCCAAGGCTTCGCCGGGAAAGTGGAACCACCCACCAACGGAGCCAATGCTGGCAGACTCTGAATCTTCTGTCCTGCTCACTTCCTGCAGTAGATCTTTGGGGAGTCAGTGAACTCAGGCATTTCTCAATGTCTCCGATGTAGAAATGTTTCTCACGTTCGGGAAGTTAAAAGCTAGTTTAGGTTACAAGCATGTGATATCTACTGGGAAAATGCTTTTTTTTTTTTTTTTTTTTTTTTCAGACACTTGCTTTCCTGGTAAAAAACCTATTTCCAGGAGGTTGAACCTGTGTTTCTCGTCAGCTCTATCCTGCTAGTGTTGAGGTCCTGGGAGGTTGACTGAGGCAGGGAAGCCACATGTAGCCTTGCCCAGGGGCCCGGGAACCAGGGCCAGGGAGGACAATAGATTTTACTGGTCAGAGTTCAGCCTCAGAAAGCAGGAACTCCTGTCAAAGCACAAAGTCAGTAACACAGGGTGTTGTAGTCAGCTGGGGCTGCTGTAACAAAACACCCTGGACTGAGTGGCTTAAACAACAGACATTTATTTCTCCTGGTTCTGGAGGCCGGGAAGTTCAAGATCCAGAGGCCAGAAGAGTTGGTGTCTGGTGAGGGCTCTTCCTGTCCTGCAGACAGCCACCTTCTCACTGTGTCCTCATGTGTGGAGAGAGAGCTCGTGTCTCTCTTCCTCTTCTTTTAAGGGCAGTAACCCCATCGTGAGGGCCCCAATCTCGTGTCCTGATCTAAACCTAATCACCTCCCAAAGGCCTCGCCTCTAAACACCATCACATCACAGGTTTCGGCTTCAACATGTGAATTTGGAGGGAGACAGACAAAGCCCATAGCAGAGATATTGGAAGGGCTGCCAGGAACAATTCTCAAAACGATTCCAGGAGGATTCCCCCTTTGCCAGAATCAGGAGGCAGAGAAGGATCAGGAACGCAGAGGATTATCAGGACCTGGGGGGGGGGGGGGTCCACTAGGATGCTGCCGGCTGTGGGATCAGCCCTTCCTCCCAACTCTAAATTCACAAACCAGGGCCTGCTCCCTGGGACTTACTCCACCTTGTTGGGCAATAAATCCAGGCCATCTTAAAATTCTGAATCATTCTGTCTTTGCATTTGTGTTTCACAGGCCAAGTCCAATGAACGTGCTCCGGGGACTTGGTGCCTCGGCTCGTGGGAGGTTCTGCCCCCACTATATGATCGCCTCTCCAGGGTGGGTTCCCAGCCTGTGGAGCGGGTAGTGTGGGGCGCTGACTTTGACTCTTTGTGCCCGAGGAAGAGAGACATGAAATAGCAAATTTAAAAATGCCGTGGCAGATTGAGAAAGAGATTGTGGAAGCAAGAGGAAAACCTTCCCCTCTGTGTTTTGCACAAGGAGCTGTGCATTTTTAAATTTGCACTGGACTCTGCAAATTATGTAGCTTGCCCTGGATAAATCTAATACCTCCATGACTCTCTGTAGCAGCCCCTGCCTCACTTTGGTTTCCCCTGCTCTTCTCAGCACCTGCTGGAGGAGAACCAGCCACGGGGGAGTCTGGGAAATGTAGTCTGGAGGGCTCCATCCCTGGGTGGGCATACAGCAGCCTGTGAAGGAATGGAGATGAGGGATCCAGCGGTCCTAAAAAGGGAGATGCCCCAGGAAGACCCAGGAAAAGGGGAACAGGGAGTGAAGAGGGTGTGGAGAAATTTGGGGCAGGGGTTGAATTTGTCCCCAAAGCTCCTGGTTTGAGCTACTCCCAGGTGCCCACCTGTTCCTGGGTACAGCTTCTCTCTGCGGTCTGTAGACCAGCGTGGCTCAAACTTAGACAGCAGTAGGCAGGCATGTTTAAAAATGAAGCTGTGTGGATTTTTACCCTCAAAGATTCTGATGCTGAAATCCTATGGTGAGACCCAGAACTTAAGTGGCAGGGGCTTCTCTGGAGACCCTGAGATATGTTTCAGGTCAATCCCTAGTATCCCATCTTCTGTTTCCCCTGGGCCACCTGTCCCACCCATGTTTTTTTCAGACCTGCCATTTTTGTTTTCCTTTTCTGCGTGTTCTTTTTTTTCTGGTGGCTGTTGGATCTGTCTTTGTTAACTGTCTCATTGGTCAAGGGACTGAAAGCAGAGTATTTTCTTTCCTGTGAGTCCTCTGGTGAACCTAGGATGTTGAAGATACGAGCTATGTTAAGATGAGGCTATTAAGTTATCTGTGGAGTTCGGGGTGGAATCCATTCAACATTTATTGAGCCCCTGCAGTGTGCCCATTGGCAGGGGTACTGAACAATGAATACACAGCCCCCTGCCCTGTAGTTCACAGCTTCTCAGGGAAGCTGAGCACCTGTCTTCACTAGGGTTCCAGCAGGTGAGGGCACAGCTTCTGTTTGGCAAAAAACCAGCAGAACATCCACTCTTGCAGATCACACTTGGGTTCTGTGGTGACTGCTCTTTGATCTCCTGAATGCAAGGTGTTGAGCTGAGTTGGTCATGCCCTCCGTGTTTGGGGGAACACCTATCGACCCCCACCCCTGCCTTGAGAACAGAACCCAGCTGTGATGTCCCAGCTCCATTACAGCTGTGGAAATGTCACTTTGAACTTCCAGGAATGGAGGCCAAGGCTTTCTCGAGGCCGTGTCCTGAAGTTCACGGCTCTGCTAACTCAAGGTCGCTGGCCTTCTGGGTTGAAAATCTCCTCCCCCAGATGTATTTACCATCTGGAGCAAACAGGATTTCAGGAAGTGAGGGGGTGGCTGTAAAGTAACTACCCCAGAAGGGGGTGGCTGTGACCTAGACTGTAAGCAGAAATGGGTAGCTTTCTTCTGACAGGGAGGCACATCAAGGGCTCCGGTGTCCCCGATCAGAGGGGTTTGAAGAGAGCCAGATCGTTCTGCAAATTGTAGCCATTCTGACTTTAGGTTCATTGCTTCATTCATGTCCTTGGCCAGTTCTTTGCTGCCAACTTGCCTCTTCTCCTGGGCTGCCCATAGGACTATGTTCACCATCTACCATCAGCTCTTCATTCTCTCTCCAAAGATAAAGAAAGCTTGATATTTGCAGACATGAGCTGGGTAGCTTTATTTGTGCTCGAACCAGATCCTCTGGGAGGTGTACTCTGATCAGAACACCTGGGACAGTTACCTGGACGTAATGCCAGTGTTGCGCATCCTTATCCAACAACAGCAACAAATACTTGCTAGGGCCAAGTGCGTATGTCACTGTGTGAGATGCTGTAGAGGAGAAACACTGTGTGGTCTGGTTGCTGAAGGGCTCCCATCAAGAGAGACGATGCTGTAAAACACATGCATTTGTAAGTAACACTACGTCTTCCTATGCGGACACTCTAATCACATTTTTTGGTGAAGGATAATCGCTTATTAGCTTCAGAAAGACCTCATTCATGCCTTGATTCTCAGTGTCGCCACACGAAAGCAATAGCTGAACCTGGGTGCCTGCTGTGAAAATGAAAATACTGAAGGATATTCGATTGCTTCTCCATTATTCATGTGCGTCTGCGGCGGACCGTCGGCGGTAGTGCATCTGCTCGGAGCACGTGATTACGTGTGGCTCCCACTTCAGCCCGTTTGTTTCATTTCCTCCAGCTGCTCTCCAGCAGGATGACAGTTGAATGAGGCAGATATTTTGACCGTAAAAAGCTCCCAAGATATATTAATGTGTGCTTTATCCAGAGAGGGGACCAAAGAAAACCCTGAGATCCAGAGTAGTTTGGACTAATATATATCAAGTACCTACTATGTACCAGGCACCCTTGTCCAAATCTCAGGAAGTGAATTCATTTTCAAAGGGAAATGGAATGTGTTTGGGGAAAGTCTACCTCCTGAAGATTAAGAACAACCTACTGTGAAGTTGCATCCCTGGGTGCCCTGTTTTGAATTTGCTCTAGTCTACTAAATGTTTGTTGTGGGAGAGCAATGCTGAATGCAAATGATCTGTGTAAGATTGCTTGGGCTGTAGGCTGAAGACAAGACAGAAGGTCTGCAGGGAGGAGAAGGGATCTGTGCTCATGGGTTCCTGAAACTGCCTTTGTGTGTAGGTTACTGATGGATCCTCTGTAGCCCTGAGCCCGCCCCTGCATGGGAGCAAAATGAACCGAGGCAGTTTCACCTTTTCACGTGTGGCTTGTGAACGACATGCTATCTGCTGTATGTGCGATGCCTGGATATAGCAAATCTAATTTCATTAGGTCTACACAGTCCAAAATAGCTCAATACGTGTGATGTGATGTAATCTCTGCATTTGTTGGGGGGAGTTGAGTGGGGTGAGGATGGAGAAAACAGCCACTTTAGAATCAGCAAAAATGGACACAGTTACTGTTTAGTCTTTCAGAAGAATGTGTGGATATTAATAGAATTGAGAGAGTGGATACAATTTCTCCATAAGTCAGGGAAGGCCACAGATGTGTCTGGGTTGTCTGGGTTGTCTGGGTTCATGTGGCCCTATGGTCAGCAGTGAGTGTTTACCATCATTGTTAGTTGTGCATTAATAGTGACTTCTTATCTTTGCAGGGTTTCTGGGATCAGTCATTCTATTTGCTTGAGTTGTAAAATTGCGGGTCAAGTTTTGGGTGAGAGAGTCAGACACAGAAAGGCCTCCCTATGCCCACCTCGTTTTGAGAGTTGATGCAGGGGAGATGCAGTCAGTTTGGGGAGGCAAAGTGCTGAAGCCTCTAGGTTTTTATTTAATCACTGTGCACTCATGGAGCCTGGAGAGGGTGCTGGGGGCTGGGAGAGAAGACAGAAGCTCTTACTGGGCCCTGGAGAGTTCATGACTCCATTGTACATGGCTGGCATCAAGGGAATAGGCAATGCAGTGCTTCAGAGGAGAGATCTTCTTAACCAAGACTTGTGTGATGGAGGAAGAAAGGACTGAACCTTTTTGCTCTTTGCTGCTCCTCTGTTCCCTCACACTGAGCCCCTGTCACGACAACCCTATTACATGGCAGAGGCAGGAACACGATCAGAAGCGATCTGGGAGCTACCCTGCCCCTTTGGCCTCGTCTCTCCAGTTGAGAGATGCTGGTGTTTTTATGAGCACTTGTGAGCTCTTGGCGTTGACATGTGCGCCCCCCCCCCCCCCCGCCTGGAAGTATTAACACAGTTTCCAGACGGGCTCTCGGAGGAGGGCCTGGGGCTTCCCCAGTGTCAGCCTCTGGAGATGAGAAGAATTCCAAAATTGTATAAATCCCTGGGTACCAACTAGAGGATGCTTCGTCGTAGGCATTAAGGCTAAAAGCCTGCTTTGAACAAGTGGCCTTATTTTGCAACAAACAGAACAATAGAAGTTTGTGAAAATACCCAGTCTAGAAGGAAAAAGGGGGAGGGACACTCTGTATGAAAATAGATTTGACTCCAGTTCCCTGCTGCTTACGTGGGAGGGTGGGTGGGTGTCCTTGGTTCAGATTAAGTACTCCCTCCGAGCCCTGCTCCACTCGAGGGTGGCTTCAGAAACTACCAAACAAAACAGCGGACTCGGCGTTTTACCGGAAAGGCTTTGTGTCATCCCAGGCAAGACCTGGAAAGAGCCTCCACCCTGCAGCCCACTCCCATTTTGGTTTTTGTTGAACAGACTACAGAGGGGTCATGAACGTGGGGTTTGATCCCGAGGAAATTCCAGGCTACTTTGTTTAGCAAATGTGGATCTGGTGAAGTGCGGGCTTCTCCCCCTCGTGCCCGATAATGAGAATTTTCCCTCTCATTTACTTAACCACACAAGCTGTTTGCTCCGAGATCTTTAAGTCCTTTATCGGTCGTTTGTGGCCTGAACTTCTGCCCCTGAGCGTTCTGTGTGCTGTAAATAGGGTGAGCACGTTTTTCTTTTTAGGACAAGTTTTGTCCCATTCTGTTCTGGCTGTTCCTCATCTGAGGACTTGTTACCAAACTTACTCTGCTTGCCACACAACAGGCCAGTAAATTGGGAGACGACGTATTGGGGCAAGGAATAACAATTTTATTCGGAAAGCCAGCAGACCAAGAAGATGGGGGACTAATGTCATGGAGAACCATCTTTGCCAAGTCAGAATTGAGGCTCTGTTTATACTAAAAAGGGGGTGGGGCTGGTTGTTGCAGACGTCTTGGTGTCTGAATCCTTTGCCCTTACTGCTGTCCCCCTAGGTCAGGTCATGATGTTCCTGCAAGCCTCCAGCAGGACAAATGTTTTTCCCTGTCCTGCAACTTTTAGTCTCTGTGTGCATGGGAAAGTGTTAATACCCTTAAAGGGCAGAGCCTTGAGGATGGGCTCTCCTGTATATTCCAGGTTCTAGGCAACAGTCTTTTACGAAAGGTGCAGAAGCAGCATGACCAAGCGCAGGAAACAGCACAGGGTTAGAGCCAAAGGAACAGACCTAATACGGAGTCAGATTTGTTCTTCCCTTTTACAGGCTCAGTCCTCAAAGATACAGGGTGCAAACACGACTCTCCAGCATTAGAAGGGCTTTCTTCCCCCAACAGGATCCCTGACCTTATTAAGTCATTTCCGCTCACCTGGTGTGCGTCACGTACCTGCTTGCGGGCCCAGCGCTGACCCTGATCTGTCATAAATACTTGTCACCCATCTGCCTTCGCATGTGGAAGGAGCACCTTCTGAGGCCTGGGACCCTTTCTCAGGTATCTTTGAATTCTCCCCACCCAGCCAAGCCAGTGTCTGCTACAGAATCATTTCCAAGGGCAAACAAACGTAACAACACAGATGTGATGAGATGGATGCTAAGCAAACAGTTCAGGTAAAAACCCCAAGGCTGGTGGAGATTGGGCTGGAAGGAGTACAGATACCAGCCAGCATCTTTGACGGACATTAATAACTAATCGGATAAAATCCATAACATGCAGTCAGTATTTGACTAATTAGCTAAGTGCTTGGCGGCGTTGGCACACGGGAAACTGAATTTCTGCCCCACCCATTTCTGTCATCAGTGCACTTAGCTTCTCGGGAGAACTTTCCAGAAGCGCTTGTTGGATGCTATTCAGAGGGTGTCAGGAATTTGAGGGTCAGTCTTAATTATCTCCAGTTGGCTCACTCCTGAGAATAGTCATGGTTTGCCACCTGTAACTGGTGAGTGATATTTCGAGCATTTCTAGGGATTCCAATTCCAATTAATTGTCAGAATGTATCTTCATCTGTTATGTGCCCAGGGGTTCAGGGAAGTGAGGGGTGTGATTGCCAGTTGCAGTGTGAGTGTCCTGGAATGAGACAGGGGTGGGGCTTGGGGTGCCGGTGCCGTAGCGTGAGGTGCTGGCAAACTTAGTTGATCACAGAATCCTTTTGCCTGGACGCAGTGTACATAGGGCCCCACTATGGGATACTGTTCCAGTGCCATTTCTTATTTTACAGAGAAAAAACCGAGGCCTGGACACGTGAAGGCCATGAGAGTAGGACGCAATGGAGCTAGGACAGAACCCAGGTCTCCTGGCTCCTAGTTGGGGCCCCTTCCTGTGAACCATATGGCTTCTAATGCAGGGTGAGAAAGTGGGAAGAAGCTGTGTGTGTGTGTGTTAGACAGAGACAATCAGACACACACACCTTGTTCAGAACCAGGGCCGGTTCTGGGCAGCAGGCAGTGTTTGCTTCAGTATCTTCTCACCCTGCCCCCAGGTCAGCGTCATTTTGCCCCTGGCTGCAGTTCCCTTCCCAGTGCCTGGTGAGTCTAGGCCATTCAGGGGCCCACTCTGACCCCCAGTGTCTCTTCTCTATCCCCTGTTCTGTGGCCCAAGAACTTCCCAAGGAATGATTCAGATGAGGGGTTCTCAGGAGTGAACTGATGAAGGCAGAGCGTGAGGGTGGGGGTCTCTCCTGGGGCCCAGAGCATGTGGCCTGGGTGGCCCCTGGGTCTACCTCCACCCTGGACTGCCCTTGGATGTGGCCGTTTGTGGCCACCTCCCTCATTCTCCCTTTGGCAGGGAGCTCTTGGAAACAGGAATTACTGGGAAACCAAAAGTAAACAGCCCAGCCTCTCCCTTGGGCCCAGGACCAGAGGGGCTGCTGCCAGCAGCCAGGCTCAGTCTGCGAGGCTCAGGGCCAGTGCAGGGGCTGGGAGTGCAGGGCAGCCGGAGTCCTGACTGCCAGGGGCAGAACGAGTTCGTAGAAAAGGGCAAACTGAGATGCTCTTTGTCTGTTTGTTTCTCAGCCAAGCAACTTGGAGTGGAAAGTCACCAGAATAGCTCTTTACTTTGAGTGAAAGCAGGTACCTTATCCTCATTTCCAAGCTGAGCAGAGAGGTTGTGACTAAACCAAGGTCCTTCAGGGGAGGGACCACTCGACCTCGAACACCAGGCGCTCTGACCCATGCATTGCTTTCTCTCTGCTCCTTGGATCCCTCATGGATAGAACAGCCTCCAGGGGCAGAAAGTCTAGATCTCAGAGAGACCAGGATGCCGGCTAATTCACAAATAAACCGGCTTCTCTTTTCCCTGCCTGACCCTGCCCGCTTCCCTTGACAGGCTTGGCTGAGCCTGCACAGAGGTTCTGGGATACATCCCCAGAAGTGGGATTCCTCCCTTCCTCCCTTCCTTCCTCCCTTCCTTCCTTCCTTCCTTCCTCCCTCCCTTCCTTCCTCCCTTCCTTCCTTCCTTCTTTCCTTCCTTCCTTCCTTCCTTCCTTCCTCCCTCCCTCCCTCCCTTCCTTCCTTTCTTCTCTCCCTGTCTCTATCTGTCCCTCTCTCTTCCCTCCTTCCTGTCCTCCCCACCCCCCTTTTCTTCCTGGGCTTTAAAGCTTAAAGGTTTTCCAGGAAAACCTATCCCCTGCATGTCCCTTTCCCTCCACTAGTGAGGAGACTCCAGGGCTGCCTGTACACATTCTAATAAACTTTCCCACAGCATCACTGTAAAGGGAAAATTGCTCTTGAGAGGTGTTGTGGGCTTTGTAATGAGAGGGGTTTGGAAAGCCTCCTGGGCCATTTAGTGGTGTGTTAATTTCCCAGGAACAGCTCCCTGGACTATTTGAGTTCTCTTAGCATCCCTGGGCACGCGCCGCCTCAGTCACAGACACATGGCGCGACCCTTCAAGCAAGCGTCTAGCACCCTTTCCTTACTGCGAGGATCTGCAGCAAGTCCCAGCTTTGCAAATTGATCCGGTGGCACTTCCATACCCAAACACAAAGATGCTTTTACTTAAAAAAAAATTTTTTTTTGAAGTGCAGTTGATTTACAATGTTAGTTTCAGGTGTACAGTAAAACGATTCAGTTATACATATACATACATATATTTTTTCTTTTTAGATTCTTTTCCATTATAGGTTATTATAAGATACTGAATATAATTCCCTGTGCTACACAGTAGGTTCTTACGGTTTATCTATTTTGTATATAGTCATGTGTGTCTGTTAATCCCCAGCCCCTAATTTATCCCTTTCCACCTTTTCCTCTTTGGTAACCATAGTTTGTTCTCTATGTCTGAGAGTCTGTTTTTGGTTTATAAGTAGAACGTGTATCTTTTTTTTCAGATTCCACATACAAGTGGCTATCATATGATATTTGTCTTTCTCTGACTTACTTCACTCAATATGATAATCTCTAGGTCCATCCATGTTGCTGCACATGGCATTATTTCATTCTTTTTTGTGGCTGAGTAATATTCCTGTGTGTGTGTGCGCGTGTGTGTGCGCGTGTGTGCGCGCGTGCACGCACGCACGTATGCATGTCACAAGGATGCTTGTACGTTTAAAGCTAACAAGAGTTCAAACCCAGAAGACACTTAATTTTTTTGGTGGAGGGGGGAACCTGAGATTCATTAACAAAACAGACCCACTTGAGAAACTGTATAGATACCCATGGACCAATGGAATTCATAGCAGATTTACATGGTGTACAATGTTTTGCTGTTTGCATGGAGAGATTTAAGATTGTTGCATTTTTAAGTAGCATTTTTTCCCTTCTTCTATGCTGCATTGATACTTTCATTAGGCTGGTGGTGAGAGGGAACCATAGGTTGTGTTTTACTCTGCAAAAATCCAGCCCCATCAGTGCGAAAAAATGGCAGTTGTAAAGAACCAAGTACATTGGAATTGGGAACTGTTTCATTTATTCAACAGCGTTATGAACAAGAAGTTGTATTGAAATTTCAGAACATTTACTTTTACAAGATCCCCTGCCTCTCTGTTCCTCTCTTTTTCCCTCATATATATGTTGAATCGAATTCTTGGGCTGGGCCAATGGGAAGAGCTCCTGTGGGGCCATGGTTAAGGTCACTGGCTTCAACGCCTGCCCTTCAAGGTTCACATCAGTCTGTGTAGTCATCAGCAAGTTATTTCAACTCTGCAAATGCCCATTGTCTCGTGGGAGAAATCATAGGGTTGGTGTAAAGACTGAATGGAATGATCTATGCAAAGCACTGGGGATCGTGCCTGGTGGAGCGTGAGTGCCAGTAACAGCTGTCTGTCATTATTGTCATTAATGTCTTTGTTTTAGTTCCAAGTCCTGGTCCTCCAGGTCCTTACCCTATAGCAGAGGGGTCACACAAGTAGACAGACATTCATCTGTGGTGGAGGAGAGGATGGAGGTATTCTAGAAATGGGGCATAGTCAGGGAAGTCTTCCTGGAGGAAGCAGTGACCCAGCTGTGTCTTACAGGGCACACTGCAATGACCAGGGAGAGAACTGTGGGAACACCAACATTTCAGGGCTGAGTGGGGGAAGGCAATCTTGGAGAACCTGGGAAAATGTGCTCAGAAACAAAAGAAAAGTCAGCAGAGAGTCTCGGGCTCTAGGATGAGGGGAGATTCGAGAGGGATGAAATGATTGACTGTCAACACATTGGAGAGTTCAAGAAAAATACAACTAGACAGTGTCCATTGGATTTAGGGACAACAACGCCACTTGGCTTCCATAAGGTCCATTTCAGCACGTGGTGGGGAAGCAGCCCAGTGGCGCGTGGGCCAGTGTTTAACAGCTGGCTCTCCTGTAGCTTCTACCCATCTCTCTGGTGTCAATACTCCCAACGTGGCTGATGGAAAGCCACCACCCTAAGGTCTTTCTCTACTTGACCATTTAGGTGGATGACCTTGGGCTCAGAACGCAACCTTTTGATCTTAATCTGGTTTCTCATGTAGACTTCTCTTACTGAAAGGAAAATATACAATCCAGTTGACCTGATGTTTTAATACGGGGCACTGGAAATGTCTAAACCCTGTACTCACTTTAGCTCATTTAATCCTAATTAAGTAAAGAGAATGGGCGTTTGGGGGTGGGGGTGGCTGGAAATGTAGCTTTGGGATTATTGTTTTCTCCATATCATCCCTGTTTGGTCACAGGAGTTCACGCCATGCACTAGTCACCTAGGCATTGCACTGCGAGCCTCTCAGAAGCAAGGTGACTGGTAGTTTTCCTCAAGGACAACATGTAGCCAGATGGATTTGGAATAAAGGTATTCGTTGAAAATACATTTCTAATTTGCAGTGAAGTTATTAGTGCACCAAAGGAAGCATGATTTTTAAAGCCTTCTGACTAAGCCTGGTGCTATTATTTTTTTGAAATGTTTTATTTTTCCATAACGGCCAAAGCAGTCTGTGCTCATAGAAGGCAAAGTAGGAAAAGCTTAAGCAAAAAGAGGAAACACACTCACAGTCCCACCTGTCCAGAAATCCCCACTGTTTACGTTGGCATCGTTTATGTGAAATATTATCCTTTTTTCCCTCCTGAATATATTAATTAGCA
The DNA here is from genome assembly GCF_048773025.1 of Camelus bactrianus. Taxonomy (NCBI): domain Eukaryota; kingdom Metazoa; phylum Chordata; class Mammalia; order Artiodactyla; family Camelidae; genus Camelus; species Camelus bactrianus. The sequence goes on from NC_133573.1 coordinate 24,121,027, forward strand.
TCAGCTGGAGTGGGAGAAGCAGCATGGCAGGCAGACACGGGTGCTGAGATGACCGAAGATGAGGAACTCCCCTGGCACAGCCATCTGTGTTTCCTGCTCTTGCAAAAGCTGTTTATTACCTTCAAGGAAAGAAGTGATTTTCTGTCCCACCTGCATCTGGGTTCTGACCCTGGGGACCACATGTCAGGAGCCCCAAGGGGCGAGCACACCCTTGCCTTAGCCTTCCTGCGCTGCTTAGCTATCTGGCTGTGGCATTTTATTCCTCCCGACTGGGTGTCTCTGATTCACCAGTGATCAAAATGTTGAACATTCCCAAAAGACACATGAGACAAAAATACTAGTGATGCTGAAATGTTTCCCACTGGCAAAATCCTTGAAATCCTGATAGTGCCTTTTGGAAATGGAACGGACTGGAATGTGTGTTTTTCAAACCATTGATTTTGTTGTGTAACATCAATCATTAGATGAGAGCAGTTGATCTATATTTATTTTGAAATGAAAATTCAAATTTTTCGACTCCTGCCTCTCCAACAAGGTCTAGGGCAGACTATTCGACCCTAACAGATTTGATGTATCTCTTTGAATATTATGGGCGCCTCCTAAAATTTGTCATTTTGTAGCACGTGTGTGGGTGTGTGAGTTTTTGTTTTTAATTTATGTGAATGGTATTTGTCTATAGATTCCTTTTTTTTTTTTTCACCATTTGTAGTTCACAATGTTTCAAACACCTGGCCATGCTGCTATATTTCATTCTAATTCATTGTTTTTGGGTTTTTTTTGATGTATTTATCTTCTTTTTAATTGAAGTATAGCTGATTTACAATGTTGTGTTAGCTTCTGGTGTACAGCATAGTGATTCAGTTAAACATATATATTCTTTTTCATATTCTTTTCCATTATAGGTTATTACAGGTTATCAAATATAGTTCCCTGTGCTCTACAGTAGGACCTTGTTTAGCTAGTTTGTATATAGTAGTTTGTCTGCTAATCTCAAAGTCCCTATTTATCCTTCCCCCTCCACCTTCCCCTTTGGTAACCATAGTCTGTTTTCTATGTTTTTGGGTCTCTTTATGTTTATAAGAAATAAATAAGTTTATTTGTGTCATTTTTAAAATTCCATATGATATTTGTCTTTCTCTGTTTACTTCACTTAGTTTAATATTCTCTAGGACCATCCATGTGGCTACAAATGGCATTATTTCATTCTTTTTTATGGCCGAATAGTATTCCATTGTGTATTTTTACCACAACCTCTTTATCCAGTCATCTGTCAATGGACATTTAAGTTGCTTCCATTTCTTGACTATTGTAAATAGCACTGCTATGAATATTGGGTGCATGTATCTTTTTGAATTGGAGCATTCTCCAGATATATGCCCAGCAGTGGCATTGCTGGATCATATGTTAAGTCTATTTTTAGTTTTTAAGGAATCTCCATACTGTTCTCCATAGTGGCTGCACCAAATTACATTCTCATCAGCAGTGTAGGAGGGTTCCCTTTTCTCCACACCTTCTCTAGTATTTATTGTTTGTGGACTTTTGAATGATGGCCATTCTGACCAGTGTGAGGTGATACACCTTATTGTAATTTTGATTGGCATTTCTCTGATAATTAGTGATACTGAGCTTCTTTTCATGTGCCTGTTGGCCATCTGTATGTCTAGACCATTGTTTTCAGCTGCTTCTACCCCATTCTACTCTCCATCTCTCTGGCGATGGATGTCTGGGGTCCTGCTTTCCTGCCTCCATAAAGGGTGTCACAGTACATGCCCTTCTTCATGTCCCTTCGTTGAGTTGAGAGACATTTCCTGGGGCCTGATATTTAGAAGAAGACACACAGATATTTAATTTCATTAAGTTCTGCCCGATTATTATATTTTTTAGTGAGTACTTACTGAGCACTTCCTGTGTGTGTATCATTCTGTTGGTGTTGAAAGGGGATTCATGCGGGAAAAAGAGGGGGTTCTGTTAAGAAGATTAAAATTCATGTGCTAAGAAAGTAACGATAAAGGGACATGTAAGTAGTAATAAGAACAGTTATCATTTATCATCATTTGCTGCATTCCAGGCCCTTCCACAGATCCTCATAGTCCTCCTAACCCTGTGGCTGTGAGTGGTTAAGTAAATTACCCAAGAATGCACTCAAGGATGGTGGCAGCACTGGGGTTTAAATCCCGGTCTCTCTCTTAGTGCAAAGTCTGTGCTCTCACTCCTGGGTGGTACTCCCTCCTTAGATGAGGTGTTGATTTTTAAAGAAGCCATGGAGTCTTGGCATACAGCAGGTACTCCATAAATACTTTGGAACTATTGATTGAAATAATAATGACTACTTTTGTTTCAGTAATATCTGCTAAACTGTGTCTGAGTACCTAATGTCTAGTAAACTCTTCAATGTCACAATAATCTTATGAGGTTGGCATTGTAGTTCCTCTTTTGCTCCCAAGGAAACTAAGTTGTAGAGAGGATGAGTAACTTGACCAAATCCACACAGAGCTGGATGTTTAAAAAATTAAACTTTTTTTTTTTTGAGATGATTACAGATTCATATGCAGTTGTAGGAAATGATACAGAGATACCACATGTCCTTTACCCACTTTCCCCCTAGTGGTAACATCTTGCAAAAGTGTAGTAACATATCACAGCCAGGGTATTAACGTTGATACAGTCAAGATATGGAAGGGTTCCAGGATCCCTTCTGCTGCCTTTTTGTAACTCATCCTCTTCCCTCTGCTCCCACCTCTTCCTTGACTCCTGGCAACCTGTTATCTGTTCTTCATTTCCATGGTTTTATCATGTCAAGGATGTTATATAAATTATATATTTTATTAAATTAATATATAACATGTACTTATACATGTAAAATAACATCATAATGTTATACATATGTTACCTTTGGGGATTTTCACAGTCACTCAATATTCCCTGGCAATTCTTCCAGGTTGTCACGTGTACCAGGAGTCCTTTCTGTTTTATTGCTGCGTATCCCATGGTATGGGTGTACCAGAGTTTGTTTAATCATTACAGTTGAAGGACATTTGGGTTGTTCTCAGTTTTTAACCTATTAAAAATAAAGCTGCTTGAATGTCCATGAACAGGTTTTTGAGTAGACATAGATTTTTATTTCTCTGAGATAAATGCCCATGAGTTCAATTGCTAGATTGTATGATGATTATCCATTTAGTTTTTTGAGAACTTGTCAAACTGTTTTCCAGAGTAGCTACCATTTTACATTCCCACCAGCAACGAATGAGTTTCTCCACATTACTGCCAGCATTCAGTGTTGTCACTGTTTTTATTTTAGCCATTCTGATAGATGTGTAGTGGTGTCTTATTGTAGTTTTAATTTGCATTTCCCTAACGACCAATAATGTGAAACATCTCTTCATATGCTTATTTGCCATCTGCTTAGCTTCTTTGGTGAAATGTTTCTTATGTCTTTTTCCCATGTTCTATTTGGATTGGTAGCTTTCTTAGCTGTTGAGTTTTGAAAATTCAATAGATAGTTCCAATAGTAATCCTTTGTTGGTTAAGTGGGTTGCAAATATTTTATCCCACTCTATAGTTTGTCTTTTCATCCTCTTAACAGGTCTGTCATGGAGCAAAATTTAAAATTTTGATAAAGTCTAATTTATTTTTTTTGTTTGTTTAAAGATTGTGCTTTTGGTGTCCCATCTAATAACTCTTTGCCTATTTTTAGATCCTGAAGATTTTCTCTTTTCCCCTAAAAGTTTGATACTTTCAACTTCTACATTTAACTGCAGGATCCATTCTGAGTTAATTTTTATACAAGGTTGAGACCCAGGTTGAGATTCATTTTGTTGTTGTTGCCTTTTGCTTTTTTTTTTTTTTTGCCTTTTGCTTTAATTACTCCAGTACCTTGTGTTTAGATGACTGTCTTTCTCCATTGAATTGCTTTGCACCTTTGTCCAGAAATCTGTTGGGCATAGATGGGTGAATTTATTTTTGCATTCTCTTTTCTCCATTGATCTAATCCATTGTATTCAACCTTTGCTCTTCTTCTTGATTTTAATAGGAAATTAATATGTATTCATTGTATCTGGTCAAGTGACAGAGAAACATATATGGAAAAAGTTAGTAATTTATGACACTACCTTAATAATCTTTAATTTCTCCACTCTGAGATAGCTCATATTAAAATTTTGCTATTTACCATTCTTCTAAGCATAAATTAATATACATATCTGGTTATTTTTTGTTTTTATTCCATTTTAAGTGAAAGCTACGTCATATTCATATTAAACCAAAAGTAGCTTTCTGCACTTCACAGTACAAAATGAATGTTTGTATGTGTCTTTACATTATTTTTAAATTTAACGTTACTTTTATCAAAGCAGGATACATAGCTTTAAAAATGAAATAGTAAGAAAAAATCAAATAGTAAGACTAGATTTAAAATGAATAATCATAGTTATTTGTCACTTTCCTCCCTTTCTTTTGATTTTCTCTCCCCAAGGGGATACATTTTAAACTATTTCTTCTGGTATTTATCTCCAGGTTTCTAAACAAAATGTTTCTACTATTTCTTTTTTTGGGGGGAGGGTGGAATAAACAGAATTTAATAGGCTTCTTTACTACAGGACTTTTAAGAGCTTATACTATGCTAATGTGAATTATAAATTCTATTTATTAAGGTGAGAATTAAATCATCATTAAATATAAATTGAAAGAATAGCAACTAAGAGGGTTAGGGTAAAATAAAGAAAGGAAGAAAGAATAGCAACTAAAATGCAACTATGCTTTACGATATTTCAGATTATTAATAGCCTTTCAAAAGGTCATTGCTGCAGGCAATGATTCTGATAGAGGTTTCAAAACACAATCTGTTGTTTCTACTATTTCTTGTTTCAGAACATCATCTCTTGATGTTGCACTAACTAGAGGATTTAGTCTTTTTAGTCTAACCCTGCAAACACACATATGCTCGCTATTACATTAAAGCTGGTATCAACACTTGTATTCAAGTCTTTGTGTAGACGTATGTCTTTGTTTCTCTTGGGTAAATATCTAAGAGGTGCATTGCTGGGTAACTTGGTAGGTAGTGTGTTTAACTGTTTTCCAGAGTGGTTGTAACATTTTCATTCTGTCCAGTAATGTAAGAGAATTTCAGCTGCTTGTCAGTCTTTGTGTGTCAGTATTTTTTAATTTAAGCATTTTAGTGCACGTGTAGGCATGACTCATTGTAGTTTTTTTTCAAGTAACCGAATTTATTGGTTTAAGCTGTTTTAGGTTTTCAGAAAAATTAAGTACAGAGCGTTCCCATACACCCTTACCCTATTACTAACATCTCGTGTCAGTGTGATATATTTGCTACAATTGATAAGTCGATATTGGTGCATTATTATTAGCTGAAGTCCATAGTTGATGTCAGGGTTTCCTCTTTGTGTTGCACATTCTGTGGATTTTAACAGATGTGTAATGACATGTAGCCATCGTCACAGAATCGTATAGAATAGTTAACTGCCTTAAAAATCCCCTGTTCTCCACCTTTTCATCCCTCCCTCCCTCCTTCCTCCCTTTCCCTCTCCACCCTCAACCCAGCAACCACTGATCTTTTTACTGTCTCCATAGTTTTGCCTTTTCCAGAATGTCATAGAGTTGGAATTATACAGGATGTCACCTTTTCGGATTTGCTTCTTTCGCTTAGAAATATGCAGTTAAAGTTTCTCCATGTCTTTTTGTGGCTTGAGAACTCATTTCTTGTCAGTGCGGAATAACACTGCATTGTCTGAACGTCCTACAGTTTGCTTATCCATGTATCTAATTGAGGGACATCTTAGTTACTTCCTGGGTTTAGCAGTTATGGATCAAGCTGCTATAAAATGTCATGTGTCTTTTGCTTGGTGGGGACAGAGGCTGGCTGCCAGCGTTCTGGAACTGAGCTCTCCAGGGACTTGGTTCAGTCACCTGTCTTCTCTGAAGCGTTTCTGCTGCCCCTCAGCGCCATCCGATTCAGTCTCTCTGGAGCGGGAATCTGGGCTTTCTCCCTGGGTTTGCTCTAGGGCAGGAGAGAGAATCTCTGGGTCTGATCAGCTCCAGCATCTGCAGTTCCCAAACCTCGTGGGGCTCAGTGATACCAACCAGCCTGGCTTTTATTTGCTTTCCACCTCCCCACCCCCATGTCACCCTCAGGCTTAGGCTTTGCAAAGTCTGCTGATCTGTCAGGTTAGTTACAGCTTGTCCCTCTGCTCCTCTGCTGTCACAGGGTTAGTGACCTGTCCTGATAAATCATTTCTTCTCCTAATCTCTATCTTTCTGCTGTGCCTAATGAAAAATCCCGCATTCATTCTTCTTAATAACATCTGCATCGGGTTCTATAATATGAATATATCATAACATATTGAACTATTTCCCTGTTGATGGACTTCTGGCTTTTTCTATAATTTCTCTTCATTTTGGTTTTGCCTCTGCACATCATGCTTTGATAAACCTCCTCCCCGAGTGTGCTTTCTCACTGGGTCCTTTTATTTCCACAGAGAATTCCCCCCAAGTGGGTACCGTGGATCAGAGGTGTGTATGTTTTCCATTTTAATAGATATTGTCAGACTAATTTTCCAAAAGTTGGTTGCAGTTTACAGGCCCCTGGGTTCTGGAGTCCCATTCACTTTCCAAGTGAGAAAATTAGGGTCCCAGGAGGGCCGAGCCTGCTGCATCATTTTCAGCAGAGCATTTGCTATTAGCTGAGTACTCTTTACTTTTCAATAGCACATTTTGATAAGACTGCTGGATTTTTTTTTAAATAAGGGGGAAAACAAAAATATAACCAAAGGCTCCCCAGGGTGGCAAAGGAACATTTCCTGTCTGGTTTTCCACGTGGCGCCAGTAGCTTTGACTGGAGCTTGTGCGGACAATCTCCAAACTCCTCCCTGAAGCCGAGGTCATCATGTCCTCCACGGAGGGCTGTGGCCGCCCGCGGAGCCCCCCGGGAGCTCCGACAGGGACATGCTCCTTTCCCCTGGTGAGGAGGACATCAGGTGTTGTTCATTCGAGTGACGTGTGTTTTTCTTTCAGGACAGAATGTTCTGTTTCTGTGACCATTAGAGGCTCAAAGCATTTCTTTTCTGGACCATAGTGAACAGGGCCCAACCTGGTCTTATTAAGCTTTGCGACCCCTTCCGTCGCCAATTTTGACTGCTCTGATTTTAACCTACCTGTGACTCACAAGTTCACGTCTCTGGACAGTGGAAAACCTGCCCTTGCAGGTGCCACCTGGTTCCAGGCCCCCAGCACAGAGGGTGCAGGCGCACGGGGACTGCCCCCGGGGAGAATCCACTGACCCAGAGTTGGAGGCATCAGGAAGACGTCAGAGTGGGGCTGGTGGCCGTGAGCCTGCCAGTGGTGGGGAGCTGTGGGAAGGCTCCCCGGAGGGACTGGGTTTGCTACCAAACGAACCTACCGATACCAGGTTGTGGTGAAGGAAAGTACAGTGTTTACTGCAAGGCGCCCAGTGTGGGGCCAAGCAGGGAGAGCCAGCAGCTCATGCTCAAAACACCCCAACTATCTGATTGCTTTCAAGGAAGGGGTTTTCAAGGGAAACTTAGGGATGTGGGTTGCAGGGTAACTGACCAGCTGATGCACAATTCTCTGATTGGTTGGTGCTGAGGTAACAGGGTGCTGTTTCTGGAATCTCAGTTATCAGTTTTCTGGCTCCATCCCGTCTGGGGTCTACGTGCTGGTGGTCGACATGTAGTTAACTGTTTCCGCCTGGTAGGGGCTTCAGTATCTGCAACACAGCTCAAGGCTACGGCTCAGGATATTACCTGTAGCCCTTGAGGAGGAACTAAAAGCCCTTGATTTTGGCTAAACTCTTACTATTTTGTCAGGCTTGACTGTTTGCGTTTGTTTCTGCATTTTCTCACTTCTGTGGTTATATTTGCTCTTTGGAACTCGGGGAAGGCCTAGGAGGCTGAAGCTTTTCTGCAAACAAGAGGCAGGGGACACGGCACAGTGGAGGGGAGTGGGGGTCTGTGTCCAGGAAGACCCTGCAGGATCCTGCTTGGTTTCAGGTTCCAGGCCCAGCTCAGAGCTTTCTAGCATCGTGGCCAACAGCAACCCAGATTCTCAAGCATCAGACGGGCCACCTGTAGAGCAGTGGTAATGACATCTTGTCTGTGTCTATTAGGTTGTAGGGAAGGAGTGAAATAACGTCTGTAAGAGTAAAAATCCCCTGTGCTGGCTCAGAGCCCAAGCTGCACGTTCTCCCTGTGACTCTCCACCCCCAGGTCAATCCCACCTTTCCTGGGGGTGACACCTGGAGCACCACCTCTCTCTTGAGGATGCAAAGATCGGCTTTCCTTTGCTTCCTTACCAACTTGGGTCGCCAGCACCTGTCACAGTACTTAGAGAGTGAGTGTTCAGTAAATAAGTCTCTAGCTTCCTTGCAGCTTTTGTGACTTTTTAAAAACCATGAGGACATTTATCTTTCATCATCTTCATCACAGTGACCTCAGAGTCAGTGTCCCTGACTTTTCACTGTGTGCCAGAATCCCTGATAAGTATTTGGCATTATTATTATTATTATATGGACAATACATATTATATCATTATTACATAATTCTTACAATATCACATAACTTTTTATTGCTTATTTCATCCTCTCTGCAGCTCCGTGAGGCATCCTGAAAGTGCTCCCATTTTTACGGTCAAGGAAAGTAAGACTCAGAGAGGTTAAGTCATTTGCCCAGCAACACTCAGCTGGGATTCAGACCCAGGCCTCTGGACCCACAGCCCGAGCCCTTTGCCTTCACATCCGGTTTCCCCCTTCATCCTATGACCAAGGCTGTCCTCACAGCCTTTCCCCCAATGTCACATCACAAGAGGTCATCACAGTCCCTCTGAAGCATCTCCTTGATGTAACATTTTAGGGTTGTGGCAGCTGATGCTTCAGTGCGTGTGAAAAACCAAAGGCGCTTAAATAGATTCTGCCGTATCCTCCCCGCTGGTTTTCTCTCCATCCAGTGTTTTCTCCTTTGAATGCATCTTCCAGAATTACTTAGTGTAACACATACTATGGTCTAAATTCTTCACCTACACAAACTCATTTGGTCCCCAGAACAACCCAGCAGGGAAGGTACTATTATCATCCCCATTTTGTAGGCGAAAAAACCCAGGCACAGAGAGGGTAAGCCACATGCTTGAGGTTCCACAGCTGGAGTCAGTAGCTCTGGGATTCGGACCTTGGAAGTCTGGCTTTGAGGTCCAGAGTCCAAGCTCTTCATTCCTGTGCTTTGCTGTTTGTTCTCAGCCTCTTTATAATCAAAACCCATTGGCAGCTACGTGCTTATTAATTGAGAGATGTCCAGCTCCTGTGCCCCAGCCTTCAGAGCCCTTGAGAATTGCTCCCCAATTTACCTTATTCTCCCTCATATCCAGGAAAACAGCCTTATTCTCTACCTTTGAGCCCCTTTTCCCTTTAACACCGACTTAGAGGATGGGGTCCGGCAGCTCAGTGTTCCTCCTGCATGTGTGGTTGAGGGCACATGCAGGGGATTATTCAGGATATACTGAGGAATGTTCTCACCACCCCTTGTCAAAGAACCGAACTGAGGCACAAGCCCTGAGCAGCTTTTGTTGGGAGCAATGAAACACACCCAGTTGAGCTGGTGTGGACCCATCTGGATGCTTGTGAAAAAGTAACAGTCTCCCACCTTATTCCTGAGAATTGGGGCTCTTTCTTTCCCTTTGGAGTGAAATGATGTAGCTTTTCTGTTCTGAAAAGAGAGATTCATGCACAAAAAAACCTATGCTAGTTTCTTTCCAGGAATACTAGAGTGTTTTAATACTTTGCATTTTCTTAGTAGAGCATATTAAAGGTGAAAATACACATTTAGAAAGTAACTTCATTGTCATATCTGTGGGTGTCACCAAGGAAAGCCTGTGTGATACCCTTTCGGAGATTCTGACTCATTAAGCGTTGGGTGGGGTCTGGGGGTTTGTGTTTGTAGAAGCTCTCAGCTTCATTCTGATGCATTTCTGGGGTTAGGACACTGCTCTGAGTGCAGTTAACCTTGGAAGAGATAAATGCTATGCATCGTGTTCAGAGGTGCAACAGACTCTCCTGGCCTCACAGCACTTTGACATTCAGTTTGTTCTATTAAGTTTATGAAGCTAAGGAGCAAAGATAGAACAACAGAGCAATAATGGCCTGCAGTTAAAAGAAAGGGGATGTTTTTATTAGATGCTGAGTTCTTGCTTGTTAGTTTTTAAAAAGCATACAACGAACATTGCCCTTCCGTTTAATTTACCAGGGGATTTATTTTATTGTGATCTCAAAAACCATAACTTCATGCAATCAACTTTGTCCTCCACTGATGTGGAAACATCTTGTTCCAAGGTATTGGAAGCCCCAGATGACAATAAACACATCTTACATATAAAGTAAAACTGGTCCAGAAACAGAGCTACAGATTTGTCCTTCCATCCACACTCTGTGGCTCCCACGTCGAGGCTGTCAGCGAAGTTCGGGGCCCTCTGTGCGGCTGTGAAGAGCTCCTTGTGTGGGAAGAGCTGGATTATAGTCATTACAGATGGGGACACATTCTCTACCTCGGGTTTTCTTTCAGCCTCCACAACATCTTGCGGAAAAGTGCCGAATGGTGACTCTGACAATATCTGAACAGTTTTTTTTTTAAGTTCCCGATTTTGTTATGCTGTTGCATTTCTCTGGGCTCGAACCAGTGCTGGCTGGTGGCATCTCCTGAAGTGAGGGTCTCAGGTCCAGAAGGCAGTGAACCTCTGCTGAGATGGTTGTGAGTTCAGTGTTGTGGGCAGAGAAGGAGAGGGGCCAGCGGTGGGGCTGAATCCCTCTGTATGATCAGCTGATCCCTAGTGAGCTCAGAGGGACCTCAGGGCAGAAGGGCATGAAAGCTCCCAAAGAGGACTTTTATCCTGCTTTTGGTGTATAGTTTGGACTATTGACCTTTTTCCAGCCATGAGGATAGAGGATTCTAAAATGGAGCCCAAGTTCCTCACCTCACTACTTGAAGCCATTTGTCACCTGGTCATCTCTTACATAACTGTAGCACCTCCTTCTCCCCAACATCCTGTCCTCTGGCAGGCTCATTTCTGCCTCTGGACCATCTCTCTTGCTTTTCCTCGTGAGGCCCCCACCACTCCCCTCCCCCACACCCCACATGTACATACACCATGACCATGGGTGGGAACCTTCTTGTCTTGTCTTTTCACATCCTGCCCAGTGACATTTGCTTTCTTCATCTCACCAGTGAAGCTTACCCTAGTGCCCTAAGCCTCCCCTGACACCTCCCTTCTTTGAGATCACATTTGATCCACATCCTGAGTGACACGAGATAGCATTTTATAAAAGCTCTTTTCAGTGTGAGAATCAGTAGAGTCATCCAGGATCAGCAGACAAGGGACAGAGGGACCAAGAAGATGCATCATTGAGGGTGAAGTAGGGTCCCGCACGCCCCCATCAAAGGGAAAGCTCCTTGAGAGAAGAAACCGTGCCTTGTAACCCTCAGGATTCCTTCCGGGACCTGATGATTTCATCATCTTACAACATAAACAAATGAAAACAAGGTAGAGGATTGTGTTCAGGCTGCAGCCAAGACTTTATTTCAAAATTAAGTCTACAGAGATCAGCACAGATTCTTTGGAGCTAGATATTGCTCTTCTCACAGTGATTTTTCTGTGTGCAAATTATTTGCCGTTGAACTTGGTACCAGATCTGGGATTAGATATTTGCAAGAGCGTGGTCAATCTTAGTTTAAAAAAAAAAAGTTTTCAATCGATTGAGTATGGCCTTGAAAAGTCCAGACGTTGTCCGTCATTCTTCAGGACCTATCATTAGAAAAGGGGACAATTCAGATCACGCGCTGTGAAGAAAATAGAGCCATTCTGTAGATTCTGTTCAGGAGAGAGTCTGGCCGGCCCTCCAGAGCCAACTGCTCCATCTCCCCATTCAGCATCACCATGATTCTTGACTTCTTGCCAGTGTTTCATGTCCTTGCAACTAGAGTGTGGTGTCATTGTCCTTCCCACCAGCTCATTCCCTGTCATTTTCCCTGCTGTTGAGTGGCAGCATCTCAGGTTCCCTGGGTAGGACCCCACGGTGACATCAGCCAGACAATTTGAGGTGATGACAGTGGCCAGGATTCTGGCCTTGTTCAGTGGGGCTTCGGCGACAATATGCGCAGGAGATGAGAACTGGTTTTGTGCAGCTGTTCATTGGTTCATTTTCTCATTTGGCACGTGACACCTGCTGTTCTAGGAGAGAGGATACAATAGTAACCAAGACAGTCTCCCTTTGATGGGGTTTATCCTGGAGAGGGAGGGGCACAGGACATAGACAGCAAGCCAGGTAGTCTCAGAAGTTGATACAGGGTGTGAAGAATATGAGATAGGATGATGGGAGGGCGAGGCCTTGGGGGCTGGGGGGCCTCTCTCTAGACTGTGGACCGAGAGGCGGGCTGTCCCAGCTCCGGGACCGCCCAGGCACGGCGCATCTAGTTTTGCTGGCAGAACACCAAGAAGCATCATCTCCTGCGACTTCCGACCCAGCACAAGCGTTTGCTTTTCTATTCTCTCAGGAATCTCATGGCCTCTCTCAGTTGTTTGTTTGCTTTAATGCGTATAATCAATGAAACATCTGCATTAGTGCAAAACTGTTCAGACTTTACAACTTGGAGTAGATTAAATATAAAGTTGTGTTCACTCACCAAGTGTTTACATAGTGCTCCCCAAGCCCACGGCAGGAGCAGCAGGACGAGGTCCTGCCCTCACGGGGCTCCAGTCTGGGGATGCGAGCAGGATACTTGCACCCTTGGTGGAGAGGACTCCAGGACCTTCCTGGGGATGGAAGAGGTCCTTCTATGTTTCAGATCTGTTGGTACATGGTCCTGCAAATGTCCATCATCACTGGAAATGAAGCCTTTATATTTTAATGCACAAAGCTGATTTTATTTATAAATGTTAAACCTAAGTTAAAAGTGGGTGTAGTGATCTTCAGAACAAAGGCTTTTATTTTATAATGAATAATTCCTCTCTTCCTCATCTTCTAAACCATGTGATTCATGATAAAAACCCAGTGTGTCATTTTGTATTCAAATTACGCTCCATTGAACATTTTAATTAGCAACAATTCACTCCTTAAAATGCCTATTTCAGTGATGAGAAGCAATGCCCTAGGCTGGAAAGAAAACCAACCAGTTTAAAGTGGAAGAAATCTCCCTCTTGATCTCTGTGAGTTTCTCTCCCCAGATATTTTAAACACTTTCCAAATTGTCCTTCAAATTTTCTTTAATGGTGGTAAAACACACATAAAATTTACCATCTTAACCATTTTTAAGTGTACGATTCAGTGGCATTAATTACATTACACTGTTGTGCAACCATCACCGCCATCCATCCACAGAACTCTTCATTTTCTGAGAAGACTGTGGAGTTTTGCAGCTTCTCTTGCCGGTATGCGTATTTTATTTAGCCAAGGCACCGTTACTGGGTATTTTACACACATAAAATGTATAACGTGTATTCGATATGTAATCAAATTTGTATTTGATTTAATTCTCACCATAATCCTATAAGGGGCATATTACATACAGACATAACCTTGGAGATATTGCAGGTGTGGTTTCAGACCCCCTGCCATACAGTGAGTATCACGATAAACCAAGTCACGTGAATTTCTTGATTTCCCAGTGCACATGAAAGTTATGTCAACACTGTACCATAGACCCTTCAGTGTGCAGTAGTGTTATGTCTAAAATGAAGTACATACCTTAACTTAAAAATACGTCATTGCTAAAAAATGTTAGCCATCATCTGAGCCTTCTGCAAGTTGCAATCTTTTTGCAATAATGACATCAAAGATCACAGATCATCATAACAGATATAATAATAACAATGAAAAATTGGAAATATTTTGAGAATTACCAAAATGTGACACAGAGACATGAAGTGAGCAAGTGCCAAGTGAGGAAGGGACACTGAAAGACTTGCTTGATGAAGTTATCAGAAAGCTTATTTGTAAAAAACAAAACAAAACAAAACAAAACAAAAAAGCAACGCAGCATCTGTGAAGCACAGAAAAGGAGAGTTCAGTCGCGTGCAGTAAATCGTGCGGTGCCTGTTCTCTGTTTTTACTGATAAGAAAACAGATCAAGTACTTTGTTTAACGTTATATACTCAATAGATGTTGGAATAGCATTTTGAACCCAGCTTCCTCCAAAGCCAAGGTGTTCTCTGCTGTTCCACAGTGATTTTCAGTTCAAAATTTTGATTCTGGCATCTTGCCTTCTGTCAGTCACTGTTTCAGCACAGAGCAGAGCGCTGGTCACATTTTCCCAGAATACTGGGCATGCTTCTTTGGTGCTCAGATCTTCCTAATCAGCACACGTGAGCACCAGCACAATAGGCATCCGGAAAAAAAAAAAAAAAAAAAACAGCTGGAAATCAAAACCACACTTCCTTTTTGAAGAGGATTTGGAGACTCAGATCCCTAAAATTCAATGACTCTATGTACCTCCATTTAGAATATTCTCCCCTCTAAAATATCACCCATTGGTTTTTAACTCTAAGAGGAAGTGAATCTCATGATTACATTACCTTCCCGCCCATTGGTGACGGCATTTGTGTCTTTCTTTTATAAAAACACATGGACGTATGACCTAAGCTTCCTTCTTAGTCTCATCACTGGCTGGCCTGGGTGTAGAGGGAGATAGTGGAGATGTTAATACTGTAGAAAGTCCAGAGAAGGTCCTCATGTTGGTGCCACTGGACCTGCTGACATACAAGTCCCTCGTTGGGGGTGGAACCAAGTCAGCTGCATAAAATGGTACAAATGTTAGCCATCTATTTTATTCTTGGAAGAAACAGTCTGTTAGAGAACACGGTTAGGAACGAGTGGTGAGGTGTCCTGGGCTCCTTTCCTCCTTGTGAGGCTGCGGTGCTATATCCAAGGGTATCACTCAGATGAAAACACGAAACATGTGGTGCAAGACAGGGAGAAACTCGCTCCTTCTCGTTTGACATGCAAATAAGAAGGAAAACATCACAGAGGCACAAGCAGGCTTCTAATCTTAGAGAGTAGAGGAAGGCCACCCAACACCCCCGCCCGTAGCCTCATAATATCCCCTCCCCACCTTCCCAGTCCCACCCCTCCTCCCAGCCTGTGCCTCCAGTGACCAAAGGCAGAAGAATGGTGGGGAGTGGTAGGTGGGGATCCAGAGATGCTCGTGGTGAGAAGGACCTCAGGGTGGGGAAGAGGGTGCTGCTGTGTTTGCAGGAGCCACCCTCCTTCCTCTTCTGTCTCTCTCTCCATCTCTCCTGCATCTCAGTTTTTCCCTCTCCCTCCTCCCCTTTGTGCGTGCACGTGCGTGCGCGCGCGCACACACACACACACACACAAGCACCTCCTTCATTGATTAACTGGAAGTTCATCACAAAGCTGGAGATTGTTGAAGACCAGGAACCTAGCCAGTGTTTCAGTTCTTCCCATTCTTGGATCTGAGTCCGTCATCTGTGACTCTCCTCAGATCTACTTTGAATGGCTTTGCAATGCCATCTGGATAAAGTCCAGACTCCCAGTCTGGTTGTTTGGTTGCTCTCCAGGATCCAAACCTTGTTCTTGGCTTTATCGCACCACATCCACCCAGCCTTCCCCATCCTCATCACTCCCCGCCCCCTCATAATCCGACCATTCCATACTCTGTGCTAGTCACCATGCCCTGTGCTCTCTGCCACCTCGGGCCTTTTGCAAAGACTCTTCTCTCTGCCTGAGGGAACCCATCCCCTTATCCCCTACCCCATGCCACATTCTTTGGGTGAATTCTACTTGTCCATCATCTCCCACATTCATTTCCATCAGGAAGTCTTCTCTGAGCCCCTACAACTGGCCAGGCTCCCCTCTGGCGTGATCCCATAGTCCCATGTTAACACGTAACACGTGGCATCAGGACAGCCTGCTCACTGGACACCCCTCAGACCACCTGCAGGGTTCATCCAAAGCAATATTGTCAGAGCTCAGTAAATGTCTAATGAAGGAGGGGGTGAACGCCACCCCACACTGGCAGCTCAGCCCTCCATGCCCACCTCTCATTTTGTACCATCAAGTCCGTATATGCAGAAGAAGGGCGGGAGAGAGGAAGACGAGGTTCTCTACCTTCCCTCTGCTGTGGTAGAAAAAGCATCCTCAGGGATGCCTTCTGCAGGCACTGTCTTCTCCATCACTGTCCCCCCTCCCCGCCTGCCTCCTACTGTTTGTTGCAGTCATAAACGATCTTCTCTGTCCACTGTCCTTCTTCACCCTCTCTGAACCATCCTCTTCACAAGCACTGGGACCTCATCCTTCTGGCTCTCTCTTTGGCTCTAATATGTAGCTCCTTCCCCCGATGTATGAAATGTTCAGTATCTGTCTGCTAAATTGTAGGGGGTAATTAACTCAGATGACTGTGATCTAGAGGACTTTTGGTATCAGAGAGAGGATCCTCTCTCCCTTTTTTGCCTTACAGATGTGGAGAAAATGCTTTTCAAGAGATAAGACTGGAACCAGGAAGGGCTCTGAGGGTTAATTATCCAGCTTATCCACCCACTCCCAGGAGACCTCGGAGTCTTCATCTCCCATTTTCTCCAGGACACACTCATGTGAAAACTTGTTATAAAGGAGATCTAATGTTTATTTACTTTAGAATTAACATTTTGTTTTCCAGTGCCCATCTGTTTATTATTTGTTTAGTTGCATCGATGTGCATGCTTTTGCATCCATTACTGGATCATCTCAGCCCCAAGGTATTTCTCATTACACTGCTCTCTGGAAAGAATGATTATTTAACAATCCACGATTTGTGGCTATGTATTCTTTATTTGGAGAGTCTATCCATGTTCCCACTGTTCGGGTTGGAGACTTCTACGCACCTGGAATTTTACATGAAAACTCTCTTGGTCGATCTGCTGAAATAATTGATGATTTCTGATAGCACTAGTTCCGCAATCTCTGGGACTTAACAAGAGGGAAGAAAACCTGTAATAGAACGTCCTGTGAAACTCCCCTTTTGGATGATAGAAACTGACAGATGTCCTTATTATTATTCTGCAGAACAACTCCTCCTCTCCCTGGGAAGAATCTGTGTTCCTAGACCCAACAAATTCAACTCCTAGAAAGCTCTTTTCACTTGCTTTGCACGAGAGAGTGTTTCTCCCGATTTGGGGTTTTGTTTGCTGTCAGCTTGCCATCACCCCATGCAGCTAGGCAAGGCTTTGTCCAAGTTACAGGGTTTGCCAGCAGGGGTGGTGGAAAGGAAAAGGATTTTAGAATCGGGAAAACCTAGCTCCAGGATATCTGGCAGGTTAGGGTGCCTCTCTGTTCCCAGATCCTTTCACTGTACAAGTAGGAATTCTTCTATCCGCCTCACATGAGGTGCCTCAAGAAGCTAGCACAGAGCTTTCCACATATTAGATTCTCAGTAAATGCAGGTTGTATGCGTGGCATTGTGCCTTATTGGGGGATTTTATTATTCGTAAGCCTGCTGGACATATCAGCTACAAAATTTCAGAGAGCAAGTGCTACTTTGTTTTTTCTGTGGAAACCATGAATAAGAGAAATAGATAAACAGATAAAAATTTTGTTTTTTGTGAGATGGAATCAGGCTATTTGCATCTCCTTGTAATTGGTAAAAAGGATATTAGTCACCTATGTCCATCTTTACTGCAGGGCTCTACCAGTATGATGGTTTTTTCACCACGTGGTGATGTGAGAAAGATTGAGAGTCTCTGCACTGCATATTCTAGGTAAATTCTTCCAAACTGATTTTAAAGAATAATGTATCCATCATTGTGGATATTCTTTGGCTTAAAATAGTTTTGAGAAACCATTTTGACTTAAAAAAAATAAGTAAATATTTACATCATTGAAACATGTAAATCTATGACTGTAAGGACTGAATTGATCCTGGATAGATGCTAAAACATACCATGAAGGGGAGGGTACAGCTCAGTGGTAGAGTGCATGCCTGGCATGCATGAGGTCATGGGTTCAATCCCCAGTACCTCCATTCTAATAAATAAATAAACCTAATAATCCCCCCCAAGACAAACAAACAAAAAACCAAACCAAAACCAAAAAAACTCCCCTCAAAATAAAAGAAGTTAAAAATTTTTTTTCTAATTAAAAAAAACAAAAACATATACTGTGAAAGTGATGGGCTGTGAACGCATTCAGAAAGGAAGCAGGAATCATCACTTCAGGAAACTTCTGACATGGGTAAACCCTCATGTGCTTGGCGATGCTGGACTTAACACACACAGTGTATTGTGATTTCTTTTTTCTTTTTTTTTTTTTTTTTTTAACAGCCCGTGGAGGATTAGACAGTGATTTTCTTAAGGCCAGGGTGAAGAATCATTTAGCCCAGTACTTGTGGGACCTGGCACATAATAAGCGTTCATAATAAACGTTTGTTGAGTGAATCAATGAATATCCTTGTAGGTGAGATGGGAAAGATAAACTAAATAATACTGCGTTTAGATGGACAGACGATCAGTTGAGCAGCCGTGCCCAAAGGCTGCTGATCAGTGGAAAATGTAACCCTGAAAGGAAATTTCCGGGGACTTCCCCCAGGGCTGGCTCAGAACATATTCTTTCCAATATTGGAAAAATAAATCGCTTGGAAGAAGACATGGAAGGTATACTAATTAAATTTACATATGGCCAGAAGCTAGATTCAAAAATAGTTCTACCAATAATAAATTACTCAATAAATTAAATTTACCCTAATACTATTTTCTTTTTCACTTTTTATGCTTTAATTTAATTTTACCACCCACTCTTTTTAGTTTATTTTAGGATTTTCAGCTATGATTGGATCTTGACAATGTAGAAGAATGCTCTGTAGTCTTTTCCAGTGAGTGTAGGGGAATGTTCTCTTTTTTTCTTATTTTTTATTGAAGTGTAGTTGATTTACAATGTTAGTTTCAGGTGTATGTCGGGGAATTTTCTATGAAGGAAACTTGAGTTTTTCCTAGTATATTTGAAGTAAACTATACAAAAAATTAACAAGTCAAAAGTAGTCTTAGAAGAATAAGTTACATAAGTTTCTTTTCTTTTCTATTTTCCACGTAACTATAAGAACTAGGCGTAGCTTATTTATTCTCCTAAGATGCATGCAGATGTTTCATGCAGTCTGTGCAACCTAGCCTTTGTTGGGATGTAGACGTGCCCCCCAGGCCTCTTACCTACTTGTCTCTTCCACTTGAGCTGCCTGAGTAAAACAGGACAGGGTTACCTCTTTGACTCTCCCAACAAAAACAAATGTCTCTTTTTCCCATTAGTGTGAGTCAGAACATAAATACAAGTCAAACCAGAGGGTTGTGCCAAATCACCAAACCTTTGACACCAAAGCTCCATTCTTTCATGTTTCTGACAAATCAGATCACTCAGCATCTTAACAGGACATGAGATTTAATACTTCCTTACCCAGAACATTTGCTCCATCGCTGGAAACCCCATGACCTTCCTTCTTGGAAGCCAGCTGGCCTTTGCTTCCTATTGGTTGTTGCTTCCTCATGCGTGGCTTCCCTCACCTTTTCCTCAGGGTTCCTGGCTTGTCCCAGCCATCCCAGCTTTGGCACATCCCCTGGAATTTTAGTAACTTCCAAGGAGTAGCGTCTCTCCAATTCTGAAGGGGCTCCAGGCCGTTTGTACTAAATTATACATTTTCCTTACCGGCAGCGCAAGCTCTGATTCCTATCTTGTGGAACTCCTCAGAGAAATGACTTTCCTCATTATTTTTTCATAAGCCATTACAAGTTAATTTTAATTTCATGTTAATATCCCTCCCAGGCTGCATTCAGTGAGTCTCTTCCTTATCTCTGAAGAAAGTGGAAATAGGTGTCCAATCGCTCATGTAGAAATTTCCTACATTAGGGGTGGATTTCGAATACACAGAAATCGGGGCGGGGGATGGTGTGAAGGTTAGATAATCTTCACAAATGGTTTAAATCCAGTCCTTTTCTTTTGCAAAGCTGTCATTTTTTTAGCCTCTCACCCTTAGCATGTGTCTCAGATCTCTCAAAATCATTCCAAAGTTTGTGTCCTCCTCTGCCTGCCTTGTTCTTTTCACATTTTAAGTGGATGCACATTTTCATGATGCTTATGAGGAGCAGTGACCGTTTTCCCACACTCTGTTTGACCATTTGAAGCAACCATTTATCCCGTGCTGTTTTTAATCAGGATGAATAATGGCGTATTTGTTATTAAGGCAATGCAATCATTTTCAAGTTTATTTCTAAACCTTAGATAGGAAGTAGACTCTTGTTTTTGGTTCACACTTACGGAATAAGTTAGAAATATATGAACTTCTTGTTGGACCATCTGTATCAGTTAGGATGCACTTGATCATCAGCCACAGAAAACATAGATCAAATTGGAAATTGGCTTAAGCAGTCAAGGAGGGAAGTTGGCTGATGGATGTCACCCTCCAGAGATAGGGCTGGCTTACAATTGGTTTGATTCAGTAAGACGATTCTGAGATCAAGACCTTTGTTTCTACCAGTTTTTTTGCTCTCCTCTCCACAGTGTCATCTGATAGTTCGGTCCTTGTGGTCACAAGGTGGCTGCCAGCAACTTCTAGATTCATCGCTTCCTTATTCAAGGTCTGAGCCAAATGCCATGATCTTACAGCCAGGAGTAGAGTTAACTTTCCCCAAAGCACAAGCTGTGTGGGAGTGATGTGGCCCAAATGAAAACTCAGGAACTTCACAAAGGAAAGTGTTGTGTGGCTAATGGGAGGCAACCTGGTATCCATCACACCATCTGAGTTTCTAAAATATAACAAATGACCAGTTCATCCAAACATGCTGCCTAGGTCGTAAATGTTCTCAAGGAAATGTAAAAGTTAATTTATCCATTTTCATCAAGAGGCTGTCTGACTTTTTACATTTTTTTCATTCTAGTTGAAGAATTTCTATTTTCTCATACATGCCTAGTTTTTTTTTTTAATTTTAATAAGTGATTGAAACATTGTACATAGCTTCTGTTTAGGATCTTCTGCTAAACAAAAAATACATTCCTTTTTTGGGGGAAGGAAGATAATTAGGTTTATTTGCTTTATTCTTAGAGGAGGTGCAGGGGATTGAACCCAGGACCTCATGTGTGCTAAACATGCACTCTACCACTTGAGATACACCTGTCCCCACCAGAGAACACATTTCCATGAGAAGGATTACTTACTTTTTGGTTGATTCTATTATTTTTTACCCAGAAACGAGATTAAAAACTCAAGTCTCAGTATGGGGGATGATTTCTAAAGTGTCGAGCATTCTTGTAATTGATTTTAAAAGATTTTTTTTCCCCCAGGGTCTTAGGATAGTAATTTCCTGAAATACCAGTGAGAATTTTTAATATTCTTTTATTTGAATATTCAGAACTTCTTTCTATCTGACTTCTGTAGCTCTCAAGAACCCTCTCAGACCACCATAACAGATAAGGCAGAAATTTGAAAAAAAAAAATCTTGTTATGTAACTAATGTGATGATGTTACAGAAATAGTAAGACTTCTCTTTCTCTGGAAAAATTTAGTTTCTTAAAGATATGCGAAGGAACACATCCATCCTTTCCTTTCAAAGGCAGTTGCTGTCGCAGAAAATACGGAGCTCAGGAATGAGAGAGTCATGGGTTTGAATTCAGGATGTGCTACTTAACTAATTTGGGGCCAATTACCTAATCCCCTTGAATCTTAATTCCCTTCCTTGTAAAATAAGGATAATCGGTCCCTCCCCTGGTGTTTTCAGTTATTCACATAAGTTATTGAGATGAAATGTGATCAGCCCAGTGTTCTGCACACTGAGAGCTCTAAGTAAATGACAGTTCTTGAAACAAGCGTGAAGCTGAACAAGAAAAAAAAAATCGAAATCGAACTGCATTGTAGGACATTATCGCTTTAAGACTTTAGAAATTCTTTATCCTTTGTCATGCTGTATTGTACTTTAGAAACATATAGCGGTTTCCTTTAAAAGTTTCTGTATGGCAGTGCTTAGTAGAAAATCCATCTCTGTGAAAATGTGGACATATTTACATATATGAATATATGCATATGCGGAGAGGGAAGGAGGCTGACTTCCTCTGGGGCAGGTTCTGCTCTCCACAGCCAGGTGCATTCTGAAGCGAGGCAGAAGTTGCCCCTGGTTCACCGGATTCCAGCGTGGTCCCTTGCCCTTTGCACGGGGTGAGGTGTCTGCAGGATCAGGGACACGTGGCCAAGATGTTCCACCCAGAGTGCATGCCCTCCACTGTGACCCCAGAAACCCTCCTCATGCCACCACCATGAAAGGAGCCCCCAAAATTCAAAATTCAAACCTGAAAGGAGGTAGAACCTGTTTTATCTTGGAGTTTGTTGTTTTGATTTGTAACTTCATTTATAACAAAAGTTGTTTCTTCACAGAATCTAAAGAAATTATCCTCCAGGACATAGTCATCAAAACTGGCTGAGCATCTGTGCGGAGGTCACTTAATTTTCCCATCTGGAAAGGGAGGCCTGGCTAGAACATTTGGTTCCCAAATTTGGCTAATCATCAGAATTGCTAGAAACTTTAAAAAAATATACACAGTTCCCAGGCTCCACGGGCCTCGCTGGTGGTGGTTTCATGGGGCTGGGTGAGAGCTGGAGATGTGCATGCTTTAAGTACCATATAGGGCGATCCTGACATCCATACTGCTCTCCTGGACAAACTTCAGTGTTTAATCTCCACTGCAGAGTCTTGTCCTGTGTATCTGGAGGTGAGGGGCCAGTGTCCACTGAGAGACCCTGTGCCTATTCTGTATTTCTTAGAATCTGTGCTTGGCCAAGTCTGAGCTCCCACTGAGACAGAGAGGCGGCTGGTCCACCGCCTTGACGTTCACTCTGTTATGATTGGGTACCAAGTTTGAATAACAGTTAAGAAGAAGAAAAGGGCAGATAAATACGTCTCTAAAAGGATGAAAGGCTGTGTATTGGAGCCCATGGAAACTTCAGATATGTCTCTCCATTATCAGAAATGCTATCAAGTAGCTGCCACTTTGTTCCAAGTGTTGGTTGGTTGATGAAGAGGAAAAGGTCTTTCCAGCATCTACACTAGTTTCTGAAGACAAGCAATAGTCTGTGGTAACCCGATTCTAGAGATGGAGGAAGACTCCGGAGAACAAAACCCTAGATCATGACAGACGTTGTTTTCTTTCTCACAATTCCCTTTTCCTTTAGGGGAAAAAAAAACTTATCAGCGAAAAGAGTCATGAACTTGACATTTCCATCACTTTCCAGCCTTTCCATCACTCCCTAGTAAGAGTGCCTGCATTGACCTTGGTCCCCCAAAGAAATCCAGACTTGTGCACTCTGGTCAAATTGACTTTTTCTATTTGTTTATGATGAAAAGAGAAAAGTTTGTATGAACCTTCCACTTGGGAAATTAAACGTGGAGTAAAGTGAAATTTCACGTTTAAAGTTCCCCCATCAGCCGGAGAGAGGGTTAGGATTTCAGGCATGGCTTATAAGGAACTCCTTCACGTGGCTTAATTAATTAATTACGTTTTGGTATTGCTCTTTTTTTTTTTTAAAGTGAGGTCTGTTGATTTACAATAATATATATTTCAGGCATACAACATATCAATTCATAATCTTCATTTATACTCCATTTATAAAATATTGGCTATGTTTAAATTTTCCTGCCAAACAAAACACTACATTTACTTTTTCAGAGCCAGAGGTTGACCCTCGCTTATTGCTCCCTAGTGCCTTTAGCATAAGACCTCCTCCACTGAACTTGGCAAGCAGGCCTCTTATAATAGGGCCTCATCTGCCTTCATGGACTTCTCTCCCACACTCCCCATCTACCTGAGTATCCCTCCGTTCCGGCACAGTGCACCCCACTGTTCTGAGTCTTTGCACATGCCGTTCCCTCTCTCTAGCGAGCTCTTTTCCTTGTCTTTCCATGCCTGGCAAACCTGCCAACACCCAGAGCGCATGTCAGCTCCCGGGGTGCAGCCCTGCCAAGGGCCTGGGCAGAGGAAGATGTGGGAGCAGCTGCGCTTCCATCGCTTCCATCGCCCGGGCTCTGGCTCCCTGGCAGGAGGCTGGTGGTGCCGTATCAGGATGTTTACCCTCACATCTGGCTTCCCACACTGGCCGGGGAGCCGCCTGGTTTCAGGGACTGTGTTTTATTTATCTTTCTATCCCCACTGCTTGGCCTCAGGTCTGGCACTCATAGGGACTCCCTCTCTCGATGTTTGATGAAGTCTATGTCTGTGAGTTTTACACCAGCCTCCTGAAAATAATGTGCCCTGATGCTCCTCTGAGGGTTCCTGTAGGCAGTGAACTTGGAAGAGGAGCGTCGGGGACAGTAAGAGGTTGTGCTTTCCGTCCCTTCCCCTGCTCCCCCACCCGCTTTAGTCCGTGGTGCCCCGGGGGCGTTCTTGGGCGGCATCCATCGTGACATCTGCTGGGCTGTCTTTGTAAACCGAGCTTCTATGTGCTTATTTGCCATCAAACCACGTGAGACCTTCAGATGCTTGGTCCACCACCAGCCCCATCTCTCACCCCCCACCCCTAAGAAAAAAGAGAGAGAGAAAAAAAGATGGAAGAGGAAAAACTACCAGATGGTTCATCTGACTCCTTATTGCAAGATCCTAGAACTGCCAGGCTTCATTCCCATGCTAGCGTTTGCCCCCCGCAAGGCTCCTAAATCCAGCAGCGCACGTCCACACCGGGGCTTCGGCTGCCCCAGACCGGAAATCATCCTGACGCAGTTTGCGGTGTGCTTTGCAAGAGGCTCCGCTTTGCACCTTCCTCCACCCAGGCCCTTTTTCTGTTTCTTTACCCCTCAAATGTTCTTGGCATCCTTTCCCTGAGATAAATCATTCTGCCAGGCTCTCTCCCCGCAGAGTGTGTGCCACGGTGCTGGCTGCCACCACCACCCCCCGCGCCTCTGGGGAAATGGCAGCTCCAACACAGTGCACCCAGCGCTATGTGACTTTAGACTGGGCCTAAGGAGGGGGTCCCCAAATTGTATGTAGGTGTGTGTACGTGCATGTGTGTGCATGTGTGTATACATGCATATGTGTATGTGTATACGTGTGTGCATGTTTCTCCTCATTCCCTTCCCTGTCTCAACATGTTGTAACATTGTTGGCTTCTTTCTGATTTTAACATAACTTAAAAGAAAAAATTCTAAAGAGGCTAAAGATTCAGGAAGAAAAGGAACATTAGCATCTTAGGGAATAACTTTCTGAGGACACGTCTTCCCTTTGTATCTGAAATACATGCATAATGCTAGTCTCCTCTAGAGTAGGGAAGAAACTTTTAAATTCACTTTTAAATTATTTATTGCACTGGTTTCCTTTTTCCTATATTTTATTTCTTTTCTTTAGTAGCAGAACCCTTTTAAAAATAAGTTCTTGTACATATAAAGCCCCCGTACACAAACAGATAAGAAATGTAGTATTTTATCAGCGTAAATGTATAGGTTTGATTGATTGATTGATTGAAGTACAGTCAGTTACAGTGTGTCGATCTCTGGTGTGCAGCACAATGTCCCAGTCATGCATATACATAATATATATTCCTTTAGGTTCAATTTTATAACTTTATTTATTACAAGTGCTGTCAAGGGGAACCCAAGTGAACGTGTTGGCAGTTTGCCCTGTGTTCACATTTGGTATCTGTTAGAGGTGGGTCTAACAGATAGAAGTTGTGTTTCATGATGGTTTCTAAAATACTAGTGAGACCTGGGAGGATTTGGGGGAAACCAGATTGGAAAGCATGAGTCCAAAGTGACCTCAATGAAGTCCGGCCATTGGACTAACGTGCTGTGATATTTGGAGGAAAAAATCTCCATGCCTTTGCCGAGAAACACAGTCACCCAGACAGCACCAGGCGAGCTGTCTGTGCTCTCAGCCTGGCCTGCCTCCTCCACCTTTGGCTTCAGACTGTGGCCACCGCCAGGGCACATCCATGTCTCCACCTGAGCACGGGAGCATAGGGGTTACCACTGTCCCCTCCCCAGCTACCCTCGTGTCATCGTCAGGGACAGTCTGTGTAGCTGGACTGCTGCCATCCCCTTATCCCTCTCAGCACAGTTGCTCTTCTGATTCCCTTCTAAACTCTGAATAGGCAGTTGGGCGAATAGCACGTGTTTCCGAGCTACCAGCTGTGGGCAGTAGCCTTCCTGAGAGCGTGCTCACAGCGCTGGCGCTCAGCCCCCTGGGTTATCATCCTCTTTTATTAGCAGGACATCATAAAACCATAAACTCAGAACTGCCTCAGCATTTCACACCCATCGGCCATAAAACTGTGGTTTGGAGGGGCGATGCCTATATACACATCCTCCTGAAAAAAATTACCGACAAAGCAAAACATGCTGTTGTTTCTAACCATGAATCTAATCTCAGATTTGAAGAAACTCGCTCTTGGTTTCTCAAGAAAGAATACAGAGTTGCCCTTATTGCACCCTCAAAGAGATTATCTCTGTGTTTTTTTCAGTTACATATACAATATATGTAAAGAACACTACCGAACACAGATACCCTTATGAATCCCCACCATGTAAGTGCTTGAACACTGGTTTCTTCTGTTGAATGCACTTGATTTTCTAAAGCCTGTGACTGACCCCAGCGGGCTGTGTCACGGTGTCAGTTACTGATGCAAAAAAGCAAAGGAATGCTCAATTCGGTGCCGCTACCTCCAAACATGGGCATGTTCCTCCAACAGCAGGGAACATTGTACAGTGCAAGTTCCATCCTCCTAAGTCTGAAACGGAGCTGGTGGGAGACAGTCGTCCGAAGCAGACTTCTCTTCATCTCTGTTTTTCCTTCTTACTCTTTTTCATCTTTTAAAAAAATAATAATAATTTGCCTCTCACTTTGCCAAGAAATGGCCTAATATTCCAGCAGATTCAGTGAGCTGCCCCAGATCGTGCTCACCTGGCCCCGATCCTTGTTGTCTAGAGGAAGCGCAGGCAGCAGCGCTGCACCTTCCCCGGGTCTCTGGGTCAGTGTGAGGGCTGTGCCGGTGCCAGGGCGATGCTGCTGAGCCATTCTGGGCGCCTCCCGGCTTGGCAGAGCCCTGGATTCATGTTGTGAAATACAGGACCTCACTGTGGGTATCGGCACAGGAAAAGCACAGGGCTTTTGTGGCAGGAAAGGAAAAGGAAATGATGCTTTTCCCCAGAATTCCAGTGCATTATTTTGGTCCCCTTTCCCTTATACTCACGTGAGTGCACGTGTTCAGAGCTGGAAGCCTCTAGGATGCATTTTGCATTCAAGCCCAGCATCTTCAGTCGGGGGCACAGGGTGTGTGTGTGTGATGAACCAGGCCGTTGGCACCTGGTTGTCTGTCGTCAGCAGTGTTCTGCGTAGGCATGGCTTCTAAATCTGCCTTGTGATGACCTGCCGTGAACCTGGAACAAGCTCTCTGAGATTCCCCTTCTAAGGTGCCTTTGGAGGCTGGATTTGCACATCAGTGGAACTAGTCAATAAAAGTCACCAGACTTCATCTCTGTTCCCAGACAGGTGAGTGCCTTCTTTCCTCCAAGACTCCAAGGCACCTATTCTCATGTTAAAACATCCAGAGAAGTGTATATTACCCTTCCACAGCAAGTTACCAAAAACCCCACAGAAGGAAATCACAACATTCTCTTAAATGTGTTAGTGTTTCAAAGCCTTACTAAGAAATATTAGAAACATTGCAGGTAACCAGTTGAAATTTGTTAATTTTTCATATTCTTTTTCTGAGAGGACTATTATGTTGGCCAAGTAGTCTTGAACTTTTATCTTCAGGACAACCTGCATCTTACCTTTAAATCAGATCGATTGTGAAGGAAATGTGCTCAGCCAGGTATTTAAAGGTGAATCCCTTTTCGCCACCTAAGGCTGTCACTAACTCAGTCACTTACTGGTGCATATCAGACTTTGTATTTGAATCACTTGGATTTTTTTTTAAAAAATTCTGATGCCTCGGCCACATCTCAGGCTAATTAAATCGTTATCTCCAGGGATGGACCAGGTATCAGTCTATGTGAAAACTCCGCAGGTAATTCTAACATGCAGCCAGTTTTGAGACCCACTGGTAATTTATCACGAGTGGTCATAGGAGGAGGAAAGAAATAAAGTCAAATCTTCTAGTCTTTTTTGATTCAGGTGTCCAGCTTTTGCGTGTCTCTGGTCCACAAGACTTCAGGAAGGCCCGAGTTAATTGTTAATTCATTGATTCATTCTTCCACAACGTCCACTGAGTGCTGGTCCGTGCTAAGCACTGCGGTTTTCACACTGATTTGGACCTAACCTACTTCTCTTTTGAGCTGAAGACAACCAGGCCTTGGTTGGAACTTCTGGAGCTGTTCCAGACATGGAACAAATCACTTGATCGTTTTTCTGTCTGCTCAGGGCATTGTAAAGGCTGACTATGGGACAGGGAAAAGGTCTTTTCCATGAAAATGGATTCTTATCTCAAGAAATTCTATTTCACGCCTAACTGACAGACTTACCCACGCAGAAGAAGAGCCTTTTGAAGCATGAGTTGTAATCCAGGTTTCTGTGTAGCAGGCAGCATCCTGGAGAAGACTAAATGTTGGCTAAGAATCAAGCGCTGTGGGATCATATACACCTCAGGATACTTGCCTCATTATAATTTTAGATTCATCGATTGCTAGAGTTGGAAAGGACCTGAGGGAGTATCCTGTTTGACTGGGTAATTTCTCGATGAGGAAACTTAAGACTCTGGAAAGTGATGTGACCGACATACGGTCCCTTAGAGATGGAGCCAGCCTTGTTGGTGCCCCTCCCATGGTACCATCCCAGGCTCCAGCCCTGCCTCCTTACGTACAAATGCTGGCCAGTTCTCCACCCCGTGCACCCTGCGTTGCACTAAGGATGCCTGAGATGCTTTTTTGAAACTATCATCAGCTGTGCCCAGGGTTTTAATTTTGTTGTTTGTTTGTTTGTTTTTAAGGATTCAACGCAAAACTCATTTCACAGAGAATATGACATGTGGTGCTTAAGCCTTAAGCAACAAAACTGGCTTGCATGCTTAAGATGTAGTTGATTTAGGTACCTGTCTTTTGCTCCTTAGTTTCCTATTGATTACAGCTCCATCTGCTGGCAGCAAAGAAAAATTATCTGACACTCTGGATTTTGAATTCTGGTCTTCCCTGGAGTAGCCTATATTCTAAACAGACAAGATCTCTCTCTATATGTGATGTGATACATATATGTGTATATGTATAACATTTTTACCTCTACACATGGATATATGTGTCTCTATATAGATAATGAGGCCTCGTAATTTAATGTTCATTTAACAAATGAGGAAATCAAGTCAAAGTAGTTAATGACTTGTCCAAAATCTTGCATTTAGATTCATCACAGCTGAGACCCAACCTATCCATCTCTTGATTGCTTGAGCAGTTAAACTAATCAGTTTATGTCTCTTGTGTCCAGCATTATGGATACATTTTGCTGAATCAGGTGTTGGTTATTTTGGTCAAGAATCTTTTAAAAAGTACCTCTTTGTAAAAGTCTGGCAACACAACAGTCCATCAGCCTTTCTGTACTTAGGTTCAGTGAGAGAATCAGGCTCTAATGCCCTAAGGCATTCATTGTATATACTGAATTAACTTTCTCTCCCATGCAATCAGTATGGTGCTGTCCTTGCGAGCATTGAGAAAATAGTCACTCGAATCATTTTTCTCTGTTCTATGGTTCACATGAAGAAACTCTGTTAAAAAAAAATAGAAGGTAAAAACGTTCCTCCCATCCTAGCACCCGTTTTGAGGTACTAGTTACCAGTTTGACATGTATCCTTCTAGACTTTTAGTCTCTGCATCTAAAACCATTTGCATATGTACACACATATGCATACAAACAGATGGCTGCAATGCAGTGTGTACAACACGGTGATAAAAGGAGTGGGGTCGCCCAGAGGAGAGGGTATCAGTCCTGCAGGAGGTAAGGAATAGCAAGGGGATCTCAGTGGAGGTGATGGAGAATGGGTCTCAGAGGATGAGTCGGTGAGTGAGAAGACAGGAGAGGGACGAGTACACCTATACGGTCAGTGAAGGTGGGCACAGGTGTGCGAGAGCTGCCCGGGCCCAGTAAAGGTTTGGTGTGAAATGGCAGCGGAAGATAGGATGGAACGGGCAGGTGAGGACCAAGCAACGTGGGACCTTGTAGGTCATGTCAGGTCGTTATCCTTTATTCCGGACTACGGGGAGCCAGCAAAGGATTTCAAGATAAGACGTTTGATCGAGTCTGTATTGTCAAATGATGGCTCAGGAAACAGCATGGAGCATGACTAGAAACAGAGCAAGACCAGAGGGAGGAAGGGAGGACAATTAAGTGATTATAAACTAGGAGCGATCGTCTATAAGATAGGAATAATAATGCCTGCTTTGCAGAGTGGTTGTGGGACTGAAATGCGATAACATCTGTGGACGCGCCTGTTAAGTTATAAAAAGGAAAGGTATTATTATTTTAAACACCATCTGGCAAATATTTCAGCTCTATCACTTTCCCTTGTGACTGACAATATCCTGATTTTCTCAGCATGCTTTCCTGTACTGCTTATAATGGGAGGGAAAAAAAATCTGACCCAAGAAAGGAGGAAATGATTTTGTTTATTTCAGAAAAAGAAAACATAGCCTTTACTTAGACAAGTAAGAGTGTTTGCCAAGATATCAGAATATTCTTCAAATATTTCTGAGGCCACTTGTCATGCCAGAGAACCACGGTGTCTTTTTTTGTGTGAATGAAATTTCAAGTTTCTGGGCTGTTTTGAAAAAAATAGTGGTAGGTGGTGACAGATCTAGTCCTTTATGGTCTTTGCTTCAGAGGGACTGTGTTTCCCCGAGAGAGAACTTTTCCAGACTGGACGGTTAACCCACAAGTGCTTGGCGGAGGTGGACAGGAGGCTGGTCACGGCTCATTGACATAACTTCTGCCTTGCGCCCCTGCGCCCCTGAGCCGAGGTCCATTCCTCCACCAGCTTTGTTCTGTCTTCGCTGCTAATGACCTTGTCTCCTGTCTGCCACTTCTAATTATACTTCTGTCCATCTCTTACCCTCCTGGGGCCTCTTAACTTGAGCAGGAGGCAACCTTTGCCAATGAGCACACAAAGGAAAAGTGTTTTCTTGCCTTTTCCTTCTGATAATTCTCCTGATGCTTATAAATGCTGCCATGGCTTCTTCCCCGCTCCAGATCAGTTAACCGTGATAGGATGAAAAAAAGCAAAATATGTTGGACTTTCTCTTCCCTTTTGTGTTTTTCTAATTTTCTTTGTTTTACATGGAGTTCAAAATTTGTGGCTCCTTAAACTGTGGAGAATTAAAGCAGAAGGGGAAATGACACCACTGTTGTTTCATAGAAGTGTGTGTGTTCAGCAGAACGCCTGTCCTTTGGATTCTGATGTTCCCTCCAGCTCGGGGGCTTTGAAATGGGGCCTGCTTGTGCATTTGGCATGGTTTTTTGCATGAATTAACTTTAAAACGTTTTCCTGGCTCGTTCTGGGGTTTTCTTGCGTGGCTGTCAGTTACCATGCAGGCAGAAGTCTGCATCAGTGCCCACATGCTGTTTTCCCATTTGGCTTTTCTCTCCCTCTCTCTGCCTGGGCCCACCTCTTCTGTCCACTATTGGAGATTATGGAGATTTTAGTGTGGATTACCACCTAAACCATTTATCCTCTGTACAGAGATGTGCCAGCCAGTGTTTACTTTGGACCTGGTAGATAAGTGATCAAAATTAAGGGAGGTTCTTTTCATCGCCAGGTTGCTTTTAGTGACATTATTCCTTTGAATTATGCACATTTTAGAAAGGTTTGCTGTTTGGGCATGAATATTCTGTATGTATGAAGGTCCTCCTGGCTGTGTTTTGGAAAGACCTACTGGGATTTAGCTATGCAAGGTTGGCAGAACCTTGGTTGTCCATTGGCTTGTAGCTAAGATTCCCCACCTCTTTTCTGTCCACTTTATTCCCCCTTCGGATGACACCAGCAGATGTGAGCTGGTGAAAGGCTCTTCCCAGGTATAATTTCTGGACTCCTAACTGTTCCCCCTGCTTCTGAGTACCTCTGCCTCTGGTTCACTTTGACCTGGGGGATTTCATCCTTCAGGATATTTACAGCCACATACCCTGAGCACTTCCAATACATTGCAGGGTAGGCCAACGAATCTCTACCCACCCTCCAAAAGTGGATATTATATTGTTAGTTACGAAATTTAATACTTTGACTTTCAGTGTTATAATTTTATACAAATAACTCTGAACTTATACAAGTTCTTTAATATTCTCATTATAAGTTAGCTAATAATGGAGTTATACCATGATTGCTTGAACATGGGCTTGAGAGAATCTTAGCAATTTCAGTTATCCGTTGTATGACCTTGGAACACTTAGCCTCTTGGGATCTTAGTTTTTGTCTTTTAAAAATGGGTAGAACGATAGCCACTTTGTAGAGTTGCTGTATTAAATGAAATTCTTAAAAATACTTAGTATGGTCTTGACACACAGTTAGCACCCAATAAATGGTATATATAAAGCATCTATGTAAGTGGGGCCTGAAGAAAGTTACAAAATTAGTTCACTCGATTTAGATGTGTTACATGCCAGCAGACCAAGGGAACTGCACTTATCACAAAAGGGCCACAGTTGAAATGTTTGAGAAAACAATATAAGAGATGTTGGTAAATTTTCCAAACACAAAAAAGGTAGAATATGAGATGTGTAGATAGGAAAGTTTGACTCCAATGCCCAGCAAAGTTCTGGAATGATTATAAGCAGATGGCTTATAATTATTTAGTTAAGACTGTAGTGGTTGCTAGGAGTCCCCATGGGTTTACTAAGAACAGATCTTCCCAAACATCCCATTTCCCTTGCAGATAGTATTATGTGGTGTGCAAAACTGAGGAATGCCATTTCAGCAAAGAATCACATTGTCCACTTACGTTTAGTATGTAACATGGGCTAGACGATAGTTCTGCTGGGTTTGCAACTCAACAGCCATTGAAGTCAGCTGATTAGTGTCTTGTTTTCCTTGATGGGGTTCTCTGGTGGAGTACCATGGAGCTCTGGCAGATAACTTTCCCACTTAAGACTCAAACTAGGAATTTGGATGGACACGTATGGGATGGATGTGTACCAACAAAATATGCAGATGGCCCAAATTTGAGAGGAGCAGTAAATAAAATAGATGAGAGAATCAAACTTCAGAATATTTCTGATCATCTGAAGCATTGCATGGAACCCAAAAAGACTGAAGTTTATGAAGCTAAGGTGAAGACATGAAACTCAAGCCAGAGTAAGTCTTGTGCGGTAGAAGTTCAGGTAAAAACGATCTGATTATTTAATGGACCCTGACCTTTGTCTTCTCCCTCTCATCCATTCACTCATCCTTTCAGGAAATATGTATTGAAAGTACTGCCTGCTGTGCACTTTCCTTAGTACTGGGGAGACAGCAGTGAACCAGTCAAAACCCCCCACCTCCATGGAGTTTATATTCTCTATATGCCAACGGTTGTGCACCTGCCTAAAACAATGAACCTGTAGTTAGACTTCATTTGCAAAAGTATAGTATTCAGCTCATGATGGTTAATAGCTCTACTCTGCTTTTAGTACCCTGTTCTTGGTTCTGTATTTTATGTTGGGATCATTACTTTCACTTCAGAGTCCTGTAGTCTGAACAAACAAGAGTGACAGCGGCATGATGAGCGGACCATAAACCATGCTGGGGAGATAAGAAGAGTAAGCGAAGTAGGGAAACTATATCCCTTGAATAGTTGCAGGATATGTGAGAACAGGGTGTAAGCTGGTTCTGTGTGGCTCCCGGGAGTCGATACTAATTATAACGAGGCTAATTTCTGACAAATATAAGAAGGACCACCTGTGAAGTGTCATTGCTGCAGCCGATGCCCAGCGTGTGACCTCCATGAGGGCCGAGATGTGGCTCTTGTGATTCCTGGTACTGGGCCTGGGACATGGTGGGCTCCTGGAAGATGGGTGGCTGGATAGTCACCCGGCATTTTGTGAAGATAACCTAGATCACTAAAGTAGTATTACCATTTGAAGTTCAGTTTTTGTAGAATCTGAGGGTGGAATGCAGTCCCTGAGAAGGGTGGTGGGAGGTCAGAGCGCTTCCTTCCATCACATTCTGCCGTTTACATGTTAATTACACCGCTTTTCTTAAGAGACATTTAAGAGGCCATTTTAGGATTTCTTTGAAATTTCTGACGTGCTTATTTCACACATTACCCAATCAGCTCAGCCTCCATCATTTTTTGAGGCCTTCTCCATAATTCTGAACCACATGGGCCTGGCTTTCTCTGAATTTAACAGCATTTTTGCAGAGGATGGCATTTCATTCTTCCCTAATTGTTTCATGAGTCTCTCCATCAAGGTGATAAGAGTTTTGAGGGCTAAACCTTATTTTCTATTTTCCTGTGTTCCCCCAGACACAGAGCAGAAGAAAGTCAGGAAATGGCAATTGCTTGCTTGATTGATTCATCAGCTAAGAGGGACAGTCAGTAGCAATATCATTTCAACCACTGTGAGAACTCATAGCAGGTTAAATAGACTTTAATTTCTCCATCCCCTGCATCCAAAGAAGGGATTTCTAGTCTTAATTTATTAGTCTCCTGCTTTGGCTGGCAAGTGCTTTGTACGTAGTTGGTTCCTTGTATACAGCTGAATCACTTCCAGGGCTCAGACTGTCTTCTTGGCTAAACCTCTGAGGGGAGCCGGGGCTGCAGGTACAAACCCCTGAGCCCAGTTCGGAGGCTCGCTGTAATTCGTGTACCCAGAGTGGCCACATCTAGCTCCCAGGTACATTTGCATTTCAGATAAACAACGATGCGCTATTTGGGACGTACTTATATTTTAAAAGTATTCACTGTTTATCTAGAATTGAATGGAACTGGGTGCCCTGCATTTTATTTGGTAATGCTGCACATAACCCCATTCCTTTCATGTTCCCATAGCTCTAAGCTCTGAATTAACTTCCAAATTAACTCCACTGAAAGAAAATATTTGTGCCTAGGTGATTGATTCCAGTGACATTTTTGAATTTGAAAAAAGGGGAAACTCCATGTACTATATACTGGTTTTGGTTGTATTCTTTCAGAGGTATCCGATAATGATAATTCCACAAACCTCTAAGATCTCGGCAGTCCCCAGTTAGCCTCTCGTGGTTTCCTTGGTGGCATAGTCTATTTGGTTCATATGATACGTTGCTAATATTATTTTGCTCAGGGGCCGCAGAAACTACTGGTAACGAATAAATAATTAGGTTCTCGGCACTGGAATCTGGTGAAAGGTGAATTTGGTATAATCTGTCTTCTCATTTGCTGCAAATAACTGCATTGACTGCTAAGAGCTGAGGCAATCAAAGCAATGCATCGCCTCTCTTAGTTAATTAGTTTTGTTCTCTTCTTTCATCTTCTCGAAGGGAAGATAATATTTGTTCCATCTTAGAAACTTCTTTTGAGGGGAAGACATCTCACACTTAGGAAAATCACATCTGTTTTCCTGAACTAAACAATGATTCTTGCTGTGTGGTAGCAACAACCTTTAAGTATCATGTATTCATTCAGCAAACATTTATCAAGCAGCTCTATGCTAGGAAACAATGGGAGTAACATGGTGTCCCTGCTTTCAAGGGTTCATGGGAATCTGCACATTAAATGCTTGCTTTTAAATGGCACAGCAGTCATTTCAGAGAAAAAGCTTGTGGTAAGAGCTAATTAGCTCATAGAGTAATGAAATGATTCTTCTCTCAAATGCTTTAAAGGAACACCAAGCTTTACATTCTGAGCAGAAGCTATTCCTAATTGGTAGTTCAAGGGGCTAGAATTAGACCATTTCCTTCTCCTTCTGTTCAGTACCTAGGCCTTTGCTCTCAGAGTGTGGTCTGCAACCAGCAGCACCAGCAACTCCTGGGGTCTTGTTAGAAATGCAGGCTCCCAGGCCCTGCCCTGGACCCACTGAGCCAAAATGTGCAGTGGGACCAGAACCCCAGGTGGCTCACGTGCACACGGAGGTTTGAGAAGCACTGGTTTGATACAGAATTTCTCCAGCTTCACTTTGTGCAGGCTGATCATCTGAGGAGCGTGTTAAAACAGAGTTCTGGCTCCAGCCCCAGGGATCCTGAGTCTGTATGACGGGGCGCAGCCTGAGAACGTGCATTTCTAACAATCTCCCAGAAGATGCTGGTGCTGCCTGTTTGGGAGCCGCTCTTGGGGTAGCACCAGTCTAGTTCACTCGGGGTCCCGAACTGCCCTTTGTTGGTGGTGGTGATGACTGCCCAGTGAGGAGGTCAGTCTGGTTTTCCATCGCTTACACTGGGGTCATGAACATGACTATGAAACTCTTCCCTGGGACATCTAGGCTGTTATGGGGATAGATTTACAAACAATGGCCTGTTAGGGCCAGTCTGTGATGGCCACTGTGAGAGGACAGAAGAGGGAGCAGTTAAATTCTCCTCAGGGGCCCAGCCATCTGAGCTGGGCCATGCAAGGTAACGGGGATTTGGCCCACTCCTCTGTGAATAAATGCAAGGAGGCTGTGATACACAAGAAGCAGTGACAGCGCATCCAGTAGTGCTACGTTGTAGGATACAGAGCCTCTGGAATGGAGAGGAACAGAGAGCAGGAGAGATGGGTCTAGACGGGGGGAAGTTTGGGGACAAGACTGAGAGGAGTCTTAATGTCACATTAAGGAGTTTAGATTCTGTCTCAGAACTTTTTGCAGTAATGACATCTGTCTTTTAAAGTTTTCAGGTCTCACTGTACTTACTATTGTGTGTGCTTTTTTTTTTTCTTTCAGGATTAAGCATGAAAACATTGTGGCCCTGGAAGACATTTATGAAAGCCCGAATCACTTGTACTTGGTCATGCAACTGTAAGTAACTTGTTTAATTGATGAGTACAGACCGGGGGTTGCAAACTCAAATACCTAAAGGGCCAGCTGGTAAAGACACTAACGGAGTGGGCCGGCTAAGACCACAGGGAGTGGTGAGCACTGTGAGTCACCGGGGAGAACCCGTCCATCTAAAGACAGCAGGTCGAACACTTGATCTCACCTGCAGCTGCTGGACCAGACTGAAAATCTCGAGTCCTCACAGTGGAATCCGATGCTATTACTGCAGGGTCAATGTATTTATAGGATGTCTCTTTAGCTTATTATTGTGCAAGGTCCAAATGTTGCTTCCTGAAAACACTTCAGTGGGCCCACTGTGAAGTACATTCTGCTCTTGTCTCCAGGAGAAACTCCCACCCTTGTCTTCATCTCTAGGGAGGCTGGGGGCTGATAGCAGATGGTAGCTTGTGTTCTGTCCCTTCCCTTCTACTCTCCTGCTGGCGGATAAGTACACATGGGATTCATGCCAGGCATGAGAGGCATATAATTGGAGTCAGGCTATGACATTATCACCCCCATTAGACTATTTCTGCATTCCAGTAACTCTGGAGATTACCAGAAGTTGGAAGAAATAATAAAGCTAAATATCTAGGTAGAAACGTTACTTGAATGTGTGTGTGTGTGTGTGTGTGTTTTAATGTGAGATGAAATTAGCCTCCCTACTTTATTCTAAGTGATGTAATTCATAGGCGTATCCCAGGACTAAATTTATTATAATTAAGTGATGGAAACTGTGTAAGAGTGCTGCATTTTCACCGCTACCTGAGTAAATAAATTCTGGAACACCATGCTCTTGAGCTGAGGGGACAAAGAAGATTTTTGTTGAAGGTTAAAATATATACTTAAATTTCAGTATTTATTAATGCTTTTCAGACTTTGGATTCCCCAAGGTATTTAAAAGAGTTGAGGGTCAGGCTAACAATTTATTTTTCATCAGTTCTCCTTTTCCTTACACATGTTTAAACAATACATTAACTTGGAATCGTGTTAGGATGCTAGTAAGTGTTTATCAATGCCTTTATTTAATCTTTCATTACCTTTAAAATACTTTTAGTAGACTATGACATTTTTGTATAAACATTTTTTTAAGTGTCCAAGTTGGAAGCTTATGGGTGACTTTTCTCTGACATGATAGTCCGAGGTGGTGACCAGCAGTTTAACAGACTGGGGACGGTGTTGTCAGCTGTGATTCAGCCAGTGGCTGCTGGTTCTGTGTTAACGTTCAGTTACTTAAGTGCAGGCTTTCCTAGTTCCTTGCTATTTTGTTTATTTTATGATTGGTCACATTTCTGGTTCTTCCTGGAGAGCACAGGAGTCCTCAAGTTTGATACACTCCCTAGAAGCTTATGTGATTTTGTTTTATACAGAGTCTACCCTTAAAGAAGTAGGTGAATCACTTTCCTACCAAATATTGACTGCTCAATAGGAAAAATATGACATTTTGGTGACAAGAAAAAGCCTCACAAGTGTCAGTAGAATATTTAAATGTATGCTTTTTTTATTGGCGATGCCAAAAAACAAAGTACTAACACTTGAGTCCGAAGCTATATGTATTCACTTGCTCTAAGTTCTCTGTTTATGAAACGGTCACTAAATAAATCAGTGGAAAGCACCCCAAATATGTACATCTCAACTCTGCCTCTTACTAGCTGGGTGAATTTGGGCAAATAACTGGGCCCCTCTGAGTACCAGTTTCTTTAACGGAAAAGAAATTCATAATAATAAGATTTACATTAGAGGACTAGAGTGAGTACTGAATGGGAAAAACGTGTGAGAAATAAATAGCCTGTTCTAAATAATAGGTCCTCCGTGCAGACTGCTTTCTTTCTGGACATGATATCATTTCATCAGTTTGTCTCTGCAGATGGTCTGTAATTTTATGAGGTAAAGGTCAAGTACATTTAAATTCTACCTGTCTAAGCAACTTGATTGTATACGCAGCAGCAGAAGCTTGTGTAAAGACGAGGTGGCAGGAGAGTGTTAAAGTGTCTGGAACGGCACGAACTTTGGAACAAAGTTTTCAGGTTGTATTGGCACAGCTGTCCCCACCCCTTTGCTGAGCTTTTCTATCCTGGATTTCTTCTCTCTTGTGCCATTGTCCCCAAGACCTCCTTAACAGGGACCACACTCATTCAGAATTTGTATTAATGCAGAGAGGAGGTGGGTTAGAATGAACTCTCAGGGGGCTCTCCATAAGGTTTGTCAGGAAAATTAATCACAAAATCCAGATCTAGAGGGGATATGAATGATGTACTGAAGGAAAAAAAGCTTTCTGTGCACCATTAAGCAGTTGAGAGGCACTCACACACACAAATGTTGGATATGCTAATTGCAAGCTGTTAAATTCTTTTTTCATTGGTTCTCATTACTTTACATTTTTTTAAATTTAAATTTAATTTAATTTTTAAAAATTTTGTTGGGGGAGGTAGTAATTAGGCTTATTTATGAGTCCTTGATTAGACATATGATTTGCAAATATTCTTCTGTCCTCTGAGTTGCCCTTTTATGTTCTTGTTGGTATCATTTGCAGTCCAAAGTTTTCAATATTGATGTAGTCCAGTTTATTTTTCCTTTTGTTACTTAATGGTTTTGGTGTCATATCTAAGAAACCATCACCTAATTCTTAACGGTACCTTTTGAATAGGTAAAGTTTTAATGGTGGTAAAGTTCAACTTACCAATTTATTTTCTCTTATGGTTTGTGCTTTTTGTGCCCTGTAATGAGAAGTCTTTGCCTACCGCAAGTCTGCAAATTTATTTTTCTAGAAGTTTTAGAGTTTTAGCTTTTCCACTTAGGTCTCTTTCAAGGTCAACTTCAAGTTAATTTTTACGTGTGGTGTGAGGTAAGGATGATAGTCATTTTTCCCCCCATAGGGATGTCCACGTTTCAACACCATTTCTTGAGAAGACTTTTCTTTTCTCAATTAATTACTTTGGCACCTTTGTTAAAAATCTGTTGACTGGCTGGATTGATTTCTAGACTCATTATAATATTCCATTACTCTATATGTGTCCTTTTGTTAATACCACTCTGCCTTATTTACTGTAGTTTCCTCGTAAGTCTTGAAATCAGATAGTGTAGTTCTTTAATTTTATTATTCTCTTAAAATTGTTTTGGATATTCTAGATTATTTACATTTTCCTATAAATTTTACAATTAGCTTACCCTTTACCCCCCAAAAATGCAGTGGGAATTTTGTCTGGGATTGCATTGAATCTGTAGATCACTTTGGGAACAATTGACAACTGAAAAAAAAATCAAGCTTTTCAATCCATACATGACCATTCTCTCCACTTATTTATATCTCCCAGTAAAAGCACAGCTAACTAGAAAATGTGCTGTGTTTTTTATAGTGGTTTGTGAGGGAGTAAAAAAAATTTACTAAATAATATCAAAGGAAATCACTAAAGCAATCTTAAGCCATTCACAGAAGTGGTCATGTTTCTTTAAGTAATTTTTTTCAACTAATGAAGGAAGGGATGAGCATGTTTTACCAATATTGTGCTCTGTTGTGTTGTACGTACTCCACGTGAGATACAAGTATTTCTAACATTTCTGTATTCCTTTTAATCCCATGGTAGCATTAAGATATGTATGACTAGTTAGTTACCTGCTGAGCCTGAAAACTAATGATGAAGCACACTTTCTTCGAAGAAAGTTAATTTAATTCCTGAGCAGCCCAAGACACAAAAATATATGCAGCTTCTGGTGCACAAAGCTATTTGAACAGCTCCCCGTTTGTGGATTGCCGGTGTTAGCTTCACGTGGATATTGTATTCATAATTCATGCAGTGTGTTCCCAGAAACAGTTTTAATCTGAACACAAATTATTACTCCCAACAGAAAATCTTTTCTAAGTAGCCAAGCATAATAATGAAGACAAAAGTGTTTTTGACTACGACACCTTAATATATTTCCATACAAATTACCAAAATGTTATCTCTGTTCACAACAGGCACTAACTGAGAGCTTAGAGGGTCTTTGGCTTCTGTTCGGTATTGGGTGGCTGAGAAGGGGGTTGGGGACACACACGAGGCATGGCCGATGGTCTCCGTGCCTCTCTGTGTGGAAGAGTCTTCATAATGCACACCACTGCAGCCCTCGAGCTTTGTGCAGGGAGCTCTGGGTCACCGGGGGGTGAGGTGGGGCGCTCCACGCTGAAGAGCTGGTACACAGACACTGAGGAGGCTCGGTGGGATGAGGGGCTCGGTCTGCGGAGGTCCAGTCTGTGGGAGGTCCAGTTTGTGAGTAGTGTAGTCTGTGAAGAGGTCCAGCCTGTGAGGATTTAGAATGTCGGGGTCCAGTCTATGGAGGGCCCATTCTTTGAGGGGTGTGGTCTGGGGACAGATTTAGTCCATGGGTGTCCAGTTTGTGAGAGATTTAGTCTGTGGAGGGTTCAGTCTGTGAAGGATGCCATCTATAAGGTGCTCAGACTATTGGGATCTGTCTTTGGGGGGTCACTCTGTATGCAGTTATGTCCTGTGGGGTTTCAGTCTGCCTGAGACATCTTGGTGGGAGGTACGACTGGAGACCTTGGCAGAGGCAAACTCAGTACTTTTGGCTGCAGCTGCTGCTTTTTTGTTATCCTCCAGGTTAATTACTTAATATGTTTTGTTTGTTTGTTTGTTTTTCCTGCCACTGGAAAACCTACTGAGATTTAAAGACCTTAGATAGTTAAGAAGGAAAAGATAAAAGCCAACATCCAATATAATCATGAATCGATTTTACTAGGTTCAACTGTGTGACAACATACAGTCATGTTTTTGAGATCTTTTTTTAATGTAAAGCATTTACAACCATAAATTTTCCTCTTAGCTCTGCTTTTGCTGAATCCTGTAAGTTTTGGTATGCTGTGTTTCCATTTTCATTTGTTTCAAGAGGTTTTCTCCTTTCTTTTGTGATTTCTTCTTTGACCCTGGCTGTTTAAGAATGTGTTAATTTCTGCCTATTTGTCAGCTTTCCAATTTTCTTTCTGCCGTTGATTTCTAGTTTCCTTCCATTGTGATTGGAGAAGATACTTTGTATGATTTCAGTATTTTAAAATGTATTTCCTTTTTTGTGTTTTGCGGCCTGACATATCCTGGAGCACATTCCATGTGAATGTGACAAAATGTGCATTCTGCTGTTGTTGGATTGTGTGTTCTGTATGTCTGTTAGGGCTGATTGGTCTGTCGTGATATGCAGGTCCTCTGTTTCCACACTGATGTTCTGCTTGGCTGTTCCATCTATTATGGAGAGTAACGTATTGAAGTCTCCTATTTTTATAGAGCGCTCTGTTTCTCCATTCAATCCTGCCCACGTTTGCGTCGTATATTTTGGAGCTCTGATGTTCGGTACATGTTTGGTACAGGTACTATTTTTCTTGGTGAATAGGACGCTTTTGCCAGTGTATAATATCTTTCTTTGTCTCTTATAAGTTTTGACTTTATATAACCATGTTTTTAAAGCAATCCTGTTTGACAGAAATATTTTTACAGTACTTTTCTAAACATCATCTTACCCATTTTATCTAATTTGAACAAAATTGAACATCTTTCTGAAATTTCTAACGAGCTCTTAAAAGTATGCACGA
Organism: Camelus bactrianus; assembly: GCF_048773025.1. Classification (NCBI taxonomy): domain Eukaryota; kingdom Metazoa; phylum Chordata; class Mammalia; order Artiodactyla; family Camelidae; genus Camelus; species Camelus bactrianus. The sequence continues at coordinate 24,163,491 of NC_133573.1, forward strand.
TTTAAAAGTCCCATGCATTATAGAACAATTGTAAAAATTTTGATAAGTAACGTCTGGTCACTAATACTCAAATTTGAGGACCCATAAAAGCACATAAAGAGTAGTCATGCATAGAATATAAAGCATCAGAAACTATCCATTTATTAACTTACATGTTGTACACATATTTATTTGATTTAAGGATACATGTAAAGCTGTAGAGTCAGCAATTGGGGCTTGTAAAATAAAAAATAGCTATCACCATGGACTTCATTGCTTCTAATTCCCTAGTAGATAAACATTTGGGGCTTGTAAAAAGGGTGCCTATGGAGTAATAAATTTCTGAATATATCAGATTAGACATTCTAGTTTGAGATGCCCCCCTGAATTGCAGTTCTATTTGATGACTTATTAAAAGATAAAGACATTCTACTCCAACCAAGCCAATTTCCTCATGCCCTGCAAATAGGATGTGGGTGTTCTGGCCTCAGGTTTTCTCTCATGTCTTCCCAATTTCCTACCCTTCTCAGGCATCTAGACACTCTTTTCTTTTAGAACATAGGCTAAAGCCCTCCTTATCCCACCCAGGCTCCCTAAAGCCTCTCTTTGTACCAGCCCTTCAGCCTGGAGCACAGCTCCCCTCCCCACCCCACCCTGTGCTCGGCACATCCATCTGGCTAGCCCTAATCACCCTCCACACAAAGACGTCTCCTCCACCAGAACCTTCCCTGTGACACCAGAGCATCCTGCAAGAACCTTGAGGAAAGCAGTCATTGTATACGATTGCTCCTCTTTTTTTTTTTTTTTTTTGGCTGGGCCAGGTGTTTATCGATGAAGGAAAGTGCTGGCTCCAGGCCCTCAGCGCCCAGCCGGCCAGCAGGCACACAGGGCCGGGCGCTCAGCCTGCAGCAGGAGGGTCTCCGTATGGGCGTGCGGGCAGTAGGCCGTCCCCCGCAGGTCCTGCCGGGCGCGCTGCACGAACCCGAGAGCGTGGCAGCCACGCGCCGGCGGCTCTGCGTGGGGACGGCGCTCCCGGCGGCGGGCTCAGCGCGGGCCTGGGTGCCCAGCAGCTCGACGACGACGCTCAGCAGCAGGAGCAGCAGCAGCCTCGGAGGCGGCGGCGACCTCGGGGGCCTGCACCGCGGCGTGGGTGGGGGGCCATGGCCGAGCGGAGGGAGCCCAGGCGCCCTCGGTTCAGGGACCCCGCGGCAGCAGCGCTGGCGACTCGGGAAGACGTGCTGCGTCCGGCGCCAATTGCTCCTCTTTATTTTGCTCTGGGTCCAGCAGATGGTGTGGCCAGCCCTGCATGTGACGGCCAGCCCTGCGCGTGGCTGCCAGAGAAAGTGTCCCGGCAGCAGAACGGCCGGTATGGGATGGGAGTGAGCAGATGCGGCCTGTGGTAGTGGCAGACCAAGGGGCCTGGCCGGGGAGGCTGGATGAGGGCAGGTGAGCAGGTGCAGCAGAAGGGCTCCCAGGAGAGTGGGGGGCCATGCCAAGTGGGGGCCTGGGTTCAGGAGGAGGAAGCAGGTAACAGGGAAGAGGTCTGAGGGGAGAGCTCTAGAACACTCCAAAGTTTACTGCGGTCAAGCTGCATTTACTTTTCAGTGGTTACATCCTGGCCTGCCAATTTAAATCCAAGCCCCTGCAGGGCAGAAACCATTGAGTCATGGGATGTAGCCCATGGTAACCTTGGAAATAATCTAATCCCACCCCAGCTTCTGTCCTTTTGAGAGAATCACCGCCCCTTCCTTGGAACCATGGAAATCCGAATGGTTTTTCAGGCTATGTCATGGGAAAAGTTGAGGCTACTAGGAGTGAAGGTGTAAACTCCGTCACTTTTCCTGTTTGGGAGGTTTTGTCAGGGATGCGGAAGGAGACTGGGGGGCGATCTCACAGGGCATATTTGGGAACCTTTTGGAATGCTGCAACTGGAAAGAGCAAGGGTCCGGGGCTGGGGGCCACGGATGCCAGGCTCCCTCCTGCCTCCTATGAGACAGATCAGCCTGGCCTTGCTGGGTCTGTCCGTAAAGCAGGGGGTTCTTGTTGTTTGGGCACTTGTCCTAGACAAGCCTGAGGTTTCAGGTCTCTGTGGCCTCGCACTTCATCTGCTGTCCCTATTTCCTCAGCGCAAAACTCCAAGAAACAAGTGCTGACGTTAGAAATCCACTAGTTGAGTTTTCTGCATTCACTAGCTCAGTCTCTCCGTTTCCCAAGATGATATTTCTAAAACCGTGTCTTATCTCTTTGAATCCATGGGGCTTTATAAATAAGGCATGTTGGTGACAATGCTGACTTGGCATCCCTGATGAATGTAGGAAATTCGATTTCACACATGGCAGGGCGAACGGGAAAGGCTAGGGCCGTAGAGAGGTCCTCTGGTTCCGGTTTTGAAGCAGGTGTTTAGAATTCTGCTAGATTTCCCCATTGCCACATCTAGATGATTAATTTTACATCTTGAAATGAAAACCCTTGCTCCTTTGTGGCTCAGACTCTCAAGCTCTGTTCTTGGCCAGATTTTCTTGTCTCTACCAGCTCCCCATTTTTTTTCTTCCAGTTTTATTTATTTGTTTATTTTTCTTCTTCCAGTTTTATCGAGATAGAATTGACAGGCAGCACTGTCCACGTTTAAGGTGGACAGCATAATGATTAGATTGATGTACATCATGAAGTGATGATTGCAATAAGTTTAGTTAAACATCCATCATTTCATATCAGCACAAAATTAAAGAAACAGAAACATTCTTTTTCTTGCGATGAGAACTTTTAGGCTTTACTCTCTTAACAACTTTTATATGTAACATACAGCAGTGTTAATTATATTTATAATGTACATTACATCCCTAGTACTTGTTTATCTTGTAACTGGAAGTTTGTACTTTTTGACTCCATCTTCTTTTATACACTAAAGACTTTGGTGTCTGACACAGCGACTTCTACCCCCTCCTTCAGTGATTGGGATGACGAGTATGGTACTCTCAGTGTCCCTGTGGACAACCCACGTGATAACCTTTAGTGGTTTTCAACACCTCCTCTCCTATCACACAATCCCATAGACACTTTCTAGAATGGTGTTCCCCAGAACTATTTCGGCTCTATAATCTTAATCTTCACCAGCCTATATGTCTTTTTTCAGCCTAGCTGACAATAGTACTTCAGTTTTTTAATTTACCTCTTCTTTGGTATGATTGAGAACCCCCCAATGACTCCTTCCTCGGGCTTCCTTATCCAGTCTAAACCCTTCCAGTATCCCCCATGGTCACTTCCCTGCGAGCATCCTTCTTTGTCTGCTATATCCACCTTGCAGACGCAAAACTTGGCATCAGTGCAAGTGCCTGCATCCTCAGCCCCTACGTCAGGGCTACTGGGCACCACTGGAGGATAGCACACATTCGGGTGGCTTGGAGCTGCTAGAAATTAAATGTTCCCCAGTCTCACCCCAGTCCCAGCACTGCTCAGCTCTCCTTTCCTGTGGTTCTGGTGAGATTCTTCTTCCATTCTTTTGTTTTCCACTTTCTCCAGACATTGCTCTTCTAAGCTACCTAATGCTCCATCCACTGGATATTAGAACTGTATGAGCCTGTAAGGATGGTACTTTGTAAATTGATATAAAGACACTAAAATGGTATCAAACTTCTTTGAAAACAAATGCCCCATATTTTGGTCATCTTGGTTAAAAAACAGTTGGAAATCTTTAATCAAAATATTCAACAAGTTCAGTGCAAAAAAAAAAATAAAGCAGCTTTTGATGTTTTCAGCAAATTGCACTTATTGGAAACAAAACTTAAAACACATCCCTACCAAAAAAAAAAAAAAAAAACCCCACATCCCTACAAAAGAAACTGAACAAATTACATGATGAGAGCTCAGATAACGTAGAAGAGTTTTGACAGTCTGTGATTGTGCTTTGGAATAACTCAACCTGTGGGCGGTGTCTTGGTGGAGCTCCTATTTTTAATTGGATAATTTTATGTCCATTATGCAGTATTCAAATGTTGAGAAACATTTAAAAAGTCATCAGTAGAGACAATTTATTTGACAAGGTTTGTCTTTTCTAAGTACTCATCAAAGAAAGGTAGTATTTATCCAAGAAAGAGAGCAAAATGACAGTAACTATTAAAAAGATATTTGGGCTGAAATACTTACATATTTTGATTTAAAATTGACAATGTAGAATATTTCTGTTTAGCAGGATTTGCCCTGAATGTACTAGGTGTTGAAGCACTTATATAGAGAGCATTTTCCAAGTTAAAAACATTATGGTTAACAGCAAAGATTCTATTGAAGGTGTCCACAGTTTCAAACTTACTGATTGTAAAATGTAACTTTGAAGATTATAAGCAATGTTATAAAAACTGAAAATGAAAAATCCATGTAGAAAAAAGTGAATTCTTCAGATCTGGATTTGGAGAGGGATATGGATTTAAAATTGATTAAAATACATGAATATGTGCTAAGAATAATTATTCTGCTTGCAGTATTTTCTGATATTCAGGCAATCAACAGAAAAAAGGTTAAAAGAAACTTCTAACATACATGGATAATAGTTATTTTAATTTTTTTGGAAATAAGTTCATTTTAAGAAAGTTATTAAGCAAAATTCTTTTTATAGGCCAAACAGTGTGATAAACCAGTTGTCATTCCATAAATAAAAATGTCAGGCATTATTTGGTTCTATTAACTTCGGTGGCTTCTTTCACTCTCTGAATGGCCTGGTTGGATACTAACTTATGCAACAGTTTTAGCCATGATACTCCTTTTTTTTTTTTTTTTAATTGAAGTATGGCTCATTTACAATGTTGTGTTAGTTTCTGGTGTACCGCAGAGTGATTTGATTTTATATATATATATATATATATAACTTTTCAGAATGTTTCAATTATAGGTTATTACAAGGTATTGAATATAGTTCCCAGTGCTCTACAGTAGGATCTTGTGGTTCATCTACTTTATATATAGGAGTGTGTATCTGTTAATCCCAAATCCCTAACTTACCCGCCCTTTTCCCCTTTGGCAATCGTAAGTTTGTTGTCTATTTCTGTCTTGTAAATAAGTTCATTTGTATTATTTTTCTTACATTCCACATATAAGTGATATCATATGATTTTGTCTTTGTCTGACTTGATAATCTGATCAGTGATAATCTCTAGGCATCCATGTTGCTGGAAATGGCAAAATTTCATTCTTCTTTATGGCTGACTAGTATTCCATTGTATATCTATACACATCTTCTTTTGTGATACTCTTTCTTACCTGCCTTCTCTCTAGGAACAAAACCAGTCCTTCATGTCTTTTTTCACTGTCCCATTTATAAATGATTTTATCATACTCCTTCTGCTCTTAGTTGCTCACACATCTTGTTCCTCTAACTGTAAGTTCCCTCAGAACATTGTCTCTGTTATTTGTGCATTCTCAAGGTTTATCTCAAGGTTTATCCCAATACCTGGTCCATAATAATGATTATTAAGCAAATGAATTTAGGAATCTAAGGTGGTTTTTGTAGAACACCCCTAATAAGCTAACCTATCTGTAAACATTTGTATTCAACATCATACCTTGTTTTTCATCACCCCTCCAATAACCATTTATTCGGACCCCTGGTGACTAAGCACATGAGACTGAAAGCATTTCAGGGCAGCTACACGTGAGATTTTCACTCATAATGGATGCAGGAGTGAACTCTAAAAGGGGTGAGGTTGCACTGCATACAGATTTGACATCTACCTTTAAAACAAACCGATGATGCATAAGGAAGATGCATCATTAAAGGGGAATTTCTTGTCTGCGTGAATGTGATGTATGCAGGTGTTACTCATACACAAACCACAGAGCCCATTGGCTGGTCTGTAAGTCTTACGAGAAGTTGGAGAGGCTTCTGTCCAGGGACCGGGCTGTAGCAGAAAGGGTTTTCTAATACAGTGATGTTTTAAGAAACCCTCATTCTCCCTGGAAGAGTGGAGTTCCCTTAGTCAGCAGAAGCTTTCGATGTACCAGTGACATCTATCCATCTCTGTGGGGTCAGACGGGATGGGGCGGAGGCGGTGTGGGGAGAGAAATTGTGTCGGGTCAGACATGAAGTCAGTGCATTAGGAAGTCAGCATTTCAGAACACTTCCTGCTGACTTAAGCCAAGTTCTTTGGAAGAAGGGACCCCAGCTATTTTAGGTTATAAACCCTTGGTAAATGTCCTTAAAGAGGGTGGCCAAATCTTTTAGACATTCCTGAGATGAGAGGTTATTAATTCATGTGTCTAAATACTTAAAAACATGCAAATAATGGGATTGTTCTAAAGTGACATTTAAATGACTGCTCATTTTAAAAATTACATCACTATGTGGCTTGAACAAGTTAACATGTGAAGATGATACAATCTGTCAGCTTCTTGTGTAAATATATGTCACACTTTCTCATTTATCATCCTTATAATGAAAAGAAAAATCTAAGAGAATATATTCAGAAGATATTGGGGATTGGTGGAAAAAATTTTCAAATCATGGTGCTTTTTATTTATTTGGGGTTGGTTTCGGGTTTTGGGGGGGTTGTTTGTTTTGTTTGGTTTTGGTGTCCAGGTCTCTAAATTCTGGAAATACAGGCAATCTGAAATAGGTTACCTTTTACTTTGTAAAATAAATACTTATCTAGGGTGATTACTGTGTAATACTCCAGGTAGAAGTGGGGATGGTGTCGCTGTCTCCTGAGATTCCAACAAGGACTATAAGTGAACCAAGTTTTTAAAGGTGCCTGAAGCGTTGAACCTTGTCTTCGAAGGTTATCTAAAAATAGTCATTGCTAACTTCACTGTACCAGAACTGTGACCTTTAGTGTAGACACGTGTTAGAACTATTTAGAAACATAAGACATGCCTGAGTTTTAGCATCTTTTTCAAGGACTCGGTGCTAAGGATTGTCCCCTCCCATTTGGAAGAGCCACCAGAAATCAATAACCACACTATTAACTTTGCTCAAATATCCACCTTCCCAAGAAGTGTGTTTACTGAACTGAGTAAATTGACCCAGGCCCTTTATGAAGAGCCTGAGTTGCTCATCCTTTGTTTCCAGGAATAGTTCTCCAGCCACTGAATTATGCAAATTTATGTTCGGAAAAGTCATCCCCAGTCCCTCTAGGCAGTGACTCACTGTCTTCAGTTCTCAGTCATCCCAGGCTTGATTTACAGGGAGGAGATGGTGTTTTCGAGTAATGGAAACAAAGTTATGGAAGATGAAGGGCTGGTGGGTGCCCAGAGGTGGATGGACCTGCACCTTGAGAACAGCTGAGTGGGCAGTAATAAGAATTTCAGACTCTTCAGGGAAGTTTTGCAGGAGATGATGAAGGCTAGGCTGCTTTTGCCCTTCAAATGTATCTTCTTTTGTTCCATCACCTCCCAGCTACAGCCCCCTCACCCCCACCCACTCTGCATATGATCCAGAGAGCTGGTGCATTCCCCGTGCAGAGGGAGAATCAGCTTTTTGGGTTAGAGTAACAATGAGTAACAGCGAGTAACAGCCAGATCCCTGCAGTGGCAGTTACACAGGGACGGCTTGTTTCTAAGGTCCGATCAGCCTATTTAGAAGTTAACATTGTTCACACATCGAAATTTATATCATTTTTGCCAATTACATATATGGAAGTATTATGGGCTGGATGAGGTTAGTTCCTATGTGCTGATGTGGGCTGGTTGTGAAGGCACAGTGTTAGTGAATAAGCAATGTGCATAACATTATGTAGCACGTGCTCTTCTTCATGGTTTTAAACAAGATCACACAGGTTAGGTGGACACATATATGCTTATATGTACAGGAAGTCCCTGGAGGAATATTCTGAAAACTGCTAGGAGTTGATTCTTGGAGGAGAGCATGGGTATTTAGGAAGAAAATTTATTTTTTAATAAATACCCTCATATACTATTTGAATTTCTTTTTTTTAACCATTTTTGTTTTTAAATTAAAGGACCCCATTTGTACTTATTCCCAGGGTTTTAAGACTTCATTATAAACCCCCTACAGATCTTTAAGAGCCTTTGGGTCCTTTAGCAGATTGGATCTTTCCCTGCCAAACTAGAAGAGTAATTATTTTGCTTCCACCAATAATTTTTACAGCATTGAGAATCGATTGTCAATATGACAGCAAATTCTATCTTTCTGACATAATCAGAGCCGGAATCTTCCTCCGTGAAGATGTGATTGAGCGAGAGGCAGTTACACTGATGCATAATATCAGACCCTAAATGAGAAAAGATCTGGTGCAGTGCATTTTCAGAACAGATTCATTTTTAATATCAGCCTTCGTTCTGAGCCCTTAATGATTTGGGTCTTTAATTATCTCACTAAACCATTTGTATTGGTTCAGGATCAGCTTTTCTTTTTGATTTATTGAGTCGATGCTCAGGAAAAAATATTGCACCATCTATTTTGACAAAGAGCCTTTCAGCACGACACCCCCTGTGTTGTGCCCCTAAAATTGTGTGCCAGAAATGTTTTCATCTGTTCTCTCTCTCCTGAGTTTTACATTTGCAGTAGATTAAAGATGCTGTTTAATCTCCATTAGAACTTTAATATATGATTATGGAACCTTTGTGAATTTATGAGCATCTAATTTTGTTGTCATGTGAGATGGTTGATGTCTGGCTGGGACTGGTGCCTCAGTCTTAACAGAATTAAATTTTCTCATGATCAAATCACTAGACTAAACCGAAGGCCTCTGTGTGTATACAGCATAGGAGTGTCCAAACCAAAGATCTTAGGCATCGGGCTAGAACAGGAGACCACATTTGCCCCAGTGCAAGCAAGGGAGTGAGCAGATGATGAAATACAGGCCTGTTCTCTTGATTCTGGAGATGAATAAAGAGGGGAGCGCCGAAGGTAGCAGCTGCTGGGGGCTGCCAGAGCCACGAAGCTTGGCTTTCCCATTGAAGAACTGGATGCTGTAGCAAACTGTGCTCTTCTGACAATTACCCTCATGTTCCTCCTGACAACGTCTCAGGAACATCTCGGCTCCTTAGCCCAAGAACAGTGTGTTTCAGTTCTTGTGATTTTGAGACTTTTGTGACTTTGAGCCTGGCCGTAGGTACATTTGATTAATGACATACACACACACACACACACACACACACACACACACACACACACACACACACACGCCTCTGATGGGTTAAAGTTGGCTGAAAACTAATTCCTGCTCACCAGAAATGGACATTACAAAAATCAGTTGGGGATTAAGGTAAATGCAGCATCATTTCAATCCAGGCTCTGCTCAGAAAGGATCTTCATGTTCTCATTCTGTTTTGTTAGGTCAGAAAACACCATGGTGATGCACATCCCGTTGTTTTCCAGAGTAGCCCTTCAGGGGCTGTTTAGTTCCTTCCCAACCTGGCATCGCTCCTGGCCACTAGGTGTACGGGTGGCCTGTGGCTCAGTTGGCAGAGGTCCCTTTGGCAGGAAAGACTGACTCAGTGTAATGGCATCTGGCCACACATATCTGCTTTCATCCTTTAAAAAAAAAAAAAAATCAACAGTTGATTGATTTAAGAATAAACACAAACCAATCACTAATTGCTAACCTCTGTTTGGCTTCTCAAAGATGAATCATGAAGAAAAAGATCTTAAGAATTACGAGCAACTCAACAGAATTCGGTGCCCTCGTATTTCAGCTTCAGTATTGGTAGTTGTCCCTGCCATGTTTGGGAAGAAAACCCATCCAGAATCCCTTAGATACACAGGTCAGGGAGGTGGTGCTAGAATTCCTTTAATTTCCAAAACGCTTACAGCTTTTGCTTGTCCTCAGATTTCTCTATAATGAGTGATATCCTTTTAGATTTTTTAGGAGACTGTTTACACTTCTGAGGAGAGGAAGCACTGAGTTCCCTTCTTAACCATCTTATATAACCCTTTAGAAGAGCGGGCTAATGCCCTCCCCCAGCTTGCCTTCCTGCTTCCGACAACTTGGGTTAAACTGAAAAGAAGAGAGATTATGACCACTGTATGGGGTGACTCTATTTTTCCCCTGAGGAGGTTTCCCTAGCAACCAACTTCCATAATTCACTCACGTCTCCTCTCCTACCCACCCCCGCCCCTTTCAAACAGCTTCATGTCTATTGGTTACACATACTCATTGACCAAACAAAGTATACTCTTTAATAACCTACTTCTCCTCGTAGCAGTTTGACAGCCTGCTTCATGAAGAGGTTTGACTCCTCTCCCACCCCGATCTAAAATTTAAAATACAGTGAAGCTGAAAACTCTGTTAAAAAACAGATATAAGGTGGTTTCCTTACAAAAGCGTAGATACTAGGAAGTGGTTTGAACTGAGCCTACTATGTATAACTCTAAAAGTCTTTACGTTCAGTTTAACATTAAGTAGAAACCAAATGAAGCTTACATTTTGTCATTTTTATGGCGCATTCTGATTCAGGGGTTCACAATTTCATTGAAAGATTGAAAGTAAACAAGACATTAATGCACAGAGAACTCTCCGATGTGCAGAGATCATGGATGCTGAGAGATGTTTAGATAGTTTTACAATTTGGTCTTGACAGTAGCTCCGCCCTGTACTCTGTGCTCTGAGGACTGGTCGGTTCTTTCTGATGTCCGTTTGGACCTGTTAGCTTCACTCAGGTGTCGCCACGATCACAGGGGTTACGTGACCATAGACCTGATGAGAGTCATGGGGAACTGGCAGAAATCTACGAGAGCTCCCGTGTATCGAGCACTTCTGTGCCAGTCACTGTTCCACGCACTGTTTGTGCACTGTCTCTTTTAATATCTCAGTGCCTGTTCCTGAAGGCAACTCAAGTCCCATCTCCCTGTGATAAGAGGTCAACACCATTGCTTCGTGATGCAAACAATCACACCTGTGTGGCTGAACCACTCATTCTGGAAACAACAAAGAGGGTGTCAGGAAACTTCTTCCTTTCCCCCCAGATTCTTGAAGACTGTCTTCAAAGTGATGCTTGAAACAGACAAAGGTCCAAGGTGGATAGGGCCATCCTGAAATTGGGCTGATGCGTGAAATAGATGTTAGAAGCAGAGACATTGAACAGATGGAAAGGCAGTCCAGTGACAGTATGAATGGACATTTGTGAAAGGGGATGGAAAGCCTATGGACAAAAGGGGTTAGAGATCTGGCATAGGGCTCCGTTTCTCTGCAGTTTAATGTGCGACATTATTGAATAAAATGAAGAGGAGGAGAGGGACACCTTCCATAACCAAATCAATGTTTGCATCCTGTGAGTGTCGATAGAAATTGATGCTGACTCCTCTGTAGCTGTGGGACCACCCTGGCCTTTTGGTCTAGCTCACTTGGGTGCCTGTCACTGACATAGTTCAGTAGTGTCACCTTTGACTCCAAAGAGAGATGAGACAGGCCTGGCTGCTCCTGTTTTGCTCGTTTTTAAAAAGTTATTTTGATTGAAGTATAGTTGATTTACAGTGTTGTGTTGCTCATTTTTTTTTTTAAAGTAAAGTTATTTAAACCAAATGGTTGAACTCTTTTCCTTTGTCATAAAGGGCCATGTTAACAAGGTACCTGTTTGATTTCATGCATTGGTAATTTTATTTCCCCTTCACAGCTATTTCTGTATTTTGATACAGCTGTTCAGTTCAGCTGCAAAACTAGCCCATTCAGTCACCTGGTAGTAGAGTGTGGCCTGTTTCTTGCTGACTGGAATAGAGGCTGTTAGTACATGGTGATTTGTGTGATGTGTGATACTGATGCAAGACGAGTAAGGGGACAGAAGGGAGAGCTCAGAAAATAGACCCCCTTCCCAGTTACAAACTCATGTGTGTATCAGAATACACTCATGCACTCACACACACACACAATTTGGTACATGTTAAAGAAAATATTTCAGACCAATGTGGATGGTAGATTATTTAATAAATAGTGCTAGTGATTTAGGAAATAGATCTCTACCTTGCTTCTTCACAGAAAATAAATTCTAGTTGTCCCAAAGATATAATTGTAAAATAATGAAATAGTAAAATACTAAATATCATACTACTTTTTATCACACTGAGTTGTGAAACCCTTTCTAAGCTTGATCTAAAACTCAGAAGCCATGAAGAATAATATTGATAACTTTCACTACGTGAAAATAAGAAATAAAACTTCTTATGGCTGAAAGCAATTTAAAAAGTAGAGGGCAACAGGAAAAAAATATTTGCAAAACACGTAACTGACCAAGTGTTAATTTTTGTATTAATTAAGGTGCAGATCAACAAGAAAGGTGCAAGCCATTTAAATAGAAAAATGGGCAAGAGACTGAACTAGCAATTTCCGGAAGAGAAATGCATTCATTGTCTCAGTGCACAGGGACTGAGCATCGCCTGCCGTGGTAGGGGCTGGGAATTAGCAGTGAGCATGGCTGTCATCCTGCCCCATGGAGCTTACGTTCTCGTGGGGTAACAGACAATAAACACAACATAAATGCGTTAGCGAGAAAACAGCACGTTGGTAAAGTGGTATGGGGTGACATGACAGTGTATCAACTGTGTGTTTCTGAAGTTTTGACATCTTGGGCCCTTGCTGGAGAGATAGCCCCTCCCAGCATTCGCCAATTCCTAGAGATCATACGGGATCACCTGTGATCACGCCATCTGTATTCAGACCAGCCCATCCAGAACCCACCCCCTAACTGCCTCCTCCCCCAGGGGGCTCTTAACTCTCAGGAACATTACTCCTCTCACTCCTGATCCCCCAGGGCAGATAATTTTAGACAGTCCATACAGCCTAGAAATTAGCAAACTAAAATGATTCATCACTGAAATTATTCAGACTAGCCAATCCTAAACCTGCTTGCCCTGCCTCGCCCGTTCCCTCCACGACCCCTGTAATAATGGGTGATTTTTTTTATATTTATCTATATATATATTTAGATTTATCTATAGTTTTATACAATTACTATGTGTTATTTAATGCTTTAAAATATTTAAGAGAGTTTTTCAAGTGTTGAGATGGCTGAACGAAAGACATGCTAGTGTATTCCAGATTTATTCTCCTCTCTGTACCCCCTAATCCCCCTAAATTTAGTTGCCCTCATTAAAATGCCAGGGAGTTAATGTTTTCTATTTGAAAAAATAAGTTTTGTAATGACTGGATATTACAGGACTCATTCAGTTACAAGTATTAGCTACCCAGTTCACACTGGATTAAGCACAAAGTATTGCTTCAAAACTAAGTCAACAGGGGTAAAACTCGCTTTTGACACAATTGGATTTCAGTCCAAATCTGTTTCCATCCTTTGGTTCTGTGTCCTCTTGGGTTCTTTATTTTTTAGGCAGTTCTTCCAGCTGACAGTGCTAGACTCATCTCTTTACGCTGTAGAAGAACTCTCCTTTTCCCCAAAGTTCCAGCAGAAGGCAGGGTAGGAACTCATTGCCTGCTTGTCCCTTAGACACCCTCTTGAATGCCAGGCACTGGGACAGAGCAACGGCTGTGGTTTCCATCACTGCAGTGTTGGGACTAGGGTCCTGGCCTGAACTTGCCTGGCCTTTGCCAAAGCTCCCCTCCTAGAGACTCAGCCAAAACCCTGCCCCAATCACGAGCTAAAATTCTATTTCCAATTGGGTGGGTTCCCTGACTTACCCAGACCTGGCCCCTTGAGTACTGACTTCCTGGATCCTGCCCCATCTCACTCTCTTAGACACTGACATTTAGATGTTGGCTTCTGTATTAGTTCCTTATTGCTGCTAAAACAAATCACCACGAAATTGGTGACTGAAAACAACGCATAGATTATCTTACAGTTCTAGAAGTGAGATGTCCTAAATGAGGGTCACTAGGCTAAAACCAAAGCATCAGCAGGGCTGCGTTCCTCCTGGAGGGGCCAGAGGAGAATCTGATTTGTTGCCTTTTCCAGCTTCTGGAGACCACCAACCCCTCTTGGTTCCCAGCCCCTTCCTCCACCTTCAGAGCCACCAGTGTAACATCCTCCTCTCTCTTCCATGATAACTCCTTCTCTAGCTCTTTTCAGGACCCTTGTGATTAATTTGAGCCCACCTGCATATTCCAGGCTCAATGCCCCACCACCAGATCCTTGATTTAACCACATCTGCAAAGTCCATTTTGCCACATCTCCTGACAGACTCTCAGGTTGTGGGGGTGAGGACATGGACAAGTTTGGGGAGCCACTGTTCTGACCATCCCAACCCCCATCCTCAGGGCCTTCCTTTAGCTTCATCCCTGCTCCCCCCTTCCCCTCCATGGTCCTGTGGCCACTGCATTATGAGAACAGCGTTGCTAGTTTAATTCTTTTAAGCAGAAGGTGATATTTCACATCAGGTAACAGGGCACATGCTTTGGTTACCGTGGAGTGCCTTGTAGTTGTCTGAACACGCACAAGGGCGTACAGACCCCCTGACGGATGCTTTTCTTGGCAGTTATGACCACATTTTGATTACTCCTGATTGAGGTGCTGGAGTCCTGCCCACCTCTAAATGTACCGTTCTCTGATACAATCCATGCAACAATGTAGTCAATTAAAAAATAAAGGAATGTTTCATCTCTTTGGAAATCCTGCCGTATTTTTGACCAATGAAAGAGACATGGAGCTTGAATATTTCCCAGATTTTTTTTTCAGTAAGTGCCCTGGGGTGAAAAAGCATGAAAATTGCTGCTTTACAATGATCTCAGGAGTCTGAATGCCTGAAGAAATACCCATCTACTGAAGTTATATATTCATATTCATGTTCAACAGTAATTGTCTTAATAGATGAAAATGTCATTCTCTACAAGCTGTCACTTACTGACTAAATTCTACTTGTAATTCTTGATGTTCTTCATTATATTTGGAAACATAAGAACTTTCAACTCAGTAGAACAAGTAGTTCTAGTAACAAATTTCAAATTCTTGCTTTCCTGGGAAAATGGGGCTTCGAAGGAAACAGCTCATAAGGTTCTGTCAGTTTTATGTAAATACACAGTTTGGGGTTAGAAATGGCTCCATCTTGGCAGTGTTGGTTAATATTCCAGGATATTTATCTGTGTGGATTTTTCAGAGTGGATCAGTTCCCAGATAAGCAGTTTGTTTGTTGTTACACTAAGGTTACTTTTCACTGAATTTAGGGAAAAAATAATGCTAAATTCAATACTGTTTGTAGTGAAAAACAGGCTACCTTAGGGTAAATGGTGCAGTCCCACGGCAAGGGGTAGGAATAATACAGGGATTCACCCAGAGTTTAGAGGAAATGACAGAATTAGACTTGGGTTAAATAGTCCTAAAATTTCTCAAAATGTTTTTACCTTTCGTACGTCCTAAAACCAGAACAACAGTTCAGAATTCTCTAAGGACCAGGAAATGATTCTCTACTTTTAACCTCGTGGTGTGCTAGTCTTTGCTACATAAAAAGCAACAAAGATTAAGAATAGGAATCAGGGTTTAATTTCAGCAGTGTTGTTAAGGTTTTTGAGACTGCCAGGATGGTTTTAAAAATCAAGAGCAAGGGAAAGATCCTCCATGCAGGCATACTTCCTGCATTTCCACCACTACTGAGCCTGTGGCTCTGGTCTGGGTTTTGGCTAGGCATCACTTAGGGTCTGGGGCAGCGGCAGCGGGCTGTGTTCATTTCAGCAACCACGTGGTGGGAAAGGTCAGTAGCTTTGCAGACAGTGCTCCGGAAAAGGCTCTGGTTGTTTCAAAACCACTAAATCTGACAAAGTCCATTCAGTTTATTTGGCAAGTGTTGCTGGTTTTGTTACCAACCAGGGCTCTTCGACCCTTTAGTCAATAGAAATTGATAAGAGTCAGATGAGATATTCAGGCAAGGCTTTACTGGGAATCATGCAGCAGCACCAGGGAGCAGAAACAAGTAACAGGTTCCCTTGCTCGCTCCCTGAGGTGGGAGGGGGTGAGCTAGTCACTTAAATGGGGTGAGGGTAGAGGTGGGTCCAGGGGTCAGGCTGGAGGGGTGGCTTAGGTGCTCTGCCCACCCCGTTGGCGGTACTGTGTGCAGGGGTCATGCACAGTATCGTGTTTTTGCTCCCGACACCTCAGAAGTAGCAGTTGGGGTTTTGACCTTTTTGTATCTAACTGTCCACTCACGCAGTTAATTTTAGTCCCTTATAGTTTCTTTGTATTTTGTTGCGGGAGGAGACCTTTGTGTGGTGCAAGCACTGCAGCCCAGGGTCCCAGGTCCCAGGCTGTCTCAGTTTGACAGGAAAGCACGTATGGCCTTGGGATGGCTGCTCTTTACTGAAATGGTGACATTCATTTTCTCCTGGTGGTAACTTTGTATTTAGTACTTCATTGTCAGGGTTGATACAGTTTTCAAGTCTGCCTCAATTGCCAAAACATGTTTGTGAAGAAGTTTACCATGATGTTGAATATATAATAGACTCTCCTGAAATGTATCCACTGGAATTCGTAGAGTCAAAGTTTCTACAGCCACTGAATCAGCAAATTTGAGCTGTTGTCCTAGGGGAAAACAGGCTGAGATGCCTGCCAGCCTCTGATCACATTTTCATCAGCCCATTTAGTACATCACCTTGTTTAAAATGTCTAGTTGGTTCATTAACATTGAACTCACAGCCAACAGCCCTGTAACTCATGCCTGGACAAAGCGTACCTAACGTGTATTTTCTTCATCAGACACATGCCAGCCTTCTCCAGCTCAGAAACACTCTGCTTGGTTCTAAACAGCAAAATCAGCAACAAAAAACACACAAATGTGAAAACCATGGCAGCAAAAAGGATACTTGTTTACAGTCTGAAAGCTGAATCAAGAAGGCAGAGAGCACCCTCGCCCTGTTCTACCTCAGCTGAGAACGTACAAGTTGGGACTTAAATTTTCTCCCTTCTGCACACGTCCCCAAAGGACCACACAAGTGCTGCCAAGCATTGATTTGGGGTTCCAAAGACACATTAGCAAGTAGGCAAATTCACAGTTTGGAACTCCACGAATAATGAAGGCTGACCGTTCTTGTATTTTAATCTGCTTTACTAAATATCTTCCTCTACAAATGTGTAACGCACAAAAATTCTTTCCCCCTAAAGAGTAGCCAAAATCCAGTGACCAAAGCCAGAGGCTCAGCAACATCAGTGGAGATTCAGGAGGGACTCCTGTGTCGAGGGTCTCTCATCTGTCCTTGATTTTAAGACACATCATTGCAGTTTCAAAAAATTTAGCAATGCTGCTGAACTCGAACCCACATTCCTCTTCTTAATCTCTGTGGTTTTACATCTGCCAGTGAAGGAGCCAGCCAAGAGGTCAAGGGAATAATTTTCTGGTCCCTAGAGAATTCCACATTCTAGTTCCAGTTCCAGTTCTGGACATAATCAAAGGGAGCATCTTTCTGAGAGATTTTAGGACTATTTAACCCAAATCTGATTCCAGCATTTCCTCTAAATTCTGGGTGAATCCTTGTATTATTCCAACAGCTGCTTTGGAGTGTGCTTTACATTGTACCTAAGGTAGCTGTTTTTCACTGTTAATTATATTGAATTCAGTTTCATTCCTGCCCCCACCCAATTGGGTATAATCAAAAATACAGTTCTGTTTAAAAGGTGACATTTCTACTTTTTAATTGCCTATAGCTTATTCTTTAGGGTCCAATTAATTTTCATTTCCAGTGGTTTATTCCCTGGAATTATAATCAAAATGATTTGCAAAAGCCAAACAAAACAGAACAAAACACCTGCAAAAATGACAAGATTTTAACCGATAAATTAATTGCAATTAATCATCATCATTTCTGTGTTTTTAAGTACAGCCCTCCACAGAATTCAGACTTCTTCCAGTAACACTGGGCTGGGACTGAGGAGGAGACAGGGGGTTAGATTGCTCTTCTGTTGAAGGTAGTGTGGTTTCTTAAAGTGACATCTCTGGGATAAACCATCCTGCACTTTTCTCTTCAAAATGTTTCTTAATTATCCATCTTTCCATGACCTGCATGATGTTTGCTAGTATTCACTGGAGGAGCCTGGTATAAATTCAGCCTGCTTTCTTTTTCTCCAAATGCATGGTGTCATATTCACCTGTTCCTAGGAAGGAAATCCAGAAATCTTTCCTGCTGAAGCAGATAAATCCCAGGTCTTAACACGATAGAAGCTTCTTTATCATTCCTGTGATATCCAGTTGAGAGGCTGGTTGGTGGCCAGGGGTTCCCCAGCGACTGTCCTTCAGACTCCCAAGTAGGCAAAGATTCTGCCTTTGCTGGAGTCACTGTTGCCCATGCTGCAGGTGGCAGAAGGCTCAGAGGGTCTGGCTGGCGGGGCTCAGGACAGCCTGTGTGGAAGCCACCAGGCCCACGGGTGGTGGGCGTCAAGTCCCGTGGTGGTCTTGTCTCCCCGTGACCCAAGTCACCACGAGGACATAGCACCCCCCTGGCAGTGGCACTCGTTTAGCTGCTTTGTGAAAGGGCAGTCTTTCCTACATTGCTCAGATATTTTTTAAGATGACTTGGAGTTCAATAAAAAAGTGAAACACTGCCAACAAGTAAACTCTCGTATTTATTCAAAGGTATAAATTCCACAGATGAATCACCCAAGGTTTGATACTCGATTCACCCTTCTTGCTGAGCCAAAAATCGACCAAAATTGTTCCCTAACTTATTTCCTAGCTTTTTTGATGTGTGTGTGTGTGTGTGTGTGTGTGTCTGTGTCTGTGTCTGTGTCTGTGTCTGTGTGTCTGTGTGAGATAAGGGATTCAACTCCCCCTCTGGTTAGTGGTTGATGAACTCTTACTGCAGATGTGTCCACAGCAGTGTTATATTCATCCTCTTTTTCAACCTTTTAACATAATTTTAAGAAGCAGCCTCATTAGAGCAAAGTTTCAAAATGGAACATGATTTATGTCCTGCCCCTTGCTGTTACCAGTATCCCACCCACAGCCATGTAGCTGATCACAGTCATCCGTCCCCCACTATTGCCAGAATATAAATGAGCTCATTCTACCGATTATAGTATTATCTTAGTTTTGTAGGAAACTCTGAGTGAAATGGCTAGGAACAAACAAAACTGTAGGTCCTTGGAGGTAACCTGCCCTTCGAGTTTTGAGTTGAGACCTCTGTCTGCCTAGCCAGTCATCCCAGAAGATGGCACGCTTCCAAGAGTCTCTTTTATTCTGTATCTAAGATGTTAACACTGAGAAAGAAGAGATATTTCCCCATGAATGAGTCGTCAAGAGTGGTAACTCAAGTGGAAACTCAAGTGAAGTACGTACTCTAAATGACTGACAATTTATCAGATGACGATTGGGAATACAAAGGATTCTGTAAAACCTTGTGGGGAGGGGGATGGGGTAGGATGTGGTGATCATCAGAGGGTAAGCATTATTTGGTTAATTCCTTTAAATGTTTGATGGCATTCATTTTACACATCTCCCAGGGAAAATCTACTTTTAAGTGTGTATTTATGAGTTAGGTATCATTTATTTCTCTTCTTGTTCTAGTAAATTATTCCCTTGCAGTGGTGATGTTGGTAGTAACATTGGTTCTAGAAGCATGAGCTAAGACCCAGTAAAAGTTGTTAGAATCAAAATATAGAGGCACTGGTTTGAGGTCTCTATACTATCATTCCTGATCCGCAGGGATCAGGGGTAAGTTAGGGCAGCCGACCTATGTCCTGTTTAGTTGGTTTTTTTGAGTACAGATTAGATTTTCTTCATACTCAGGTCTTGACCCACTATGCAATCCTGAAATCAATTTTGTGGATTGCAACTGGCTTTAAAAAAAGAAAATGGAACAGAATAGGAAATGATAGTTACCACACACAGGAAAGAATAAGAAAATATTGTTTTATGCAACTTTTGTTTCACTTCCATGAACATGTGTGTTTATAACATATGCTGGTTAGGGAGACCAGTCTGGTCTTTGGTTGTGACCGTGGCTGGCCATGTCCACTGGGGCAGCTACCTCTATTCAAGAGACATGAAACCAGGAAGGAAGGTCATTGAGTGTCACAAGGACTTAGTTGTTCATTTCTCTTGCCAGGAGCTGAGATATACTTCTGTCAGTGTCATCCAAACATGATGTATGGTTTGTGCTGCTCTAGGAAAAGCAATATCTGATATTCCCTAGCTGGAGTGACTCCAGGATGGAAATGCTTTTATTAATTAAAGTCAGAGTAACTAAAAGTAGTGTTAACTAGCAACTCCTGATGTCACGATTCCATCAGTAGTTGAACATCTTTATGAGATGCATTGAAATGCTTCAGCATCCTTATCTAGCACTTCGTTGCGCTGAAGTCTTCTTTTAATCTTTATCAATTTAGGAAGGTATCTCATCATCGTTCTGAAATGAAGAACCACGGTGCAGGAAAGTAGATATGGATATAGAAGGCGGGCAAGATCTAGTTTTCATGCATTTCCCTATTTATTTTTAATACAAACTTTTTTTTTTGAGCATCTACCTTGTGCTGTACTCTGGGAACCCAAAGGCAGGCGATGGCTTGGCCCTTGGTCCAGAGACAGAAACAGATGTATAGATACACACACAACAGCAATTCCAGGATGGTAAGGGCTAGAATACAGAGAAAGGTGTGTAAAGTTATCTGGGATGTTAAAGGAGGAAGGACCAACTGTGCAGTTTGGGAAGACATCACCCATCACAAAATCTTCAAAATAAAACTTGACAGGCAAATAAGACTTCTCCATAGGAGGCGGGGGACGTACTCTGACTCCAGAGCTCAGCCTGGTATTTGTTTTGTTTAGTAAGCACCTGATGTGCTTGGAGTACCAATTGCTTCTTTCTCTTAAGAATTGAGTTCAGAAAAGAACAAATTCTAGTTATTCAGAGTACCAGTTAGGGGACGTCTGGCTAATTAAGGTTTCACTGTAACTTTAGTGTATCAAAAAGCAGGGTTATAATAATGTGTTTTGTTTTAATTATCTTAAGAGAGTATTTTGGTGGGTTTTTTTTTATTTGTTTGCTTAGTTGTTTTGGCTAGGGTGGGATTAGACCTGTGTAATTCTGATTATGAATTCTTTACAAATCCAGTTTGGCTTCATTTTTTTTAATTGAAATATAATTGATTTATAATATTGTGTTAGTGTATAGCAAAGTGATTCTTTGTGGGGGGAGGTAATTACATTTGTGTTTATTTATTTATTTTAATGGAGGGACTGGGGATTGAACCCAGGACCTCGTGCATGCTAGGCACATACTCTACCACTGAGCTATCTCCTCCCCAGCAAAGTGATTCTAATTATATATTTTTTCAGATTATTTTCCATTAAAAGATACTGAATATAGTTCCCTGACTAAACAGTAAGTCCTTATCTATTTTACATATAGTCGTTTGTATTTGTTCATCCCATACTCCTAATTTATTCTCTCTTCCTTTCCCCTTTTGTAACCATAAGTTTGTTTTCTGTCCGTAAGTCTGTTTCTGTTTTGTATATAGATTCATTAATACTATTTTTTTAGATTATACATATAAGTGATATCATATAATGCTTGTCTCTCTGTCTGACTTACTTCTCTTAGTATGATCATCTCTAGGTCCATCCATGTTGCTGCAAATGGCAATATTTCACTCTTTTTTATGGCTGACTAATATTCCATTGTATGTATACACCACATCTTCTTAAAGAAATTGTCTATTGATGGGCACTTTGGTTCTTTCCATATCTTGGCTATTGCAAGTTATGCTGCTGTGAACATTGGGGTGCATGTATCTTTTCAAATTTGAGTTTACATCTCTTCAGGCTATATACCTAGGAGTGGGATTGCTGGATCATATGGTAGCTCTATGTTTAGTTTTTTAAGGAATCTCCATACTGTTTTCCATAGTGGCTGCACCAATTTACATTCCCACCAACAGTGTAGGAGGGTTCCCTTTTCCCCACACCCTCTCCAGCATTTATTATTAGTGACCCTTTTGATGATGGTCATTCTGATGGGTATGAGGTGATACTTCATTGTGGTTTTGATTTGCATTTCTCTAATAATTAACAGTGTTGAGCATCTTTTCATGTGCCTGTTGGCCATCTGTATGTCGTCTTTGGAGAAATGTCTATTTAGGTCTTCTGCTTATTTTTTGATAGGGTTGTTTGTTTTTTTGAAATCAAGTTATATGAGCTGTCTGTATATTTTGGATATTAACTCCTTGTCAGGAGCAACATTTACAAGTACTGTCTCCCAGTCCAGAGGTTGTCTTTTTGTTTTGTTGATGATTTCCTCTGGTGTGCACAATTTGTCATCTTGTATCCTCTTCTGATTAAGGATTAAAGCGTCTGTTAAAAAGGGGAAGAAAGATAGAAGTTCAAATGAAGATCAGTCACAGGGAAGGTGGCAAAGCCCTTGGAGGAGACAGAAGTGTCTGCTGGCGTGTTGCGCAGCAGACTTGGGATGTAGTGCGGCCAGAAAATAGAGAGATGGGGAAGAGGTGGCTGGACCAGATTCAGGAATTCCAGAATGTAGAGGGCAAAGGTCAATACTGTTTATTCGGCATTGCACTTTGCAGCCTCTAACCGCTCATGGACTCTGACGGGCACAGGTAAGTGTCCTGAGAAGTGTGGCGGAGCAGAAAGCACAGGGTTTCTCACAGACCTGCCCCCCAAATCCACGTCTGGAGCCTCTCTGAGCCCGCTTCCTCTGCTGGAAAATCAACCCCAAAGAGTCTCCCTCCACACTGTTTCTTGTGAGGATTCCGAAGGATTTATGTCTGCTTAGCAGATAGTCTAGGGCATAGGAAGTGCCCTGTAAACAGCTTTCCTCTTCCCACACCTCTCACCCCAAGTATAATCCTATGTTCATCTTTAACTAGGAATATAAGGTGACAGTCACTGCAACACAGGGGCCCACACTGTAGTCAGAACAGGTTTGTACAACCGCGTCAGTTTCGGGGCGGCACACTGAGAGCACAGTCCTTCCAGCTGCGGTCTTCACGACCCACCCGAAGTCCCCTGTGGGGCCACGTGCACGCGGCCACCTGTGATGGACGCTGACCCTGCGCCCCTGGGTGAACCTGCAGGTTCGTAAAGT